>NC_136544.1:5407962-5963205 GCF_910591455.1 Pholis gunnellus
GTTTTTTTTTCATATTGAGACTCAATGAGATATTTCTTTGCAGAAGTCCCTCCCCCTGAGGGGAACAAATACTCCTGGTTGACAGATATTAAGATCACATTAAAGCTGGCAGGTGTGAGCACGCACGGCTTTAAAGGTTCCCCCGACAACACTGTAACCCTGTTTTCTTCATTTGGTGCTGGAGATGCTAACCAGAGCTCGTGATTCCTGATAAGATAAGTCAGCCAACTGCAAACAAGTCATGTTTCTCCTCAGGGACGGGGGACGGGGGGGGGCTCTGCCTCCTCACTATCACTTCTTCTGTCTTGTGTCGTAGTTAATCACAAGTCGTATAACATGGCAGGAGAACCCGCTCACGCACCCTTCTCTCGGTTTGTGGGGGGGGGGATTGCTTTCCTAAATAAACTGTCCTTGATTAATGCTCGGTAAAAGCCTCAGAGATCGCCGGGTCGTCCGTCTATTGGGGTAAGAGTGAGATATCGGCAACATTATTATTATTATTATTATTATTATTATTATCATGTGATTATGTGATGCTAACAGGCAACCTACTTCCTCCTTTAAAAACTACAACAACATAAAGAAGACAACAACTTAAAGCTCCCCTGTGTTTTGAGCGGGCTTGCAGAGAGCAGCGTGGGGTTTGACCCAGATTACTGTTTCAGCTTCAGTCACATATTGACTTTCAGCCACAATTCTCATAGTCAGAAGACAAACAGCGTGGCACCTCTGATCTGTGGTTTGTGTTCGGGGGTGGCAAGAGTTTTTCCTCATATACGTCTGTCTTTTCTTGTCTCTGTTGTTTCCTCCTATTTGATCACATGGGCACCTGCTGTTGTGTGTGTGTGTGTGTGTGTGTGTGTGTGTGTGTGTGTGTGTGTCTGAGACACTGAAAAACAGGCCACATTAACAAGCACAGTCTATGTGTCTGCATGTGATTTACCCCAAATGCTAAAACGTAAGCTTGATATGGGCTTATCTCTAACAGATCTTACAAAAGAATAATGCTGTTTGTCATCATCATTTCCCCCCGTCAGCGTGTTTAGTGTCTCTCCCGGACAGCCGAGTGGGAGGAGTGTTTTAAAAAGTGCTATTAGTGGTGTTTCTGGAGAGTATTTTAAGTGTCTTCTATGATGTTTTACTGTTGTGTCGAGCAGCGGGAGTCTGGGAACCGCTGCGGCAGGAATGTTTGGCCTGTATGTTTGAATAAATGTTTGATGCAACCAGAGCCGACTTGTTTTTTTCAAGTGGGGGAAAGTGGCAAATTGTTTCCATATATCCGTATTTACATTTTTTTTGAATAAAGTGGAAAGCATCACAAACCCTCTTCTCTGCTAAACTATGCAACGAAACAAACCACACGGCTTATGCTATCGTTCATTCCAATAGTAGTTGACTGGTTCTTTTAGAAACAACATGCTGCACGTGTTATTAATAAACTGGACAAAAAGTTGCCTTTTACTCATCCAGCAGACACGACACTAGCGAACGAATGTAAGTCCAGTATTCACTCTTCTTTGAGCTCTGTTTTGGTCTCCACCAACTCTCTTAACGTTAGCAGCCAAATGCTATGTTCACTAGCTAGTCGCTAACTTTGTCTGCCTGCAGTTTGGTTGCTGAGCAGGTGGAGTGAATAGGTTTATGAGGGCTTTTTTCATCCAAAACAGCTGCGGTGCTGCTGGAAACGAGGTTGACGAGAGCAAACCAAATTAGTCGTGGGCCAGAAAACCAAAACAATTAGCTGAAAGATACTAAAACACTCTATAAAGCTGGGGAGAACGGCTGAATCTGGTGATGATCCTCCGTGGGTTCATCACTTACCAAGCCCGGATATTCTTTAACTGTGACATTCATCTGGCTGTAAGTACACAGCCTCAGACTTCTAGTGCATTCTGTGGTGATGCTCTCATGCCTGAAGGTGAAACCTCCTACATTTACTATGGTAATGTCCTCCGGCTGCAGGGGGCGAATCAGTCCCTCTGAGCTAAACAGAAACCATGAGACCTTGGTCTGAGGTTTAAAGTGAGTGCAGGTTGGCTCCCATGGAGAGAAACCCTGCTTCACTGTTTTAAATCTTTAACAGTGCACGTGTTTATCACGAATAGTGATACAAATCTTGTTTTTTACTGCGGTGTCAGTCGTCAGACGGTGTAGGGATTTTGTTCTTGCTCGGCGTCTTTGATTGATATGAAAACTACCTGATAAATAACACATGGGGATCACGAACACTGACAAGCAAATGGTCGACTGCTGTCTCTTTACTTCTATCCGGAATTATCCTGTGAAGCGCAGGCAGCAATGTCCCGATCAGCATTGTCAGCTCTGCCACGTGCGTTGTTTTGTCCTGCCTAAAGCCGCTCTGATCCACCGCCAGTCCTGACTCCATGGTTTCTCGTTCCCAACGAGCAAAAAAGCTCTGAATGTTGTCTCAAAATCAGCAACTCAGAAACTGAACCTTTTGTTCTGCCGGGAGCATCAGACCGCCACAGGCAGACAGCAGGACCGCAGCGTTGGTCGCCAGTCATTGTGTGTCCGGCATTGTCGTTTTAACTCTCTTTTTAAAGCTTAATGAACCCAAAACCCCAAACGTTTCAGCAACAGCACGTTCCACTGTGTTTGCCCCAACGGTTATATTATTGTTATCTTCCCCTCTCCCTCCATCGGATGGTTCCCTGACTTCACAGGGCTTCCCAAGTCACACAGCGCCCTGGGCTGTTTGTTTTACGACGGTGCCTTCCGCTCAAGGCTTGCTGTGGGTGGGAAACAGGGAGGGAGAGACGGCGGGAAAAAAAGCATAGAAAAAGAGAAGAAAAGAGTGCATTAAAAAAAAAAGCAGGAGGGAGAAAAAAAAAGGATCCCAAAGAAAGCTCCGAAAAACATGTTGCTTGTGTGACCACTTGGCCTCTCTTTAACCCTAAACTCTGCCGCAGTTTGAAGGAGTTCAAGGAAAATTGAGCCCAAACTCCTAAAAGTTCGCCTCGACCCTGCCTCTGTCACCGGCTCGTCGCTTTTGATGACAAGCAGGAGAGAGATGGAGGATTTCGGGCTCCGATTCACTCTGTTTTCTGAGAAATGTGGAGTTTCGGCTGTGGGCTGCGGAGGCCTGAAGAGGGGTAAGGGACACACACACTTAAGAGGGGTTTGTTGAAAGCGGGTGCCTCCCTCTCCCGCGGTCGCGCGTGGGAGGGGAGGTCACGGACCCACCCTCCCCATCGAGGGCACGGGCTGACGAGGGGGGAAAATAACAGGGCGCACCGGCCCAGGGGGGAACACTGCAGTGCCACCCTCTAATCACAGTCGCCTCACTCACATGTGGACAAAAAGTATATACTGTACATACAATGAAACGCAGCAGAGCACAACCCTGAAAACACATGCCTGTACAGTAAAGACACATTAGAGATGACACATACGCATTGTGGGAACTTTACCGTGGCTTTTGGGGTGAGCTCGTGTTGCAAAGACACATTTTTTTAATTGCGCCCCAAAGCTTTCATGGCGATGGCTGGAATAGTTTGCATGCTTGTAGTGAATTAGTGATGGATTACCCTCATGCATGAACCATACATCAATAAGAGCCTAATTATATGCATGATCCATGATCAAGATACAGAATAATATAACCCATTCACACCCATTCATACACCGCAGGACCAACGGGAGCAATTTGGGGTTAAGTGTCTTGCCCAAGGACACATCGACATGGACTAGCGGAGCCGGGGAGGAATGTTACTTGTTTTGTTGTATTCCTCTTATTTATAATTATTTTTATATGCGTCCCTATTTTTCGGTTTCCCCATTTAGTCATATATTCATCGCTTGGTACTTTTGGGTCTGATAAACTTATATATAAACTCTGTAAGTTTATCCACATTATGACTCCAATTAAAAGATTTAAGCCACAAACAGATACAGATAAACAATATTTATTGTCAAAATGAGCAGTGTGGGAAACCCCCGCCGACACAGGGAGAACCTCCACACAGCAACAAGAGCCCAGGTTGGTGTGACCCTGACCCTCTCGCTGTGAGGCCACAGTGTTAGCTGAGCCACTGTGCGGCCCTTCAGACTGCTGACAGAGGACAGTGCTGCTCGCCTCCTCCCCCTGCAGCTGCTGGTGCGCCCCCTTATGGGACTGAGCGCCATCAGAAAGATGGCATCCAGTATACCTGCCAGTATAGCTCTACCTGCCAGCCGAGTCAATAAGTTTGTGATGTGGGCTTGCCAAGACCGGACAACTGGGTACTGCATTCATATCACAGACTCCTAAAGGCACCTGCCGCAGAACTTCTTCTTGGTGTTTTAGGTGTCCGGGCAGAAGCCTTCAGTAACGGGGGGAGATCCTCCATTGTCTGTTTCAGCAGTTTCTTTGTGTGGGAGACCCACTCCTCCTGGTTTTTCCATTTTCTATACGATACCTACTAGTATTCAGTCGTTGGGTAGTTTCTGGTGGGACATCTGATCCTCAATCTGAGAAGCTGTGACGTGTCCTGCTGATGAGTTATCGATTCTAGATTCCCAATTTTATGTGACACAAAATTATTTCCCAAACAACCCCCCCCCCCCCCCCCCCCCCCCGAAAAAAAAATATTGCTTAGGGGTCACTTGATAAATCTGAGTCATGGAATGACTGGGAGAAAGACAAAAAAGTTAAGTTTCTCTAGTATTTGCTTTTTTGTATTATATTTCATAATTTGAAAAGTTGACAAATGAATGCAGGAGAGTAAAATTACAATATTTCCCTCTGAAATGTAGTGGATAACAAGTATGAAGTAGCATCAAATGCAAACACAATTCCTCAAAATTGTAATTTATTACAGTATTTTTTACCACTGCCCATAACGCATAACCTCCTCGTAGATTTTTTTTTTTGGGAAATACTTTTAATAAAATCTTTTACATTTTACAAAACTTAAATACCAGTAGGCTACATTACCAGTATGTTGACTCTTGCTCATTTGGCTAGCTATCGTATTAGCAGTTAGCTCTCCAGCTACAGTAGTTTACCAACCGTCACTATTTTACCAAGCCTCTAGAAATAAAATATTTGATGTGATGATGAATTTTGCTCAGCCACTTAATGGTTTGAACCATCCTTGACGTGTGTCCATACACACACACACACACACACACACACACACACACACACACACACACACACACACATTCCTGCAAACCTCACTGGTTGACGTTGTGCCACATTAACGACACGTCCTTCCAAACAGAGCGCGGCCCTTTAAATAGACCACTGGGATTGAAACATCACTCACATGTCACTGTGGTCAGAGAAAATATTTTTGCATCGACAGAGCTGATATATGACCACTCAGGCTTCAAACGGATTTGGTTTATTTGAACTTGCAGTCTGTTTTACTTCCCATTCACATGACTCCTCTCATAAACTCAGGGGTTTAAAAAGATGCGGGTGAAAGAAAGAAAAAAAGACATTCTGTCTTTTCACAAAGCTCGAGTTGCACAAAAGAAAGAATTCAGTAGAAAAAGATGTAGATCCCATGTAGCTGGTGCAGCGTGTGAGGGATTTCGGTATCGTGTGATTGAGGCTTAGCTGCCAAGCACCGAGGGGGCAGGAGGCTAAAAGCACAGATTCTCTTTGATTACGTTTGTGTGTGTGGATACATGCGCTTGGTGTGTTTTTAAAAGAGTGTGTATCTTGGGAATGGATGAAAAAGAGTTGGTTTTTGTTTGGCTCGGATTGATTTGTGACTTTCCCCACTCGCTGCTGGGAGCCGCTTGGTAAAATCCATTATAGTCCGTGACCACTTGAGCAGGCCGGACAGCTTCACACATTGTGTGCATCATCGGCTCCTTTCAGATGATTTATTTCTGCTCAGGTCCTGTCTGACATCTTTATTGTCAACATTTGGTACGACTGTTAACACGACCATATTCTTCTTCTTTTTTCCCTCTTCTTAGGGCTCAAATTTCCTAAGACTTTATCATGAGGTCAGTGGTGAAATGGCTTCAGTGTTTCGTGTGTTGGTACTGTAGTGTGTGTGTGTGTGTGTGTGTGTGTGTGTGTGTGTGTGTGTGTGTGTGTGTGTGTGTGTGTCAGTGTTCAACCCTAACGTGATCAGATGAGACCAGAGTGAGGTCCAGACTGTCTGCAGGAATTCTCCTCTGAACCACGGGGAAGATTTATGGGTACCAGGGGTGCAGGGGGATGATCGCTCCGCTCAATGTCTTCATTGTGCTGAGAACATGTGTGGCACTGGGTGAAACGAGGTGCATGAAGGGGATTAAAAGGGAAAACCCAGACACATGCACACGTAAGCCTGGAGAGCACGTACAACACACAAACACGATAAAAATACCTTCACAGGTCAGATTTAAAAGCTTCTCTCAGGCTTTCAGGAGAGTTGTGAATATTAAGCTTAGATTTCAGCATAGAGTGAAATGATAACGGGTTGAAATGTTCGACAAATGAATGACTCAATTCTGCATTTAAAACCCCAGGAAGAAATAGATTTATGGTAACAATTTTTTCATACATTTTTGTTGGCTGAAAAGTGTTTGCTCAACTCCATGTGCAGGCCAGAAAATGTAAACATTGAGTTTACGAGACTAAGGAGCATATGCACAAAAGGATTGCGTAGCTTTTGCGGTCGCTAAACCTTCACAAATATGACAAAAAGAAACCTCAAAGCACCCGCAAAGGGTGAAATGCACGGTCCCTAACTGTGCTGCCAAGCAAACAGCTTCTCGGTGCTCATGTGCTATTTCTATGTTTTATATGAGGTATTTCAATGAGGTAATATGCATATAGTCGGCACAAACTTGGCCCCTCTCTATGCATATGAGCCTGAATGCAAAAACAGTCCAATTCACAAAGATCGGTGGCAAAAGCCACACGCAGTTACTACGAAATTAAGAGCGACTGAAGCGCATTGATCAGATGTGTAACACTGAGACTTTCCAGTGATCATAGAATATTAAATCCCAAATACGTATTTCATTTCATTCCCTGGAGTTTTGAGGAATGCCTCTGCACCTTGTCGGTCAGGACCTGCAGCTCGCAGGGTGACACTTTTTTTTCTTTTTCTCTCTGCCATTGTTCTGCTTACTGTGTTCTTGGCGCTACGGCAACATTTATACTTTGCCACATGAATGCTTCTTAAGCTACGCAACCCATTCAAAAACTTGTATAGTCACAGAGCTGAGAACAGGGCTGTTTTTCTAAGCTTGTCATTTTTGGAGATATGTGGTTATTGCCACACCGTGACTTAGCCTAATACTAGCATCAAATATTAGCATTTTCACTGACAATGTACAGAAGACAGCATGTGACATGAGCCAAGATCCCACATTTTCATACAAGATTAATGAGTCTAATAGTTTGGTTTGAGACAAAATACCTGAAGAACTAATGACATTCCCATCAGCCTCGGCTGTCACCTTGTGTTTACTGCTAAATAGCTCATTATAGCATGCTAACATGCTACACTAAGATGGTAAACATGTTAATCTGCTAAATATCATCATGTTGGCATTGGCTGTTAGCATTTAGCTCCAAGCACAGCTGTGTATAGCCTCAACGAGCAGCTAGCGTCACTGTAGACTCTTATTGTTATTTAAATATTGCTTTATTCAATATTCTTAATTTAAAGTTACAATTTTGGTTTAGTTGGCATTAGCTTGGCCTTTGATGTGATCGGTGGAAAACAAGATTTACAAACAATATTAATGTATAGATTAACCTTTTCCATAAGCTTTATTTTTGATCTACCATAGTTTTGTAACAGCAAGCATTATTTATTTTCATATGTATGTATGTTACCAATAGATTAATCAATGTGTCTGGTTTATATAAATGTGAGTTTACATAAACCAGTTCCTGGTTACAGTTCCTCTCAAGATTTGACTTGTCCTTCATTATGTCACCGACTCTCCCAAATTCTTCCCCATTCCCTCGTGCGAAACTGTCAAGTAAAGCCAAAAGCAGGACTGTGTCTTTAAAAAGATAGAAATCTGTCTAACTGCCAAATGGTTTCACAGCTTGGAAGGCCAAGACACAAAAGATAAGCATCCTTCCCTTTCATTCCTGTTTTTTCTGGCTCGTCAGTCCGTTGGACATGGCAACAAGACGTTCGGACACTGGAGCCTTTAGGAAATTCACTCTTCATAATTGGCATATCTTTGGTCACGTTCATAGCCAAAGTTCAAAAATGTTCCCACGCACACAAATGATTGGCTTACCAACCTCTAAAGCCTCAGTCAATAATCTGTCAAAGCTTGTCGTAGATCATTCTCTCTCTATCTGAAGACAGTTGGAAATGTTCCAGCGGCATCCCGTGAGGAATAGTAGGTCCTTGTGCAACTACGCGGGGCTTGTCAGAACCTGCATGCCCTTTGTCACTAACATATTGCGATGTGTCAGTGTCAGAATGATGGATGGATACGCCTATTGGTTTTAATCTCTCCAGATCGAGTTCATATGTCCAGCAGTTATGTGTGGCTACGTGAGTGAACACATGCTTGTATGTCAGGTTTGCGTAGGGGGCTAAGTGGGCAGGTGACCTGGATTTCCCATCATAGGTCGCTCATCCCCAGGAAAGAGAAAGGGAAGCTGCTGTTAGTCAGTCAGCATATATTCCCATCACTGATCATCAGTGCTGTGACAATCTGTAATCACCCCCCCAAACACACCTCAAGGGATTTGTCGGCGAACGCACTGCTCCGGCCACCTGCGGTGAAAGTTCACATGCTATTTGCAGAGCTCAGTTTCCCCTCTGTCAGATGTTATGTCCCCAAATTTAGATGCTCAAAAAGATTAAAAAACAATGACAGTGTCATGTCAGCAAAACCAACAGCGATTTTCCAATTGCAGCCAAAGATACATTAGCAAAAGTGTAAGAAATGTGAATTTATCCGCTCTACCATGAGCCGCAAACGTTAGCATGTCGCGCTAACTAGCTTACTACCTGAAGTAGCAAACTGGCATTGTGATTATTGAAGGTCAGGGTCAGTTCATACTACATTATTTCGCGGGGTTACAGGCTACATTCTTTTAAAATAAGTTCCATTCACGACTGGCACATTATTGTAGTATTTCCCAACAGTGCCTGTCCTGGATGCTATCAGAGCGTACAGGCTAATTAGCAGCTCTGTCATGCTCAGTTGGATTTAGGGAAGTTTACACTCCCAGCAACCCACGTCAAGCTCGTAATGTGGACTCCAAACTCTACGCTAATAAAGGAATTATAACCTCACGCTTGTCCAAGGATGTCAGCTAATCAGCAAAACAGGATTATGTGAGAGCAAAATGGCCGTTTGAACTTACATTTTCCAGGGCTAACTATCTCTAAACTGCAGTGCAAGATGTCCTCTACCTGGATCATCAATTGCTGACTTTATAGCTGGGACATGTAGCTTTAACTTGATACCATACATGTAGCCATTAAGCTTTTTACAGGGTTCTCGTTTGAAAACAAGTCAGCTGGAAACATTAGAAAGTCAGACATAGTTGGCTTAATTAGCTAGCGTTATATAGCTACAGCTGATCTACTATCAACTCAGCTGGAAAAATCAATGGAGCGGCTGGAAAGGAGAAAAGAGTAGCAACACTAACAAAGCGGGAGGGCGGGGATTAGTGAACTGTCAAACACTATAACAATTTTTCTGTCACATGCATTAAATACAGTTTAGCTTTGTGGTGCTAATCTTGCATGTCAAATGTTTTAAACCCAAGTGACTTTAAGGGAATCATTTGCTCTTGAATCAGAGTGAGGAAATCTGCTTCTCCCTCTGAGAGAACCCTGAAAACTCACTTACGTTCCTCTTTCAACGAGATGCCATTCAGCTCAACAAGAGATCTGGAGCAATGTGGGCCAGTCTGCATGACTTACGTCTTACATTGTCCATGTAATGTGGGCCTCCTGCCATGGAACATACTATGGTGCAGTACGGTACTTATGGGTTTGCATGAATTCACCGGAGAGCAGCATGAAAAATAACTGGGACCATCCGTCATCTGTCATCCTGCCTGCACATTTCCAACTGCAAGCAGTCTCAATCCAACAAAAATACATGCTCAAGACATTAGTTGTGAAAACAGTAGAGTGGGCCCAATTTCAACCACGTATGAAACAAATACGAACTATTGTGCATGTGAATCCGTCCACGTTCCACCTGTGTGTTCACAGGCCGTACCGCTGCCGTCCGAGGGTGTCAAGGAGGTCATGGGACGGCAGCCGTGTTTTGGCACAGCGGGGCCTCCGAAACATGTGGAAACATCTGAGAGAGAGAGACACCAGGTGGGTTTTCCTGATGGCATGCCAATGAAGGAATGTATCTGTCAGCGTTGAACTTGTCCGTCGGGAATCGCCCCTGGTATGTGTTAGCATCACAGCTGAAGGTGTCGGGATCAGATGGCAGAGCGAGACTGGTGTGTGTGTGTGTGTGTGTGTGAGAGAGAGCTATACACATCCTGCAGCATAAACCTGTATAACCTGCATGGTACATCAGTCTGGGTGTACATGCATTTATCTATATGAAGATTTGTGAGACAATGAGAGTTGGTTTTGATAAAAAAAAAGAAGTATGATAAAAGAATTAGTGCATATAAAAATGTTCCTAAATAATCCATTATTATTTGTATTATCAGATTAGATCAGAACCTTACATTAGAACACGTGTCTTTATTTAATACAATTCAAATAGGATACTCTCGCTCCTTTACATCCCTGTGTGCATATGCGTCTTTTCTGTCAGAGGAGTGGTGATGGATTATGAAGGGGCCCCTGCCGGCTCTTAAAATGTAGCAGTCTGACCTCTAAATACACACCAGGGCACCCTGGGGTCGTGCCCCCCCCCCCCCCCCCTTCCTCCCCCGGGGTGCCCTGGGACCAGTTGCTGCATGGGCCCTCTCTACTCACGAGTAGGGCAGGGGGGGTCGTAGCATGTGACCCAGCCACTTGCTTCAGATGTCAGGGGAGTAATTTACTGTGGCGCTCTCATGTCACCAAATGTCACACCTCCACATCAGGAGAGATACGTGTTTCTTTTCTTCTCTCCTTCTTGCAGCTGTTTGGAAAATGTGCGCTGCGAGCATAAGTGGAGGAGTTTCAGACTAAGCAAACCATCTCACGTTTTTTTTGTTTTTTTTAAAGGATTACTACAACCAGGTGGTCCGTTCCCACTGATTTCTCAAACCCAAACCTTGGAAAGCCTCATGAAAGTGAGAGCATGGCCGCAGCCCTGACGGTTGTGTGTTTATACACTGGATCGTGGAGTGTCGTTGCCCGGACTCACCGCCATCATCCGCCCCGCTTACGTCACAGAACCTCCACGATTCAGATCTTGTCTTCTTTCCATTTCTCAGGAGATTCTAGTCCAAACAAACTCCCGTCATACCAGATGCTTTTTTTTTTTTTTTTGCCTCCGTTTCCACTTTGGACAAACTGTAACATGCTGTGAAAACAATGCCAAGTCAAAGATGATGACAGAAGATTAGCGTCTGAGGCTGCAGGAGGGACAAAACATGAAGTAAACAGGGTTTGAAAAACAAGTCTGTATTGCAGCGGTTGTGTCATCCTCTCTCTCTCTCCATCAAAAGGGCCTGTAAAGCCCGTGTCTCCAACTCCTGTAACTTCTTCATTACACGCAGTCAACGCGGTATGTGCTGAGCTAGAAAACACAACATCTGCATTCCTTCCATCCTTTAAGCCCCGTATCTGACTTCAGCTCAGGGTCGAACACGACACTGCAGACAGACCGCTGCTGTCAGTCCCGATAGAAAAATAGTGTTGGGAATGTATAGCGTTGAGTTACGCGGGATTTCAGTGTCAAGGCGTTCAGGGAGGAAAAAAAAGAAATGCTCACTGAGGTCAGCAGAGCACTGATGCATTCTGGCCGACATGCAGCGTGTTTCTGTGCCTGTCAAGGCATTCGGTTCACTTGTCTGCGTAAATGTGTCTGAGGTAAACTCCACACCAGACGTAGATGTAGATGTACCCACTGGGGATATGAAGGACTTGTGTCAGCCCAGGTTCTATGAGCTTAGAAGTGGATGTAATTCAAAGTTTCTTTGGTCGCCAGAAAGTCGAATCTTATTGTTGGTGGAACGGTGCCCTCTACTGGAAAAATCAAGGAACTCTTTAAATCGTTCTAAGTGAGTCAAACTCAACATTTACCAGAAGTTGGAGGAGATTTAGTTCAGCTCTGAGCACTCAATACTTGGCATCACAATAGTAAATAATTATTATATGATGTCATCGTAAAAACGGAATTGTGTGATCAACATCCTGCTAACTTTCTGTGTCCGTACACAGACGTTTCTCTTTTCTCCTCCTTAGCGGCTGTCCCCTCCGATACGTCAGCCAAAGAATTATTAGCACATAATTCAACATGTTAACACCTTATGAGAGTTCAACCGAGGATCAAGACTCATTTGATCTGGGTTTGTGTTTTCCTGTTGAGGCTGAACACTAACAAACCACAAAGTGGAAGTCGTCTGAGATTAACATAGACCACATGTTACCTCATAAAACCGTCTAATTCACTTCAGTGTAATAATCTGATCATTAATTGGTGGCTCAATGTAAAAGAGAAACATTATGTTTGTCAATCCAGAAAGGCTCATCACCTTAACGAGCTCAACGATTATGATTTAAATTTAGATGACGCTAGTAAATAGTTTAATTGAGGTGGTTAGCCTCTCAAATCCAGAAGTGTCTTTGTTTCTGATCAGTTTAGTTAGTAATAGAGCTTTTTCATAGCGGACATTTTGACTCACAGGTGTTAAGTACGTAACATTAACGACGGCTCTGTGCCATTTAGGTGTCCCAGTGAGCGTGCACAATTCCAGGACCTTGGAACATGTAAGTGGAATGTATGATTAATGTTATCAATGATACCTGCACACTAAATGTAACGGCTTCAGGTGTGTAGGCCTATTCTGTTTGTTTTTAATGTTAGCGGGGGTGATTTTAGGTTCACCTCAGATACAAACGGCTGCGTATAAATTGAAGTAATTATATCCAGTTAACTAATCAAATTAAGTTTGTTGAGAAGTGTTGTTTGCATACATTCCAGCAAGCATTGTATGAATGTGAACTCTCCAGAATAACGTGCTGTTTCAGTCAACGTACAAGGCAGCTTATAGTTTTCAATTAACTTCATTGTTTGTCACACTTTTACAAGACAGCCCCAAATCCGGATGAACTGCCATTTCTACCGTTTTAACCCGCTAAACTCTTGAAACAACCCCGTCAAATACCATCTAAACTAAAAATGTATCAAAATATCATTAAATGAATGAATGTCTTATTGGTTTATCTAACAGGAATGGTGCCCAAAAGCGTTGTTGAGTGTGCCAGAGTTAACAAAAGGCTGTCTAATAAATGTAATGAATTATATCCAATCAACAAAAAAAACTATATTATTAGCATATGTCCCAGCATACATTGTATTCAGGTGAACTGGCCACAATGCTAAATAAGACATCCTGTTTCAGTCAATGTACAAGGAAGTTTATATCTTTCTAGTTGAAGTTACGTCATAGTTTGTCCGACTTTTGCTAAATAAAATGAGCTCAAGTCAGGCTAATCTGCTAACTGTTTTGTATTTATGCTTAGTTTGAACCTATTAAACTCTTCAATTCACCCTCACATAAATGAAATGATTTCACATAAGCTTTGAAAACTTTTAATATTACAAATCCAAACTTTACGAAGCCAATATGTAGCCTACTGTGTATTTGCTTGTTCCAATAACACCACACTGCAGCTGTCAGCTTCCATGATGCTAAAACTGGGTGAAATATCAGTCCAAGGGGCCTGTGTTAGATTATTACATCAAATCAATCAATCAATCAAAATGTATTTGTATAGCACATTTTAAAATACAACAAAGGTTGCCCAAAGTGATGGATAAGCAGTCATACAATCAAAGACTGGATTAATAAAAGTGACATTAAAATCAAGACAAACTGACACAAATCACACAGAAGTGCCTTGTTAAGGCGATAGGCCAGGGAAAATAAATAGGTTTTTAAACGGCTTTTAAACATTGGTAAGGTGGATGACAACCTAATATGAATGCGGAAGCTTGTTCCAGAGCTTAGGGGCAGCAACAGAGAAGGACCCGGGTTGTCATTTTTGTTTTGGAACAACTAAAAGTTGTTGGTCGACAGACCTTAAAATAGAAGTCAATACTGGAATTTAGAATATGAACTCAGTGTGTTTGAACAGCGGCCACGTACATTTGTAAAATAGACTTATAGTCGGTGTGACACTGTTTAATTTAAAGGTTAAAAACAACCAAAATACACTGAGCTAGCTAAAAGCGATACAGGCTAACAGAGCTGACCTGCCTTCATGAATGTTAGTGTTCAGTTCAGGCTGAAGCCGCTTTAGAAACTGCATTCGTGTTGCTGTTGTTTTAATATTTGTTCACAAAATGAGCTGTCCTGCTCTGAATTGGCCCTTTTGTCGCGAGGCTCTCTTTATTAGAGGCGTTCCATTTTCCCCTCCGCGAGATGGCGCCACGCAGTCAGCGCGTGCCACCGTGCTGTGCGTTTGATACGGACGTGTCATTCCTCATCAACCTATACTCCGACGAGTGTTGAGGAAAGTGGCTTCAGACAAGAGCACAACGAGACGATGACACACAGAGAGCAGGTTGCATCGCTTTTGTTATGTTATGGAGCCGTTTGTCAGCCAATAAATAACGTGTTAATGAGCAGCTCAGCTCGTGAAATTTACACGTGTAGCCTATCCTCCCCAAAGAAACTCTCTCTCTCTCTCTCTCACACACACACACACACTCTCTTTCTGTGTGAGTGTGTGTGTTGCAGATGTGTTTGGCTCAGCACCTCTCCGTTGTCTGACTGCGTTTCATGGAGTTATGATTCATGATACCTTAAATTACACGTTATATTATTGTCCACCGCGCTGCCAAGATTTTAAGGGAATCAAGATGAGAGAGGGGGGGGCATTGTGTGAAAACAACCTCAGCCTCTTTGAAGCCGTTTCAACGTCTCCCAATGAAAAACACGCTCATTCTTTTTTTTTTTTTTCTTTTTCTTTTTTATCGCTCTCTGAATCATGCGAACGGCTTGAAGTTTTCACTGAGATAAGAAAACATTTTTTAACTGAAGTAGCCCGTAACAGCTCCATCTAACCCGGTTCCGTGACCTGCGCGGATGTAGGTTCATTTATCCAGAATGATCCGGTGAGATCCCCGCAGGCCCGTTTAGTTCCTGCCAAATCGTGTTATTACACCGAGTCCTTGGTGGCTACTCGCTCTCCAAACGTGTTCATCATCTGCGGTGCAAAACAAATAAGATCTCCGCAATGGTTGTTTTTGTTAGATAGCGGGTTTCGTTATTGTTGGAATGTGTGCGTAATATGGCTTCTGGGTGAAGAAGAAGAAAAGGCCTTATTGATTTGAGCGGTTCCATATTTCCTCTTTTCATTTAAGAAAAAAAAAAGCATTAAGAAAAAACACCTGCGACTGCGGGGCCCGAATTTAATGGCGCATAGCTTTTATGATGGGGGTTCTTATGAAATTACCAGAAATAAAAAATTGGAGGCCATATCTGTAAATTTCGACAGCTGCGTGCATGTGCAGGAAAGTTTGGTGCATTTAGTCACGGTTCTGAAAATGTCCATCACCGTCCCCCCCATGAGTCGTTTGTTCCCTTCAATGTCTCACGTGATGTCGGTCGCCGTATATAGCGCCATACCTCGAGCTTGTGCAGCGATTTGACGCTCCCGCGCTCTCGTCTCATTTGGAACCACACAACGCGCACGAGGGGGTGCCTGGTTCCAATCTGAAGACATGCGTGATGAATTTGGGGAAATCATCTGCAGCTTTGCTGGTACCATAGAGAGCCCACCCAGCCCGGACCCAGTCCCTCCCCCCCCCCCCCCCCCCCCCCCACTCTGCCCCGAGGTATCAATACGATTAGAGGCAGGAAATGTGGGAATCCCCAACAAAGGGCTCCATCATTAAACACAAACAACCAGAGGCCTCCCAACAATACCAAGAGCGCCCTCCTCTCCGCACTTCTCTTTTAAGTCTGAGCGAGTGAAAATCTATTACTTTCATCCCAATATCACCACTCTGCTTCCAGTCGCCCATTTTTAAGGAAGATAATCCAACTGGGGGGGGGGGGGGTTATGGCGGACTTTGATAGGTTCGCGTTAAAGTGGAGAACATAGAGTGTAGAGTTTCTAACCCCATAGAGCTCAGGTTATACAGGCTGCAACATCAAATGTTATTTCTTCTCCATTTCACACATGGTGATATTTATCGATACGGTTTCTCTCAGGAGAAACGAAAGCCCGAGTGCAACAAGGCGCGTATTCAGGTCATTCAAATGAGTCACCGTTGTGCAGGCGACGCGCGGTTATTATTTTGTCAGGCCAGCGGCAAAATCAACAGCGTCTGAAAACATGTAACTGTGCGTCAAGTGTTTGCCCAAAGAGCGGCTACAGAAGCCGTGGAGCGGGATTAAGGCCTAAATCCCTGCCTCGCGTAGAGAAGCGTTTGGGGCCCCCCCCCCCCCCCTTTAGTCTTTTAATTCAGGATGCTGATCTAATGTCATCAAAGTGTATCATCTGAAATTAAAATATGGTATTTTCTTATCTTATTAGATTACAGTTTTCCCCTCCTAGTTTTTGGGGTGAGTGTAAAATGACCAAAAAAGGCTTATTTTTTAACAAATAGTTCTCCCTTTTTTAATACAGAATTAAAAATATGTTAAGGAAAATATTGAATAATAATAATAACAATAAGGATTAGCAATACATTGAATCATTTTGAGGACACTATAATAATAGCTTGTAATTTAGAAGTCAAATAAAACCTTTTTGACGGATGCCTGTGGGCTAGAGACCAAAATCGCTCTTATTCCACTTTGTCTTCATTTTCCTCCCATGTGGCCTATTGTTAGTCAACATCAAAGTCAACAACTCCTCTCCAAAAATAGATTTTCCTGCCCATAAGGATGTTTTCCCTGAACGGCTCTCTAGCGTCCGCGTGGACTTGGCACTGATGCGCCGATGATGAGAGAGCACCGTGGGAGGCTGGTACGGGCCTCCTTGGTACCCTTCGCGTCGTTTTCATTGGTCAGGATCCTGTTTCCCTTCGTGCCTCAACGTGACATCACATCCACCAGACCCGCAGGAAAGCAACCGAGGTTACAGATGATGCTGGACATCTCGGAGGACGCGCACGCTTTTTTTTGCGCTTCACGCACAAATCACTCGCTGAGCGCTCCTTTTCAGCGCAAATAAGCACCGAAATACAACGGACATCAACACTTGCGGTATGCAGAGTTTGTTTGTTGAAAAGTAGGAGGAGGGTTGCGCTCGGATTTTCCCTTTTTTTAATTTGGTGAATGGAGATGAGTCGTGCGTAAAGAAATCTGTTCATCGCGTTAAAGAGAAGAGCCGTCACTCCCCCACCTGTTGGCAGGTGGTGCTGGCTTTCACCCCGCGGGCATCTACTATGACATTGGGTTTGGAAATCATGGAGGATATTGTTATCGACGTAGTAGGGGAAGGACTCAAAGACAGCGGCGAGGAGCAGCTCTTACCTTTGGATGAGTCGCGGAGCGAGCAGGAGCGCGGCGCAGAGACTCTCAGCAGCCGGAGCAAAGAGCGGGACACTTACAGCCCCGAGCCGGAGTGTCCTTCTGCGGCCAAGAGCAAAGGTCCCGCGTCGGTGAAGCCTCCGTACTCTTACATCGCCCTGATAACCATGGCCATTCTGCAGAGTCCGAAGAAGCGGCTCACCCTCAGCGAGATATGCGACTTTATCAGCCAGCGCTTTGCGTATTACCGGGAGAAATTCCCCGCGTGGCAGAACTCCATCAGGCACAATCTGTCGCTGAACGACTGCTTCATAAAGATGCCCCGGGAGCCCGGGAACCCCGGGAAGGGCAACTACTGGACGCTGGACCCCAACTCCTCGGACATGTTCGAGAACGGGAGCTTCCTGCGGCGGAGGAAGCGCTTCAAGCGGCAGCATTTCCGCTTCGACCCGCTCAAGGAGCAGCACCTGGAGCCCAGCGGACTGCACGGCTTCGCGCACGGCGCCTACGGGTTCAGCGCGGCGGCAGCGGCGGCTCTGCAGCTGCCCGGTCTGGAGATCTACCCGTACCTGCATCACCACGCGCACTCGCCGTGCGGGCCCGCTGCCATCCCACCTGTCAGCAGCATCCTGCCGGCGCTCTCCAGCTTCTTCTCCCGCGGCGCGCTCACGGCCAAGGCTTTCCTCCAGGCGCAGCCCGGCATTGAAGGCTTCTCCCCGGCCCAGTGCACCGCGTACTCCTCCCCTCTGACCTCCGGCGCTGCCTACGCGTCCCCCGCGCTCTTCCACCCCGCGGCGGCTCCGCACTTCCTCAGTTTGCACCAGGAGTATCAGAAATTACAGACTCAGCGTGGCACTGTGGAGTTGGCCAAACACATCCACGCTGCCAACAATGAATAATGATCAGTAACGCCGGACTATGAACTCGTGTTTTTCTCAGGTAACAGAGACCTTTTAAGCAGATTTTTTTTCTCCAGCGTCGGAAGTGTGATGAATCTGCTTTCAAAGAATGTTGTAGATATGTTTTAAAAAATCTCCTCCTTTTCACTTTTATGGCAAAAAAAAATTTCTTCCAGCAGACGTGTTTTTTTATTTTGATCTTGAATTATCTTCATTTTTTTTATATTTAAATGACGAGTTTCCTTTATTTTCTGGAAAGAAATAAAAGTGAATATTTAAACCTTGCGTTCAGTTGTATTTTGTGCAAATCCACGAGGTGATATAAAGCTGTTTATTTATCTTATGGAGGGTCTAAAAGACACCAGACTTGCTATTAGATGTCACGTGTTTACTCTTTTTAATATCAGCTCCTGGGTTTTGACTAATTCTGATTTAATTAAATAATTCATTTGACCTTGATTCGTAATCTTAGCAATAACCCGAAATGACCTTTACTCAAAGGTTAAGAATTACAGACAAACAAGATGGGACAACACAGCCAAAGAAATAGCATAAAATCATCGGGGAAGAATAATTTGAGACTGAAAGCTGAGGCCTAACAGTCTAAAAATGAGATTCACTTCCGCTTCAAATAATCGATCAAATAAAATACAAACACGGTAACAAAATACATCTTTTCATTTCAGTTTAGACGCTGATTCGCATCAATTACTGAGACGCTTAAAGCGTTATTTAATGTGTATAACATGCTTGTATAATATTATATTGCATGTTAGAAATGACGGGAAAAGCAGCATTATGCTGCACGTTGGACAGACCAGGTGTCAAGGTCAAAGTCTGTAACACTTTGGGATGAAACCTTAATATGACTAAAGCTCCACGATCAAAACCCTCAGCAGGACATCTGTGAGCAGCTGAAGTTAAACGTGCGTGTGTGCGTTCATGGATATAACGCTGAAAGTAGACATGGCCATAATTGCCTTATTTCGCAGGGCCACACACACACACACACACACACACACACACACACACACACACTCTCCTGCTCCCGCGAGAAAATCTGTACAACACATTGTCAAAGTTCTCATGTGTTCAATCATATATATCATAAAACCTCCACACACGTTTTTAGTACATCACTCATTATTTATTTTATTAATATACGTCAAGTAGAAAATATGTTGGTCGACTGTTTTGCTATTTCTGATTTGGAAGTTTGAAAAAGATGTCATTAAGTCCTGTTTGAGAAGAAAATCATGGATTTTAAAGAGGTAACTTCCTCCTCATTTATATTATGGACTGATGCAACAATTATATATTCATTTTATTCTTAAAAAAAGAAAGAAAGAACCCAACAATTCAGTTTATTAATAACTCCAAAGTTAATATTTGTAGCTTAGAAATTGTCAACATTGTACAGAGGATTCCAAGCAGCCTGATATATAACGGGTTTATTCTTCCATTTACATCCTGGTGTATAAAGGTTGAGCTGTTTAGAAAGCTGAATCAAATTCATCTTAATTAAATCAAACCATAATCCATCATCTAACTAAAACAAATACGCTAATAACACACACACACACACACACACACACACACACGCACACACACACACACACACACACACACACACACACACACAGGATAAATCAGTAGTTTACCAAATCTGCCCCAAAAACTCTCCGCCCATTTCTCCGTGCTACTAATTTCAGATTATCCCATTTATTTTGTCCTCTCGTCTTTTTTCCATTTGAGTGGAGAATGACAGTAGTTAAATAATTCTGGGTTTCGGAGCATGGAAGTATTTATTTAATTCTATTTCGAGTCATGCTTTAGATGGATTACTGCTCTGAAGCTCTTGGACGGGCCTGATGGATCACACCACACACTCAGTCCTTTAGCAGACTTTGGCACCCAGTGAGGGCCTGAAACAAATAAAAAGATTGTTACCTGATGGCGAGCTGCTAAGCAAGAAGAGCACACTTTCTCATTGGCTTCCCTTCGCTCCATTCAGGGAGATTTCTTTTTACAGTTGGGCCCCGTTTTTCATCTAATTCAATCTGTTTTGAGGTTTTATATATGTTCTTTTTTGTTACAACCAAATGTCTGATATTTGCACTGCTAATCTTAAACAGTGCGGCGAGAGCTGCGGTTCAAACTGATCCGACATGAGATTCACATCGTACGCCGCCGCACCACTTCTGCTATTAGAACCTATCTGATTGGAAAAACCAAACACACAGTCGAACGTGTTTCGTTGTTGCTTTTTTTTTCTCCACTCAGTTTCAGTGCTTGGATTGTGTGCGAGTTAAAATGTCACAACTAAATATGGACATGCGATATAGAGCAGGGCTGTAACTCTCTAACTGAAATGTGGGAACCATGGAAAATCTACCATGTGATCCACACAGCGGGCAATAAGTCCACGTGCACAATCACACACACACACACACACACACGTAAACAGGATGTGTCACTTTGGTGCAGCTTGATACGATTGAACATCGTGGTCAGGAAAGACACAACAATGTTAATCGTCCTTAAAGGGCATCAGAGGAAGGAGAAGACATCTTTGTCTTTGTGACTGATTTGCAGACAAGGAGGGGGAGAAGCCGGTGCACCTGATAAAATAAGCAAGTCAGACACCCCAGGCCTGTGTGTGTGTGTGTGTGTGTGTGTTGCTGTGACTGCACATCAGTTTTCCATCCTGAAGGAGGTGAAAGTTGCCAGCACGCTGCTTAAAGTCTCTTTACTTTCCTTCTTCCTTTGTGCGTCATTGAGTGTGACATGCTTTATTAAATCCACACTTCTATTACGAGCAATAGCTTCTTCTCTTCAGCAAGATGTTCCCGTTTGCAACCATGCTTTTTACATTTCTTTTTTACCAGTATATCTTTTGTGAGACGTCTCCAAGTTGGATTCAATGTCATCCGCAAAGTCGCTCGGCGTTTCGACACAAAGGAGGGGTGCGTGTTGGTAATTGAATGTGTCACCACATATTAAGATTGATCCCACGAGTGCGCGCGATGAATGGACTTTTACGGGACGACCCGTCAGCGGTGCATGGCGTGTTACACCGCCGCAGTGTGTCTGCTGGGTTTCGGCGCGGCCTATCGGTCCTGAGGTATCCCCTCTGATGTGGAGCTCCTTTTCCTTGGGAAAAGTGAGTCGGCCTCGTCCAGAGCTCCATTCATGCCGAACGCTGCCGCCGCTCCACGCTTTCACTCTCCGCTCGCCAACGCCAAGCCAAACAGGCAAGATAAACTCATCGGTGGAGCGCCCCGCCTCGCTGCCTTCTGCTTCCACAGCACAGACCCAGAGTCCAAGTGGGGAGAGAGCGCTGCATTCTGGGACGACCCCCTGCGAGTTCAGTCGAGACAGGAAAAACAATGCGTCTGTCTTGTTCCGCAGAGTTTGAAATGCATGATTTGGAATGAATTCCCTTCAAATATTTTCCCTGACTTATAGCCCGCTGCTTTTTTTTTTTAGCTTTTAGGCTGCCGACACACTAAAAAAATCTGCAACGCTGGGTTAACTTCCCGGTACCCATGGGGAGAAACCCCAAAACAATAAGTTGACCAGTGTTGGTGTTGTTTTTACATTGCTGTTCTTTTAAAGGATCAAAATAAGCCCATGTCTTGGATGGTTTTAGACACTGGGTCAATGTTTGACCTCCTGTGTTGGGTCAATAAAGAAACAGACTTAGTGTTGCTTTTATACCACTTTCGGGTTATTTACCCAAACCGAAGGCCATGGTTTCAAACTGTTATCAACTTCTCTCTTTAAAAAACTTAAGTGACACTATTTGTTACTGACTGTTAATTAAAAAAAACGGTGCGTCCTGTGCATTTTTGAGTGTCACGCCGTTAATGTTAGACTACCATACATTTTAAGATTGTTTAAGAGTGTTATAAAAGGCGACAACCCATTGGTGCTGGATAAGGTGAACTCTTTATTGTGATTTTTTCTTTTAGTGTGTGTAACTGAACACCTGATTGCCGGAGGACTGATTTGTGTTGGCCTCGGAATTTCAGGAGGTTGATTTGTGCGGCTGTAGAACCGAGAGTTTGGAGCACATGAGGGTGTTGTGGTTTTTCAGTTATCATTAGTAAATCTCTCACCTTCCTGCTGAGGCCCATCGCGGAGCTGAGGCGCTCTCTCCTCTCACTTTAATGGCTGATTTCCACAGGCCTCACTCGCCCCCTTGGCGTTTGTTTTTCCTGGCAGGGCCAATCCCCGCTGCCCTGCTTTGGGGAGTTATTCAATTATAAATCTTCCACCCCCCCCCCCCCGCACCCCCCGTACCTCTCTCTCTGCTTTCCCTCTCTCACCGGTCTATGCGTTACCCTGCCAAGCCCAGTAAAACACGCTGCTCCGCTGGTGTGCAGCGCTCTCCGGTCTCGTGCCCAAGAATTTATTATGCTCCGGGTGGTGAAGCGGAGTGCGGTGTGTTTTTGGAAAAGGGGACCCCCCCTCAAGCCTCGGTGCCAACAGATGACAGTGACATATAGCAGGAAAGCCACCCAGAAGGAGAATGATCTCACACCTCAGCCACGCGCTCGGAGGGAGTGGGAGAAAACAGAGGGGAAAGAGGAGAGATCTGCAGCTGGGGGCAGAGGGGACAATAAAATGGAGATGAAACGAGGCAAGGATGGAGAAATGCAGAGGTGGAAAGGAAAAACAAACACCGGATCACTGAGAGCAAACCGTAAAAAAAGCAAGTCAATGATCTGATGGAAGAGAAGTGAACCAAAAATGTGCCTGCGACTGCTCTAAATACTTCCTAAACTTGAACATTATGTCTTCGTAATATCCGAATAAACCCAACTATGTTAAACCTCTTAGATGTTCTATTCTTACCCTCAGACCGTGGCCTGTCTCTGCCAGCCTGGCTCTGGAGGAAAAGCACTGCTCCATTTGGCCCTCTTTAGAAAAATACTCAGTCACGTTCAAGATCCTCCTCTTCACGACATCCGTGTCGCAAAAAACGCCTGCGAAGCAGCCGATCTTTATTTCACCCTCTTGTCGCTCTTTTTATTTTTAATCTCCGTTCTGCCTCACTGTTCCCCAGCTGGAGAACTCATGCCCTCGCCGTGCCCATGGAGCTTGGCATTACCACCACATCCCCTCTCCAGGTTTCTGTGTACCACCACCACCGCGTGCCCGCGTGGGAGGTACGCCCGCGTGCAGGTACGAGGCATCCAACCACTCGAGAGCGACGCTCGCCCCCTTTACGGGCCCGAGATCAAAGGCAGCGGGAAGCGTGATGTCACCCACGGCAGCCCCAAAACCACTTATTGCACCAAATGAGAGCCATTAGCCGTGCAAACAAAGATTTTAAACTCTCTGTTAATCAAAAAGGGGGGAGCAGGAAGCACAATTAACATCTGGGCCAAGATGTGTCAGAGAGGGGTCAGGCCAGAACCGCGCCGGCTCTTATTACAGTCGCACAGTCCGAGGCCTGGCGGTCGGTGTGCGGCCTAATGAGAGCCGGTAACCTCAACCTGAATCTGACTGATCTCTGAGGAAGACAAAGTGGTCTGCCTTCCGCACCAGGCATCGCCATGAAGAGCTTTGAACGTAGCCGGTTAGAGAGCTGGAAACTCTCTCTCTCTCTCTCCATTCACTCTCTACCTCTCTTTCTCTCCGTCTGCACTTTCTCTCTCCACCTCTCTTCCCCATTTGCATTTGGTTTTCTCCCCCTCAATAACGTCTGCCGTGGCATATTACAATTTGGAAATGGATTTTAAAAGGGAGCAGAGAATGGTGCCAGAATGGGAAAAACATGGATTGGCTCAACGGAGGCCCGATTAGGTTGGCATGCCAAACCTCACGCTTTGTAAGAAACAAGAAAAAGACCTCTTTTTACATTAATGCTCCGAGTTAAAGACCAACCGCAGAGTGGGGAAAAAAAAAAAAAAAAAAAATCCCACCCTCTTCGAAAGAGAGAATGAAAATTCCAGGTGGTGGATTGTCACCTCATACGAATCCTTTCCCCTTCGGTGTCACCAGAGTGAATAACTTCTTTTCTTTTTTTTATCATTGCTGCAGGTCTCTGTGTGCTCAGGGAACTGTAAAGCCAATTCATAGGCCTGCAAACATCCTGTAACAGCAACATAAATCCACTAATTCAGGCCTTTGTGTTGGGTAATGGCTGTTGTGCCATACTATGTAGATGGGATGTGATAGGATTGATTGCTCTGAAGATCACTGAGGCTGCTTTCTAGCACCGCCCTGCCACCCAAACTGTCGGCCAACGAGCCGTTCATCCCATGTTGCCTCTGTTGGTGGTCCCTGGTGTAAGCTATATTTTCCCCTCACTTCTCTCTCTCGCTCTCGCTCTCTCTCCCTCTTTTATAGCTAACACAAAATTGTTCCTAATTCGCTGCTGCTAGAGGGGGGTAATTTGCGGCTTTTGGCTGAGTGTCGCAAGCCCCAAATTTGAAAAAGCTGCTGAGTTGAAGGCGTTCTGTGAAACGCTGTCGGAGCTACAGCGGGGAGAGGAGGAGAGGCAGAGAGAGTGAATTCAATCAGTTGAAAAGGAAAAACAGCAAAAACATGATGAGCCTCGAAAAGGCAGAAGACAGCCATGCAAAAATAACTGCTGGGTTATGTAAGCCGTAGCCACCAATATGGATGTCTGTTTTAAGGAAATGATGGTGATTATGTCTCCTCCTCTACTTCAAGTCAACACAATAGCTCATATTTCTTTTGTTTTAAGGGAGATACAATCTCTCTCCAGCTGACTGTCAGTTGCAAAAATAGGCCCTCCGCAAAAAAAGAAATGAACCGCTGGATAGTCCTTAAGGCCATTTAATAACAAGCAGTAGTGTGATTGAGGGCTGAAGTCAGTGGAAGTCAAAGAAAGTCAATGGCCACAAACTGACTTACTAAAGGAGTACCTCAAAGTTCTGTGCTTGGCCCACTTTTATTTCCTCTTCACATAAATCATTTAGGAACTTCTCATCATTGTAATGCAAATGACACAGTTGTATCTATAGCTGTGGATCTCCTCTTCAAGGTGCACTTCATAAGCTACAGTCCGGCTATATTATAGGGCAGTGTCCGCTTATTCAAGTCAAAGTTGCGCTGAAAGGAGATAAGTTGACGTTGTTTTCAAAGGCTCGGAGGAAGCCTGTGATGATTGTGGACATCGTCAAGCTGACGGGAATCTCGAAAGCAGAAGTTAATTACAAATGTAGGTATTTGGTTTAATGAATGTCTTTCTTTTATAGTAAAATATTGACATTTTTGGGAAATAAGCTCACTTACTTATTCAGAGTTAGGTGACAAGATTGATACCACACTTGCCAGCAGCCGGCTAACTTAGCTTAGCATAAAGCCTGGAAACAGCTAGCCTGGATTTGTTTTTAAACATTGTTTTGATATGGATTAAACCAACAATATATGTTAATTAGTGAGCTTTAGAAGAGTTTGCTACCTTTAGACGGAGCCAGAGTAGCTGTTTCCAGTCTTCATGCTAAGCGGAGTTATCTGGCTACTGGTGGCAGCTTCGTATTTACCACACAGACATGAGAGTTGTTTCAATCCTCTCATCTAACTTTTGGCAAGAAACGAAATAAGGGTATTTCTCAAAATGTCAAACTGTTCCTTGAAGCAACATGTTGAAAACCATCTGAGAAACTGCGGCCCTGTTTCTTTTTGAAGCTACAGGAGAAGGCTTGTTATGTTTATTTGTTGTATACGAATGCATCAGCACAGAGGCACCACGTGTTGGACTGTTTATCGGAGAGTGCTTAGACTTGTAACCAAACCAAAAACCACTCACACATCATTGTGCTTTGTTTTCCAGAATTGCGTTGCCAAGTCATTTGTATGTTGTATTCATGAAGCCATTCTGGGCTTTCATACCTCTGCAAATGTGAAAAGACTGTTGACTTGTCACACCTGAAGCGTGTGCAAGCTAAAAGAGAAGTCTAAGCAACCAAAATGATTAGATTAACAGTTAATAATAGTTTAGAGTTAAATTAGCTGCGATGGAAAAATGAAAAAAAAGAAGTAGCTAGTACTGAAAAAGAGGTTGAAATGTCTGGCCTCCAATTAATTTCCCCTTGGGCAATTAAAGGTGCTAAATTCAATATTCAGATGTAGCAACAAACAACTATTTGCTTTGTAAAGATGTAGTGGAGTATTGGCTTTGTTGACATAGCTGTGCTTTTTAGTGCATGTTGGTGCAGTGTTGCCCCACTGGCTCGCTCACGGCCACCAACCTGACCCGCGGTGTCAGGTGTCTTTGCGTTGTTTGCAAAGATGAGCAAAAAGGAAGTAACCGAAGATGTATTTACAGCGAGGCAGTCGGGTTTGTGCAGGAGAACGTCTGGATCTCTCTTTACACCCAGAGCGTCATGTTCCTCGGAGCGGAGGGGAGGGGAGGGGGGGGGCTGAGAGGTCCTCCTCTGTGGCCTCGTCGACACGAGGGCCCTGAGAGGCGCTCATTCATTTTGATTAACAGGGCCTTCCTCACTCTCGTCCCATCCTTGGTGGTTCACTCTCTCCTCGGGGGGAAAAGCCCACATAGATGTTTTTCTTTTTCTTTTTTGTATCCCACATGGTTTTTCGCTTCCACAACAGCACGTCATTACCCGAGTGTTTAAACACTTAAGAGAAGAGTTTAGAAGGAGGGAGAGGAGGTGGTGGTTGGAGGAGGAGTGAGAAAACACTCGCGAGCAATGAAGAGTTCTACATTAACTCTGCATCACTCGGGGGAGCTGTAAAGGCCGCCCCGTAAGCGGAATGAAGTCGATAAATAAATGTGGCTGTTGTCAGACGTCTGGAACGGCTTGAGAGGGATTCTGCGAGGGGGCAGCCCACCATGTTGAAATGAAGGGTGATAAGTTTTGGGCGGCCCCGCAGAATTAGACGCTACAACTTGCTGAGTGCCATTGACTAATGAGAGCCGCGTTTGCTGCATGATGAATTCCCCAACCAAAAAACGAGAGGAGGCATTTGATCCCCACCAAAACCGCAGATTGTTGAGAGTCGCAATGCCTCCGAGGATCATAACACAGAGGAGGCTTATTATTTTACGCAGATCCCACATGAGCTCGCCTCCGATAACGACGCTACCTCCCCCCAGAGGCCGGCTTTTCCCAGCAGTCAATCAAAGCGGAAGTGACAACAAACAGCCGAAAGAGACAGGAGCTGTCAGTGGGCCGGGCACGCCCGCTCTGTTTTTCACGACTTCATCGGATTAGAATTTCAATGTTTGCTGAGATGCCGCTCTGCAGGTTGGCTCCCCCGAAGAAGAAGAAGAAGAAGAAGAAAACTACGCCTTGCAGGAAAATACAACACATGAGGAAAAGCAGTAGCAGCTGCACGAGTGTTTTTCCAAGTTAACGCAATTGATTGGTGAGAGTCCAGAGAGAGGCCAAAGGAGGGGGAGGGGGAGGAGGAGGGTGGGGGGGGGGGGGGTGGTTCAGAGGAAGCTGCAGGTGTGGGGAAGAGAAAACACAATCACATCTCAAGTCAAACAAATGCGTCCCTGCTGATGGAGATGGATAGAGGGGTCAGCATTCCAGTCCATGTTGGAGATCTCCACCACTTAGCCGCAGGTCCTCTCACTGCGTCTGCTGCTGCTGCTGGGCCAAACATCTGGACAGATAGACAGAGAGAGAGAGAGAGAGAGAGAGAGAGAGAGAGAGAGAGAGAGAGAGAGAGAGAGAGAGAGAGAGGGGATGGAACCAAGAGGGAGAGAAAGTTTTTGAGAGAGAGAGAGAGAGGGTGGACATGAGGATGGATGGAACGAGGTCAGGAGAAGAGGTGAAAGATGTTAAACGGACAGCCGTGTTTATCTTTGGGACTCCCGTGGAGGAGGGAGCCCACATAAGTGGGCTTGCGTCGGTGGGGGAAAGTTCACACCCCTCCTCGCGCCTGCTCTCCATTTCTCTTTATCTTCATCTGCTTCACCTCTTTTTCTCCCATTTTTCTTCCAGGCAGCCGAAGGGTGAGTGCTCAGTAAAGCGGGGACCACGCTCAACACTTTAAACTCCGCTCTGCTGCCACCCGTTCAGACGGCAGCAGCCTCAAACTCACTTTCCCTCATTTATTGTTTTTCTGCCTCCTCCTTTGTGTTTTCTCCCCGGAGTCCTATAAAAGCCTGTTCAGCTCTTGTTTTCTCAACAAGTCATGGGATGAGCTGCAGCTCATAAAGAGAAAACTCAGAGGGCACCCTGAGGTCCTGGGCTCTGTAAAAATGACTGTGGCAGCAGCTCTGATGGTAGCAGCAGCGGAGAGGAATATAGAGTTATACACACGCGCACACACACACACACACACACACGCTACACCTTGGGAGTATTTGATCCCTGTGAACACTGCACGGCCTGGGGAGGACACGCTCTGTAAATTTCCCTCCCGTGTGCTGTGTTCTCTGTAACAGCAGCCTGAGCTTGTAAAAAGAAAAAAAACACACACATGACAGGTGCCAAAGTCAGGAATGTAAAAAAATAAAAAGTGAAAAGGAGTGATGAATTATTGTTATGGAACTTGTTACTTTTCAAGTGGTGTTTTTTCTCCTATTTTCTTATTCCATAGCGTGTGTGTTTTCATGAGAGAATAAAGTGTTTGAGTGCGTTTATCAGCATTTCCACATTGCATTCTCACAATGTTGGAGGGATTATTCAGACCCTCTACTGAAAGGCACAACGAGTCGGATTTTCCACAAAAAACAGAAACTATGTATTAACATAAATTCTGACCCACTGGCAGTGTGTGGCTATGTCTGTATCTGCAAAGACCCTGGAAGCCTGAAGCTTGTATTTTCTTCTTTTGCAGTATTCAGGACATTTCTGGACATCAACCTCTATAAAAGCGGGTGCCAGATCTTAAGCGCGCATCCAAGAGGAAGGTAAGAAAATAGTGTACACAGAACCGAACAAATGAGATTATTTAAAACTATTAAATACATAAAAGTGGATATTCTTTTCATACAATTTAAATGTGAGTGTTTGGTTTGGTCAAGTTTGCGTTCATATGTGGCAGAAGCTACACATTATAACCATTTATCCATTATTTTCCACTTTTTATTTCAACCATGTCTGCACTGCTTTTAGCTGACAGTTTAAACTTTTCTGATGACTGTTTTCAGGCACTCGAGTGCAACATGTACTGAACGCCAAAAATCTTTCCTCACTGCCCACTGGCACCTGCATAAGCACAAGCACAGGTAGGCCGAACGCTGATTGGGAATCACCGGTTTAACAGCAAAGCAAAATATATTGCGTCATATTCTATAATCTCATCATATGTTCGGTGCAATTCTAATCTGAAAAGTCAATATTGTGGGTAAAACATGTTCAAGTAAAGTACAAGTACCTCAAATTTGTATTCAAGTAAAATACTTGAGTTAAAATGCTTAATTACTTTCCACCATGGTGTGTGTGTGTGCGCGTGTGTGTGTGTGTGTGTGTGTGTGTGTGTGTGTGTGTGTGTGTGTGTGTGTGTGTTTTCACTGCCGATCGCACAGTGGAGGATTTATTTGAACAGATGTGAACTCTCACTGCCAGGGTGACCTCAGGTCCTACTTGGCTACACTGCGGCTGATCTCTCCGCCCTGGAAAAATAACACTCAGTTTAACAGACTGACCTGTGGAAGAAAAAGCTTGCAAACGCACAGCGTAATAAGTCCAGGAATAAGGCTACATTTCCTCTCAGAGAGTAATTGAATCTCTCTGTAACCTTATCGGCCTCTCTGCAATGTGGAGCGCATGTGTCAGGCTCTGTCCTTGTCCTCTGTGAAATATCTCAGTTACAGTAACCAGACTGTACAGTAAAACCAAAAGTTGTATTCCTTTTTCGAAGTCAGATATATGGCAATGGTTTTATACTCCCATTGACTGAAAACAGAGGGGTTTTTTTATACCAAACGCAGTGCACATTAACAGCACCGAGGTGAGTTAGGGGAGTGCAGAGGTTGCCGACAAGAGCCATAAAGGAGGTGAATTTATGTGTCGGAGCGGTAGAGGCGGGAGGTCAGAGGCAGAGTGAAGTGTGGAGGGTCGACAAGGATGAAGAGACAGCAATGTTTGGAGAGAGGAGAGGAGAGAGCGACGCTAATTTATACCCCGCTAATTGGAAACAGCAGAGTCCTGCACCTGAACCGCATTTTTCGGCCTCCGTGGCCGACTCCGGGCCCTGGGCAACGTGGGAGGGTGATGAGGGCCGGGGGATGGAGAGATGGGATGGAGGTTAGGGTCAGTGTCAATGGCAGCATTGTTGTTGCTGTCCCTGCAGACGGGACACAGTTTGGCATGTGTGTGTGTGTGTGTGTGTGTGTGTGTGTGTGCACGTATGAATGCGAGGTCTAGATGTGCGTGTCTGAGCGGAATTAGTGTGTATGTTAGAGATTTTCTGGGGGTCATGTTGTGTGTTGTGACAGTCTCACACACACACACACACACACACACACTAGAGCAAAGACCACCCTGCCTCAACGGGGAGAGGGGAAGGAGGGGGGGGATCAGCTTAATGTGGCATGGTTTCAATCTGACACGATCTAACACACGACATGGCTGGACTTCAGCAGTCTTAGCTTCCTAGTTAAATAAATATGACAGCCTCCTCCGATAATTACCGTGCTGTGACCACGTTGAGTCACAGCATCCGTTAATTATTAGACGGTGCCGCGTGGATACGTGGCTTCGTTTTCTCAAATCCCCGCTGCTTGTGAGTTTTCTGATGTCAGTAATGTGTCAGTGAGTGATGATGTTGGCTTTGACTGGGGTCTGGCACCGACGCAAAAAAAGTGAAGTAATCTTAGAATTTAGATTGAAAAAACATTGACGCTGCTTGATGTGCTTCATATCTGCAGGGCCTGTTTGCGCCGAGTTAGTGGGTTAGTGTTTGGGCCCATTAGGTACGGTACCAGGGAGTACCTGAAAAGATTGTGAAGTAACTCAACTAATCTCACCCAAATAGAATTCATGCTTCTTGAATAAAAACAATTATATAAATACAATTAGATATATATATATATATATTTTCACACATATGAAGTCAGTTGTAACACCTGAACAACACAGGTTGTAATTGAGAATGCAACAAAACGCTACGCGTTAGCATACGGCAGTTAGCTAAAAGCAATGAATAAACAGATGAAGGAAAAATAACTCCACTCTCTGTCAACTGTAACACCTGAACACCGCATTGTGCAATTGCAAAATGTGAAGACTAGTTAGCCAACCAGCAGTCTAAACAGTTAGCGTTTAGTTAGCTAGAAGTAATGGATAGTTAGCAAACAGTGACGGATTAGTGGTGACCAAGCTAGGAGTATATAAATGCTGAAACTAAAGGTTATGCAGTTGGAGAAGGTGTAGCTAACTGTAATGGATACATATTGACAAAGACAAAAGTAGTGAATAAATGCTGAAAACAATACAAAAAATAAAAATGGCTGAAATGTAGCTAGCTAAACGTTATGGCTGTAGAGTGGGAAAAGCTAGTTAATTAATGGTTGCAACAACTAAAAGGGATAAACAGTTGGAGAAGTTATAGCCTGGCTAACAGTAATGGATCAATGATGACAAAGATAGATCAATTATTTAAATAAAAGGTAGAAAAGGCAGAAAGACAAAATAACAGATGAATGGCTGAAGCTAAAAGTCATACAAGCTAGAACTAGTCAGTAAATGGTTGAAATAGGTTATAAGTTGAAATATTTTATGTCCAGCTTTTGCCACTCCAAGAGATAACATGCAAACCTGCCCAAACCAAGATAAACTGACACTTGAATTGCATGAAACAAAAATGTTGTGACGTACCACTTTTACATCCATAATAGTGCAAAATAACATCCATATTTTGGAGCATGACTGGCGGTGTTGATCAAAGGGTTATTGCGTTCCTCTGATATGGCTGTTGGGGTACATCAGAACCACTGATTGAGACCCGATCTTTCTAAACACCGCTGTGCGTGCGATCGATAAAGAAAGCCCATCAAGTCAGTGCTCAGTGACGGGCTGTCTGCATTCACTCAAAGACAGCCTTCCCTTAATATGCAGGATACCTAGAACAACGAAAAGATACATCGATATGTGCCCAAAAGCCAAAAATTCCTCAAAAGAAAACAACAGAGTGCACATATGGGGAGCACATTGGTGGCAGAGTTGTGATCACACAAGTTTCCTCAGAGGAAAAGAGAATACAACAAGATTTAGATGTGGTGGTGGTGGTGGGGGGGGGGCTGTTTTGTTTCCCTTTAAAGGCGTGTCAGTTGTCTCTGCCCTGCTTAAGGATACTGAAGAGAGAGAAAAACTTCTTTCTACTTCATCACTCCCACTGATTGACATCTCCATAATCTGCACACACGGATGCAAATTATAGCGCCGAACACGCACACAAAGTTCCACACACGCTTCTACTGTAGTGGTTTTGCAGAGAGACATTTGTCCTATGATATTGCGTTTTTTCCTCCCTCCTCCTCCCCCCACCACCACCACCACCTATCTATTCTGAGGACCGAGCTCCGAGCGCACATCAAAGCCACCACAATCTGTCTTTTTCTCTCACGATTTGTCTCTCACACACTCTCCCTCTCTCCCTCTCTCCCTCTCTCTCCCTCTCCGGCCCTGCGCCTGTGCACAAACCATGCACAAGCTAAAACACATTTGTGTTCCACATATTCTTTGATCACTGCTCGTCTGACAGCAAAGTCCTCTCCGACACGGTTGTTCAGAAACACTTGTGATTTGCTTTTTGACGTTGAAGGCCCGTTTGGATTCTAACATACTTATCATATAGATTCTTCCCTTTGACAGATAATATTATTTGAGCTTCAGGAAAATGGTGAGATTGCACCAGAGTCATTGCATGTGAGAAAGAAAAAAGAAAATCCCCACTTCTTGACACCACCTTATCATTCCCACATTGATTCCACTGCCCTCTCTGGGGCAAAGGAAAGCCACTGCAGCTGCACATCTTCATCTTATTTCTCCTCCATCCTGCCGGTCCTGTTTACTTGATGTTTTCCCTCTCTCCCCTCTTCTGCAGGATGCAGGACGGTTTCAAAGGGACCACAGAACAAATCAGAGGCCCATCCCTGTGTGCACCAATGGCCTTGTCTCTCATTTCAGATGGAGATTGAAGGACAAGTCTTCCCCTTGGAGGATCAGGGGGCCTGAGTAGCACCCGCCGCTCCCGGGGGCCTCCACGTTTCCACTGCGTGGGAGCCGGACCGTGACACACACCAAACATGGAGCCCACCGCAAAGTGCCTCTGCCCTCGCCTATCTGCAAGCCGTCGGAATCCCGAGTTGGCTCAAGGTCGTGTGCGAGTGGAGAGCGTGTGTTTTGGGTTTGGCATCCTTTGAAAAGATATGACAATAACTGGCCCTCGAGCGAGAGTTATTATGTGTTTGGCTGAGAGCGTGAGCTCGCGCGGCCGTGACGGAAGTTGGATGCTTCCCAGTGTTGTTTAGAGGTGCTCTGGGTTTGTTAGTCATAGCTTACTGTAACGTGTCTCCCAGGACGCTCCTATTTACAGACTGTTCTGTGCGCAGTGACTCTTAAGTGGTGTCACGGATGGGCTCCTCTGGCTTTCCTGGCGGAGGATGTGTGGGGCTTGTGGATCTGCGAAAACAACAGGGCGGCGGGAGATCAGTTCCAGGTTTGACGGCGCGTACTGCATTCAAGAGACGTGGCTCCAATCCCCCCCCCCCCCCCCCCCTCCCCCCTTGCTTGTCTGTCTCCAGCTCCGGTCTTGCCCCGGCCTCTCCATTAAGCTCCCTCGGCTTTCACATGACACGGCGATACCCATCAGAAGCTGCATGACAGCATGTGGACCTGAGTGACATTTGATGTCTGTGGCAGGAGTGAGCGCGGCTCCTCTTTGTGTCTCCCATTCATGTGGCGAGGGCGGGATTAAGACTTGATCCAATAGAGCAGGAGCGGCGAGGAACGAGCTCGGGTCAGATCTGCCTTGAATTAAGTCAGTGTTGGAGCAGGAATAATACAATCACCTCCCCCCCACCTCCCCCCAAACCCTGTAATACTACTGAAGGGTAACGTATGTGTGCTTGTGTGTGTGTGTGTGTGTGTGTGTGTGTGTGTGTGTGTCGGCCTGTGCCAAGCTCTGCGACCAAACCGCAGGCTGGTGTCCTTTACAGAGAAAAGGGGTCTCTGTTGACGGTTCAAACACAGCCCCGCGGCCCCCTCCGGCTTCAAAAGGCCCCCCAATCATCGCACCCACTTACAACCAACGGCGCATGTCACTTAATGTGGACCACACTGTTCATCAATTATGGTGAGCTCAGGGGCTATCCAACACCCGCACCACAGCTCCACAAGTAGTGAGTTGTCTTCTGTTCTGACTGAAGCCAACCCCCCCCCCCAAAGAGTCCTCAAAGCCCATCTGTTCCAGGAGGTGTGGTGTGGGACCGCTAACTCGCACTCTCCCCTCTCCTCTCTCATGCCGCGTTATCTCACCGCAACGCAGAGAAAGCTCCTCATCCTCCTGTAAACTTGGCTTCCTGCAGCGAGCTTTAAGCTTCATAAAAGCTCACTTCTTCCCCTTCCCTGATGTAATTGCCGTCCTCGTCCATCCGCAGAAGGCTAATACGCTCGCCTGTTAGACACGCACGAGTCCACGACCTTACCCTCCTCCTCGCTGTTTATCAGGCCCCTTTGGCAAGTGAACTGAGTCGCACTGGAACTCATTAACCGTCGTCTGATTTTGACGCGTCGCCATGGGGTAGCAGTTAAACCCAAATGCCTCTTTGGTATCCGAGTGACAGGACGTATGTTAAGGTTGTAAGAGTGAAAAGAAAAGACACAAATGTGGCGACCATATTTAGGAATCCCTTTAAACAGACGGATGACGGCGGGGCGTGTAAACCTGAACCAGACCACACAACATTATCCAAGCCTCAGACTTCTTCTTCTTCTTCTTCTTCTTCTTCTTCTTCGTCAGTCTCTGTCCATGAGACAACTTTCTCCCTCACATCTGGACGAGGTTCAGGTCAGGCCGGCCCGGCCCGGCGTGAGAGGATGAAAGGTGACTCTCATGCTGACTGGCCCACTTCAGTTGTGCCTCACCCATCTCCACAAAGCTGCTGGTACACATGCGTCTGGTTCGGTGTGTGTGTGTGTGTGTGTGTGTGTGTGTGTGTGTGTGTGTGTGTGTGTGTGTGTGTGTGTGTGTATGTGTGTGTGTGTGTGTGTGTGTGCGTGTCCGTCTGAGATCTAACCTCAGCAGCTGCGTGTGATTTTGTATTCATGTTGTCTGAGGGCTTCTTTCCTGTTGTATTTTTTTCCTGTCTGTCCCGGCGCTTTGTTCCGTGTGGCGGAGTCTGGAGACAGGTTCTGCTCACGTTAATGGATGGGAGCTGCTTTGTGTCAGCTGCACATGCTTCACCATCTGAATATTCATCCAGAGTCATCTGTGACGAGGCGGGCAACACACACAAATGCACTCTCTTTCACAGTTTGAAAGTTAGGAGAAAGAAATACATTCGTAAATAGGGAGTTCGAGTTTTTTTGAGCAATTCAATGTTTCTTCCTGCTCATTTTTAGTGTTTCGTGGAGGTGCTTAAATCAGTGATTTCCAACCGGGGTACTTGCACTGTTGCCAGGGTATGTGGAGAGATTAGCTCAACTAATTTGAAAAAAGAAAATGCATTAAGCCACAGGCAGTGGATAAACAGTTGAAATATCTTGCTCAGCGTTACGGATAAATGCTTCTGCCTCTTGTAGTATAATGCAAAGTTGACCAAACCGACCTAAACATTGACCGTTCAACTGTATGAAAACAACACTGGAGCAATATATCCTTTTAAATAGTTAATAGTGTTAAAATCAGTCCAAGTGAACACATTTGGAACACGACTGGTGTGTGAAGGGGTGCTTGAGTTCATCTGACAGGGCTGTGGGGGTACGTTAAAAAAACAGAAAGGTTGGAAACCACTGTTTTAAATTTTGCATCTCACATTCTGCCTCTCCAAGTGTTGAAAATGCTTCTGCAATACATTCGGCCCATTTTTAAATAACATCTTGTGCACTGCAATAATTCAATTTAATTAAAAGATAAATACAATTAAACGTGATCCCATTTTACATACATATATATATATATACATATATATATATATATATTATATTCTGGGCAGTTTGTTGCATAAATCCACGGTGGACACACACACACGGACATACGCACACAAACACACAGTTGGATGGGGCAAGCATTGCTTCATAAACAATTGCAGCCACACACGCTCGCTCTAGGAAGGAACATGAAAACAGCTCTAATGGGAAAAAGATGAGAGGGCTCACAGCGAGCACACCCAGAGAGAGGAGGAGAGAGCCGACCGTCGGACACCGCTGTCTCAGCCCTGCTGGCACACAAACAGTCTGGAATCAGACGCAAACGATTGCTGCCTGAGGTCACGTTGTTAACCAGGTCCTGTTGAATATCCCGTTGAGTAATACACATTTGTTTTGTGGCATTTGTGTGTTCATTTTCCTCTCTGGTTTTTTGCTTTGCATACGGTGCATTCTTGCTGTTGCCAATATTTTTTAACTTTTTTTAAATGAGACAGATCATTTTGGTATTCAATTATAAAAATGATAACATTTTAAAATTATAAAATTTTCTTTTTTTAAATATGATTTTCTTTTTTAACTAAAAACTTACTTGCACCATATCGTTGCACTCTTATTATAAAAAACAAATGTTTTTGTTCTTTCGTCAGGAGTCTTTATGTGTGCTGATAATACTAATAATAATTTAAACAACTAGTTTGAATATTCAAATGTCACAGATCGAATGCTCTCTGTCACTGAAGAAAGGCTCCAGGTCAGTAGAACTACGTCAATAACTAACGCTGTTATTATCACTCTTAAGGCGAACAGTTTGGATTATTCTATGATAAAGTGTGATGTTGGTGTAAACCAGCAGCGAAGGGGGAAACGGCCCTGTGCTGTTTCAGGAAAGAGTGTGTCATCTTGTTTATTTTCCTCTGGTTTGCCGTCTTTTCCAGCCCATAGGGCGCGATGATAACAAAAAAACATTGCGGCGTCCACGTCTCACAGCGGACATGCCCCCCGATCCACAGAGGGACCACAAGGCCCTTAGAGCAACATTTTTGCTCCGAGGGAGAGGAGCAGGAGTTACAGCCTGTGTGTTAATGATGGCTCACATGGTGATTCCCTCACATGTTTGTTCAGATTTGGGCTTTGCTTATACATACAGGCGCAAATCAAAACTCTCCATCCATTTCTCTTCTTTTGTCCTGATGAAGTCTCATCTTCAAGAGTGGAGGTTGGCCGACGCTCCTGACACCGGACCGGCCTTCCTTTGAGCCGTTTCTGATGCTTTTGTGTCCCATATCTTCCTGAAGAAACAAATTCCCCTCCAAAAGAATTCTCATTAACTTTTCTCCATAACGCCAAGTCTATCATTGCTCTCCACGTCTCACCCGCGGTGTGTATCCACTATGACGGAATAATATTTGGACAGGTGTTTCGTTCATACACATTAACTTCAAGGGTGCCTCGTGTGCTATTTCATTGCTGTTTCATAAAGAGAGAAGAAAAGAAAGCAGCACATCCTGGCTGGTGGATTCTTGAGCTGGTGCTGTGTACTGTAGTGTATACTGTATGTGTAATCCCTGACAATAAAAAACTGTTTAGCACCAATTTTCCTTTACTTTTAAAACTCTCTTTTTTTTCCCCCTTGTTTCAGACAACTGTGGAGGCCACATCTGGAAGACAGATGTAGGCCTAGACCCAGAGCTTGTTCTCTGCCTTTTGACTCTCGCTCTCTCTCTCTCTTCCTCGCATTCGCTGCGTCTCACTCACTCTCTCTTTCTCGCGTCTTACCCTCCCTCCCTTCTCTTTTTGGGAAACATGAGAGCTGGGTTAATTCTCTCTCTCTCTCTCTCCCTCCCTCCCTCCCCTGCTGGACCACCCACATTCGGAAACGCCTAGCTGTTCCTGAGGCAGAGCCGCTGGCAGTTTAGAGAGACACTGGGAGAGCAAACGAGAGAGCGAGAGAGAGAGATGTAAGGATGGGTTATGACTGACGGTTTTAGCAGAGTATCAATTACATCAATGTCAAAGCCATAACCTGCCATTGTGTAAGGAGGAGAGAGTCTGGGAGAGACGGCTACTTTGGTGCTTATGAGTTCATGCAGCCTGAATCCTGCAGCTCTTGTTAATAACATATCCTCTCACTTTATTCCGCCCGCGTATTTGATGCTGCTTACTAAAGTGCATCTCAGAACATAAGTGACCTCATGCTTGAGGCTGGCCTTCGGTAAATGCTGCACATCTTTTAAGTTCGAGAAAAATCGTAATAACTTGATCAAACTTGTGTAAAACATGAGTTACTGAAGGAAAACGTCTCAGGGACATGACAGGGAAATGTGCTTGAAACGGCAGCTTTTATTTGCGTGAGCAGTAAATAATTATCTCTCGGTTCATCAAACGTGTGAAACGTCTCCGGTATAAAGGTCAATGTCTCCATCATGTGGATGTCTCTTAGTATTGCCTCTTTGCCAAAGTGGTTTTAACCTTATGTGGTGCCACTCTCTGAAATGACTTGTAAAGGGGTTGTGACTGATGATATTTGAATGGTTAATAAGTCATTTATTATTTCATTATAGACCACTAATAATCCTCTCATTAGACCATTTGTTGTTTCACAAAGTTGTGAAGAATCTATTTGGCTACTTTATACCCTCCTATAATATAACACCATGTGTGGTGGGGAATGCTCCCCTGGTGCCAGTGAAAGTTTCTTTTTACAACATTTTGAACCTTTGGGCCCAGAAATGCTCCGTTCTTGCAACTGGTTGAGGCTAAGTGCTGCTAATAGGCTGGCAATACCACATGTAGGCTACTTTGTGTTGGATGTGTAAGCTTTGTGATAAACTAATTATCACACCACTTTTTTTGTTTTGTTTTTTTGTTCTTTTTGAATCGGTACCTAGTTTTAAGTGAAGCCAATTGCCATTGTTGGGAGGCTAGGCTCCCTGTGGTGAGGTCCCTACACCTCATGCATGCATATCGTAGCGCTGGGATTCCTGTGTAGACTTCCCTCGTTTTGCTGTGATGAGCGCTGTGTGTTGCGCCTGAGGTGAGCAAGCGGTAGCACCTCTGCTTGCCTCCCCACCTGTGGCCTCAGCTTAGTTTCCCCAGTTTTACTTATATTGAAAAGGAAATTTGAGATTTAAATGTTGTGTTATGGTTTTAGAGTTTAGCTGAAATTGTAGCAGCAGCTCCAGTCTCGGCCTATTTGATTATTTTGATTATGCCAATAAAGCCTTTTAATGCATTAAGAAATCACATCTGTCTTCTGTCAGTGATTAATCTGTGTGCCGTATCAATGTTATCTAAGGTTCTTGAAGGTCTTTCATTCCCCTGGTGGCATGGTCAGTTTTCTCCCTTTCTCTCCTCATCGCCCTCAACACAAATGGATAGAATCACCATTTGTATGTGAAAGGGCTCGCTCATAATGATGAACCTCCACTTTCCCTCAGTTTTATTTGCTTTCTGGTGTTTTTCTGCTCGTTTTGATTTCCATGCCCAGAACTTTATTCTTTTGGTTCATATTCAACGCTGCACGTAGACGGGCGCAGATCTCTGGTTCATAGTATAAGTCATAGTATGTCATTGAAATTTCATCAAAAGTCTTGGTATAGTATACCATTAAGTACATTTCTGGATTGGGAAAGCGACGATGGGTTGCAATTAGTCTTAATATTTAGTGTTACACAATAGTGAGGTGTATGAATCAAGAGAAATGTTTTCAGTGACATGTTCCCCCTCTGATGGAAAGCAGCACACAGCCAGTCAGTGTAGTGATTCAACACAGTCAAAGCAGAGCATGCCAAAAAAAGTGTGTCGTAAAAACGTCAAAACAGTATGTCATGAAAGTCATAATATAGTATGGAATAAAAATGTCTGCAATAAGTCATGGTCTCATATGTAATACTATAGGATGCCATAGACTCCTGACTTTAAAAGAAAAGTCATGTATGTATGCCATAAAAAGTTACAGTAGAACATGTTGGAAAAATGTATCGTATAGTAGCAAACTATGACATTTTTACTACATAATGTACATAAATGTTTTCATGGTAATCTATACTAATGTATTTTCATGCCATGTTTTACTATAAAAAGATGTTTTGATATACTAGTCAAGGACTTTTTTTTATGGAAAACTGTTCTGAAATGTTTAGGACACGCCATGCTATGACTTTTTTCTTAAATGCTATTAGATTTTTTTTTTACATACGATACCAACTTTGTTACGACATGCTATTATATGACTTTTTTATTGACACTATATTATTACTGTTACTATTCTGACATTTTTCTGAAATGCTTTAGTTTAGTTTGTTTTCTCTAACATACTACACTGACTACACTGACTATTTGGACAAACTTTGTATAACTTTTTGACTTATGGTATGGTTTTTCAAAATATTTAAGTAAAATTTTTTCTGACTTTTATTGACATGCTATACTGGGGTCATACTATTGTATGAATTTTTGACTTTTTCGAAATCCTGACTTTTTGTTAGCACTTTTTTGACCTGATATACAATATTATCGAACTTTTTTTTACATTTCATATTGCGAATTTTTTTGACGTACTATATACTATGACATGACTTTTTTCAACATAAAATAAAATTTTCTTTGTGTATACTACGACTACTGTGACTTTTCTCCGCATGTTATATTACTTTTTTCAAAAGGCAATGCTTTGACTTTTTTCATTACTTTTTTCAAAAAATTTTACTTCGTCTTTTTTATCATTCTATAGTTTTTTTCTGACTTTTTTCAACATCCTAAACTATGAATTTATCATGACTACGACATGCTACGCTATGACTTTTTAAAAAGTTTTCGACATTCTATACTATGACTTTTTCAAGACTTTGATCGACATGCTATACTATGACTTTTTATGACTTTATTAATAATTAATGATGAATTAATAATTCAGTATGTCATGACAATATTATAAAAAAATGTCAGAGTATATAGTAAGTATGGCATATCATAAAAATGGCATTAACAGTCATATTATTGTACATCATAAAAATATATGCTATAAAATATAAGGGTCACACTATCATCCCATAAAATTGTCATATAAAGACAAAGTATAGAATCTTGTAAAAGTAAATAAATAAATAAAAGTCAAAGTATAGAATGACATTAAAAGTCACAATACAGTATTTAGTTAAAAAGTATAGTATGCTTCAAAATGTCTTTAAAGAAGTCATAAAAAATGTAAAATGTATATAATAATAATAATATAGCTTGTCATAAAACTTTAATAGTAAAGTAGCAGGCCGTAAAATGTCCTAAGAAAGTCATACTATAGTGTGCCATGAAAAAAGTTTGGCATACTATCCCATTCTATGTCGCTGGCCTCCAGAGCCGACCCACCTTCGTCACGTGTCTCCAGAGGGCTCTCATCCCCATCTTCGTCTGTTCACCAGAGCAGCGCCGCCATACGGGGCCGACCTCCAGAGTGGTCCTGCCTTCATCTGTGAAGGTTGTCAACAAGAGCAACTCTGCCCGCCCGCATGCTATTGCTGCCAGGCCTCCAGAGGGCTTGCGGCATCTTTTTGGGATTTTGGTTTCTAGGTTTGTCTGTTATATTCCTTGTTTCTTTCCTTCGATTAGTGTATCCTATTTCATTTTTGATAGACTCACCTTATGTGTCATGTCTATTTTTACCTCCTGCCTTTGTGTGATTAGCCCGCTTTGTGATTCTGGAGTTATAAAAGGGGCAAGGCTAAATATAAATGATGCATGGTTCTGCACTGAGCAGAGACAACATTAAATGAAAACAGTTGACCTACAGGAGAATACATATTTGAAAGTAATACAGAATGACTGCGAGCTTTACTGCATTATATTTCATTATATTATGTTTTTAATTGTCACCTGCCCTCTGAATTTAGTTTTCCTTTACCTAAATAAAGACATTTCTAACATAAACTATAGAAATTCTCAAGAATGCAGTAATTACATTTTTTTTTTCTGCAATATTATTATTTTTTACTATAGGTACTATAGCCATATTGTTACGCTAAAACTTCTGTACTTTTACCTAAGTAACATTTTGAATGCAAGACTTTTACCTGTAACAAAATATTTTTACACAGTGGGGCTTTCTTCTTACTGAAGTAAAACATCAGATGAACGTTATGTTCAGTTTGTTTCTGCTGCCCCCGAGTGGCAAACTGTGTTATTGCAGGATTAATAACATTTACATCTGCAGACGTTTTGGAACACTGTCGTGGAAGACAACTTTATTTATCATTTACATGTATAACTTCAGTCACTGAGTAAGTTAAGTCATCAAGATGAATAACTAAGCTAAAGAAAAATGACAAAGCAAGATATACTTGAGGAAGATGAACACTTGCCAAAGGGACGTTTCTAACCTGGTAAACGTTGTCCTCATTAATTGGTTATTACTGATCTGTGAAGCATGACTTATTAATCATGAATAAAGCCATATGATAATAGAGAATTGTATCCCTTCTGCAATAGAAAATATCAGCACTGGTGCTCAGTGGTCAAGCATAAATATTATTTGGCAGGTGGCAGCTGGTAAACCAATCAGCTCAGTAATACAATGGTGTGCCGAACACAGTGAAGTGACTTTAAGGTGCAGCTTAATGCATGACACACTAACACGAGATGAGCTCTCATTTGGTTTTCTGTGTTCTCCTTCTCCCCACCTCCGTAGCCACTGATCCTACAGTGGCTCCCATCATGCCTCCATACGGCCCTCCCACAAACAGGCCGACCAGTGCTCCCAGCAGGGCCTCCCTCCTCATCATCTTGGGCAGCCACATCATCCAGCCTGTCAGCTTCTCCCACAAGCCCCAGAGAAAAGAGGGAGCAGAGGAGGCAGGCGACGAGGGGAAGATGCCATCCACATCCACGTTCAAGTCACCTACGCTCCTCTCTGCCTCTTCCCGGACCGCCTCCATTTCTTCTTCTGTGACGTTTTCCTCCGGTTGCGAGTCCGTGGGAGCCACCTGGTCCCCTCCTCTCCTCCGTCTCACGATCTCTGCCTGCCTCTCTCTCACTCTTTCCTCAGCCTCCTGGTACAGAGGACAGCTGCAGTCACCGCCTGCTCTCACCGCCTGCTCGACCTTCTCCAGCAGCTCCTCAACGGCGTTCCACTCCCCTGCTTCTCCACTGCGGGTCTCCAGTGTGTGGTAGCGGTCACCGCATCGTTCCACCAGCTCCCGGAGGTCCTTGCGCCACGTGGCGAGGTACGCCTCCAGCTGCTCGTCCTCCTCCAGCTCCTCGGTGTGGGTGAAGAGCACGATGGTGTTTGCGCTGACTGCAGGAGGGCCGAATAGCTTCTCCAGGGCGTCCAGCGCATTGGCCTCTCCATCGGCTGGCTGGTTCACAGGGACACACAGCAGGAAGGCATGCGGCCCGGGGCTGGACAAGGCGATGAAGGAGGATAGGTGTCTCCTCCTTTCCTCGGGGTCGCATCCTGAGCCAAACCAGGCCGGACTGGAGACGACCGCCACCTACAGAGAGGTGGCAGAAGCATAGCATCCAGGTAAAACAATGCAAGCGCATTAATGCTACAAATTGATATTTCACTGTAACAAAATTAAACAGAGGAAATTAAGAGAAGTAATATACAGAATTTGAAAATTCTGTATATTATCGAAAATATTTGCATGAATCTACGTTTGCATGTTTGTATGCAGGTATCGATATCTGCATGCAGATGTGTTCATTTACATATGTCATATATAGGATTATAATTTACTTGATATGATCTTGCATACAAATGCATTAACATATATTAATAACATTTCCATAAAACATATATAAGGGAGTAATTGGCAACTCTTGTTTTGTGTTCCCTCATGCTTATGATCAGAGATGTGAGTGTTATAGGGGTCATTGCTCGAGAAAGATTCAAACTAACGAGTCACTATAATAACAATAAGTCTCCAAACGTAGTATGTCGTTATACTTCCCCCTCTCCGTTGCAGTGTGATGTACTGCGTGTATTTCACTCCTACCTGTCTACCTGCAGCCTCTCCTCGGTGTTTGCTGCACTCCTGCATGGCGGCAGCTTCTGCGCCCTGCTGAGGAGGGTCGTGCAGGCCCAGGATGCTGCTGACGGCCGACTTTTTTCCGGCCCCGGTCCGGCCCAGCACCACCAGCCTCAGCTCGGCTGCTCAGCACCGACAACAAGGGCGGAGACAAAGGGCAGTGGAAAACCCACATCATGGTCCAGTCTACTGTACATGGTTTATTTTTAAACATATGTTTACTGTATATGTTGGCCAGAGACTACAGAAGTTTTTCAAAAGTAGAAGCAGCATTTTATGACAATAAAAAAGTACCAGACTATCCGTTGTTTATGAAGTCAGCTGTATGATGTCGTGGCATTTCACCGTTACCGTTTTCGCATTTCTACGGAGTGGCAGCGCCCTTTGAAACTGTCGTTTCACTCCACCGGGAGCCGCTCCCTCTCACTTTTCTCCCGTTGTGTCTCACGGACATTACTGATCTTAAGATACACGGAGGTACACCAGTGCTCAGCCTACCTGACTGTGCGGCAGATGTTGACATTTCTGCGCTCGTTCACCGCCGTGTTATGCGCTGAATCTGGGATGTTCGCACTTCCTCGTTCCTGTGACACTGCTGGACTCAACTTGACTTGCCTTCGGCGGAGGGGGGACACAGCTCCATCTGTTGTGGTGCCTGGTGTAGCAGGGCGTCTCAAACCGGGGCCCGCGGACCTGCCCGGGGTCCGTTTTCGTCGCATTTCAGCCCACAAACTTATAAAAGCGCCTTTAAAAAGCATTCACTTAATTTATTATGACTTCCATGGTTTAATACAAATAGGCAATTTATGTTTTAGCTGTAAAGTCCTGACCAACCTTATGTTATTTAATAAACAAATTAACTAGGGTGTACATGCTAGCAGCTGTTAGCTTTACTTGGGCACAGTCATGCTTTACGAGCTAAATGCTAACAGCGGCATGCTCACAATCACAATACTATCACTGCTAATGTTCAGGGTATAATGTTCACCATGATAGTTTAGCATGTTAATAGTTGATAATTAGCCTCAGAGAACAGCTGGGTCTGATGGGAATGTCATTATAATTCATCCTGAAAGAGAGCAGTGATGTCTGTACTCTCTATCAAGACGATTCACTAAAACAAAATATGTCAACCTTGTGGTGGAGCTTAATTCAATTATAGATTCATTAGGATTCATCCTCTGGCCACCATGAAGTTTCGTGCAAATCTGCCTCGAAGGTTGTTGAAGTATTTGTGAACCGACCAACCGACATTGGCATCCCCAGAGCCGAGCCGCAAGCATGGCTAATGAAAACAAAACAAGCAGAAGCTGATTTTGGAAACAGTTTTAATGTCGCCATTTTTGCTAAATGTCTGACATTGAACAGCTCCTGATTTAAAACAAGATTGCACCATAAGGTGTTTTTTTTCTATCACTTTCCTACAGAGCAGTCAAAAATCGAAATGCTGTACGCACAGTAAAATATCAAATGTATAAAACATCATGGCATGACAGCATTGTTTACACGGTAAAAGAAAAACAAGAGCAGCTGTCAAATATATTATGTTGATCGTGACCAAATTACTTACATGTTCCTGTACTTTTAAGTAAAAAAAAAAAAAAAGGAATCAAAATATGTAGACAAAACAGTCAACAGTCAAACACACTAAACAGTTGCGCGCACACACTCACTACATGACATACACTCTGTACACTGTACAGCAACAATAAAACTAAGCTCGACATGCCAAGAAAGATCAACGTGTTCAGTAAAATGTTTCATTTAAAAATATAACAATTAGAAAAAAAATTAAAGAGAACAAGGTTTTTAAAAAAATACACTTTTAAAACGTTGACGCTAGAAATATCCAAGTTTTCAGAGGCCGAGCAAGTGGCTTAAATTAAAGTCCAAAGTCCAAGGGTCCCTCCTGTTCAGGACCCCTCCAGTCACATCTGCTGACTTCTGATGCCAAATCACTGAACCTCGAGTATCATCCTTTCCTCACAGCCCAGGCATGATGTAGGCAATATTGTCCAACGTATTCGACTGACAGAAAAAGAGAGAGAGAGAGAGAGAGAGAGAGAGAGCTTTGTTAGGAAACTGCATTGAAGATGCACACGACCGCTGCCAAGTGTTCACCTGAATGTACGTATATCAAACTGCAGTCAGGCTGAAAACACCCGCAGTAGTTTAATTCACACAGCGTTTACAAACGCTAATACTTTACCAGGACGTTTCGAGGACATCCGTTTAACTGTGGTATCTGTGCGGTGAGACAGTTCAGCGGTCCCAGCGCACACAAGATGGAGTCCAGAAGAACAGACAGACTCCCGGACACCGCCACCATCCCCTGGCACGAAGAAACATCAGTCACAGTTATTCCACTGCATACTAGTAACGACACATCTCCAGGGGGTGAACGTAGCCTGTTTTTTTTTCGTACAGGCATTGTGCTTCATGTTCAATAACATTGTCAGGTAGGGCCTTTATGTTGCACAAGTTGGAACAACAACTTTAAAAAAAAGCTGATGTGTTTAAGCAATAAAATACAACACATCTTCCACGTTGTTTCCATATTACGACTACGACGAAAACAGAAGAAATGGGACTATCCGAGGAGCACCTGAATGCACCACTGTCAGCGCTCTCCGGGTGCCATTCTAGTTTTCTTATGAATTGCTTCTTAATTGTTCACAGCACAGGCTTGGGGGCTTTCAATCCAAAAAGATGATGTCAAGTGTTTCCTTCCACACCATACAGCTGCAGACTTCAAGCTACTTTCACCCCTAAACATGTCCTTGTTAACACCTCAAATAAAAAAACGTGGAGCTTTCTGAAGTGGAAAATAAAGCTTCTTTCTCGTCATGTCTATTTTTGATATCTATTAATGTGCTTTAGAGGTTATAGGTTACATCCACTGCAGATTGGCCTGTAAATGCAGTATGTGCCCGCCTGCATTGTGGAAACGTACCTCTGTTTCTTGTAGCCGATGCCCAATCAGGGACAGGGACTCCCCCAGGAGCTGCAGGTGAGCTGCTGCATCGATGGGATCGACCTCTGGGACTCGTGCTGGGGATAGTGACATCGTGCCAGATGCTCTGCTGGGCGACACCATCCCTGTGACCGCTCCTACAGCTTCCACGAGCCCAACACAAACACAACAGTTACGAGAACTGACGGCGAGAGGACAAAAACTTGTGAAATTATAAAAAACGTATTAATCATCGTCGATCGGTTGAGTTAAAAGTCCACGATACCTTTGCTTTTGCCCTCATTGACACTCTTGTGTTTGACTGTGGTGGCCTCGGCTTTGTTCTGCTTGTGCTGCAGATACTGAGCTTTCTGCCTCCAAACCTGCACGGGACACACAGAGGGACGCGCTACATTTTAGTGCACTGCGAGCATGAGAGCGATGTTCAAAAGGATTTTCCCATATCAAGTACAAAGAAGGACAAAAACTCACCAGCTTGTCTTTCTCGGGCATCGCCTTCCACACCTCTGCCAACCTTTTGCTTAGCTCACCAAAGACTGCAGATTAGACAAACGTACGGTTTAAAATGTGTACGTTAGTGATGTTTGAGAGGCCAATGTGCTGATCGGTGTCATAACATCACCCACCTAGTCCTGGCTGTTCTGCATTTATGTTGACCCTGTACTCCTTACAAAACACCTGATACGCTGTTGTGTTCTTCTTCTTGGGCTGAGAGAGGACAAAGAAATGAACTGATGATGAACCAACGCAGAGGGACAATAAAGCATTGTTTTTCGTAGTAGTGTGTTAGTTTGCGTTGTCATTCAAAGCTACATTTTCACGCCGGCCGTCTTGCTACTTAAACTACCGATCCAACAACAAACGTCCCCGAACAGTTTCTTACCTTGTCTTTTTCCTTCTCGTGCTTTTCCCGATCTTTCTCCTCTTTCTTCTTCTTCTTCTCCGTCACTCCATCGTTGCCTTGGTGGTGGTGTGGAGGGACGGGCGTGCCCATGGCGTACATTGGTCCGACGGCGCTGTGCGTGACAGTGGGGTGGGAGTGGCTGTGGCCCCTCGAGGAGTCTGAAGAATGTCACGCAAAGATGACGCGATTGGAAAATGACAAGTATCATATTGTGTGCAGCAGAAAAGCGACTCTTTCTTTGTTGTATATTCAACACATGGATAACTCACCTCCAAATCCTTTGCTGTGCTTCTTGTCCTTCCCACTCTTTTCCTTGTCTCGGTCCTTTTCTTTGTCCTTCTTCTTCTTGCTTTTTTTGCTCTTCTTCTTCTTCTTTGACATGTGTGTGTAGGAGTCATCTATAACCAGTTCACCCGCCTCCAGCTCAGCCCCAGATGAAGAGCTCTCGTCTCCCATGCCACCTCCATAATGACCTGTGAAACAGGGAACACATCAAAGATGATTAATTAACAACACAAAATCTATCATGGGGGGGGTCAAAATAATGTACGGTGGTATGGTACACTGGCACTACAGGTGCACCCATAATATCTGCAGCAGCAATATATCTGTGCCGATACAGCTCATCAGCACGTGTTTGATCAGCAAACCAACAGGTTTCTGATACCACAACTAATAATGAAATGATAAAAACTTAGTAAATGTACTTATTATTGCTATAATGGGCCTCAGATTATTGAGTTGCCAAAATTCAGCTGCATGTTTTACTTGTATTTTATATATCTTATATACCTTCAGTTTAGTCCTCAACGAGTAAGCTGCTATATGTACTATTTGATACATCTGAGGATCGCCAACAAGAGGCTGTTGCGGGGTTTTAGCATTTCTTGCTAGCTTGTCTGAAAGGCGGATAAATAACGCTGCACATTGTGGTGAGGGAAAAGTGGCATGGCAACTTTCAAAGGGGTCCCTTTGACCTCTCGCCTCAAGATATGTGAATGAAAATAGGTTCCCATGAGTCTCCCCTTTACAGACATGCCGACGTTATGCTAATCCGATGCTAAAACCAAGCAGTTCTTTTGCATGCAGTATAAATATGTCATTTTCTCCTATTCTATAAATGGTATAAATTGAATATTGGGTCTTGGATGTGCAAAAAGTGGGTATGACTGGGAAGCTTGATATATGAAATTCTTACAGAAATATCCAAATGTCAAAAGTTTTAGATACCAAATAACAGCGTGACTCTTTCCTCGAGGTCTTGGTGTGTTAATGTGGTATTTTGGATGGATTTTTCATCATTTTGCACCGAATCTGTGTAACAAATGTTAACCTCAAGATGGCTGCAACACCTTATGATACATAAGTGTGCATGAAAATGGCCACCATATACTTCTATCGTAATGTTCTACGCCCTTATACACTTTATCTTTATCATCTATTTCTCTCCCCCACACCACGAACCCCCTTAAAAAGATAAGTATGGCTCTATGTGGGTCTCTAACGTTTAATGCTGGAATTAAAGTTCTGCTGAGATGAACGTAAACCCACACAGAGAAGGGTATTATGGGTAACCGTAGAAGAGTCAACGTGCACACCTCCCAGATCTCTTTCTTCCTCCACATTGTGGTTTGCTTAACTTGACACTGCTTCCTATGAACATGTCCGTTAAACTGCCAATCAATACAATAACACACCTGTGTATGTTTGCTTCCGTGTAGCCCGGCGAAGCATTATTCCAACAACTATCAGAAACACAACATAACTTGCATCCCCTGGAACATACTTTAGGGTTATCTTACCTTCCACCTCCACCTCTTTCCCCACCACAGGCAGTGGATCTCGGCTCTGCTGCAGTTTTTTCTTGGGCGCCTTCGAGTGCTGCGCCCTGTCTCTGTCCTTCTCCTTCTTTCCGCCTCCTTTGGACGAGTGGGGCGGGAACGGGAAGCTCTCGCCTTCCTCTTTCTCTGGCGACATGATGAGCTTCATCTTCAGACCGTCGGCCTCGCGTAACGTCAAGGGCTCCTCTTTGGGAGCTCCGCCGTGGAACAGCGACGACTTTGAGGAGGACGAGGAGTGCTTCTTGGAGGAAGACGACGACGAGGACACGGGGCGGGAGTGGGAGAAGGAGTGGCTCCCTTTGCTTCCGCCGCCGCCGCCGCTGCTGCCCTCACGTTTGCGGTCCTTGGAGGAGTGCGAGGAGAAGGGTGGGTAGGAGGGTTTCTTGTGTAAGTGGGGGCTGGGGTCCGAACCTGTGGCCAGCGGAGAGGTGATAGCCTGCAGGAGGCCCATCGCTGTGTCTGTCGGGTGGGAGGAGGGGGACGAGAGGGTAGGGGAGCGGTCTGTAGACTTGTGCTTTTTCTTGTGGGAAGGCGGACCTGAACCATCGTGGTCTGATACAGGGACGACACGGGAAAAGAAAAAAAAAGTAAATACAGCTGAAGAGTCCTTTTTTTGTGAACTTAAAACGATTATTACAATATAACAACCTCTCACCTCTGTTATAGTAGTCATCACTATGCTTCTTCTTCTTTTTGTGCGAGTCCCCTCCGAGCGCGAACAGTTCGGAATCCTGATTTTGAATGACAGAGTTGCTTTCCGTTCGTTCATAGATAAATTGGTTCAAAATATTAAAATGTGCTACAACACCATAACTATTGGCATTTCTTCAAACCTTCCTGTGGTATTACACCATATAGTCACGTTCATGTTGACAGATAACCTACCTTGGGTCGTTTTTTGGATGATTTTCGGACCTGAGCAGCAATCTCCTCTTCCTCCCTCAACAGATCCTTGTACGACCTCCTCTTCTCTCTCTGGCTACGACCAGCCACAAGGCCTCTGTCTCCTTCCATCCCCACGTCTAGAATAAATGAACTGAGTATTGTAATCCTTAATTTAAAAGTAAAGATTTTGAATTTAAAAAATTAGATTAAACACAATGAAGGATGTACAATGAAGGAACTACGTCTCTTAAAATGTTCTCCGTTTCTTGTGTTTGATAAGTCTGTACAGTGGGAACAAAGTACAACTACATGCAGTTTGCCTGCAGACATTACCCATTCCTCCTTTATTCTTGATCTCCTCAAAGGCCATGGCTCCTGCTTTGTCAACACGTCTATTTGTCACAGTATGTCACTGACAACATAAGGCAGGATACTGACCTGTGAAGTGAACACCAAGGGAAACAAATAAAACGCAAGTTACGGTATTAATATCTATCCTGGACGAGACACAATGACAAAGTGTAAAACGTGGCCATTTATGAAAACATATTTCGTATCTTGTAACGTAATCTAAAACATTAACAAAGGTAATTACGCTCTAATAGGCACTCAGTTGCTATAACTAACGTTGTTCCGGCTTAGTCCCACACTGAGCTGCCCAAGTAACACTGGAGCTGCAGGTAACGTGAACATAACGCTCCTCAAAAGTGTGGAAGTGCTCAATGAACGGCTGCTTATTGAAGGAAAATACAAGTTACGCTGTGTTACAATAACGCTGTGGTCTGTCACCTACAAAATAGCACAACAACTGATAGCTAAGCAAACTCCCGCCTACTTTCGTAAAGATACACAAACACACCCCCCTCTCCATTCACTTTGAGTCCTTAGCTTCCCAACATTTCCACCACTCGAATGGGTCTCGCTGAGCGTGCCCTCAGCCTGCCGGTGAAAGCGACTAAGGAAAGCCCGAGGCTTTACACCCACAGTTAGGCCGCGGTCGCCTCAAGTGCATAAAATAACGTGCCAAACATACATTTAACTCTGCTCGTGTCTCAATCTCCTCTGGGGTGGCAACTTGTGATATTTATACACACCAGGAAGAGAGAATATATTGTGTTTATTAAATTTTACTACCTCTATGGATCTCCAATTTACGCGGGTCCGGTCGCCATTTTTTTTTATTATCGGCGAAGCAACAATACGTGTCAACGTAGAGGAGGGGCTTTGGTAACGCAGCCAATCAGCGTACAGGAAAAGAAGCCACATTAACAAAGCACTTGCTGTTGCTCTGTTTCCTTCTCTACTGTCTTCCGTTTTCACTATGCAAAACGACAACTGAAGGCTCAACCATTGAATATATTGATATTGAAATAAGCAATAAATTACAGAACGGAAACTCAGTTAGATAGAACATTCTTTATCGTATTGTATAAAAGACGATATTTGACAAATATAGCCAAACATATTGATTTATTGAATCACATATATCCATTTCCAACAACAGTCAAATATTTCAAATTGTTCTTTTACAGCACGGTTCACATACAAACATGACATGCAATACAAGAGAAAAGGCAAAGAGATACAAAGAAGCTGTCAATAAGAAAACCCAAAATACAACAGTGAAAACTGTTTAATCATTTCATGAGAAATACGTCTCATAATTATCGTAATAGCTAATAATGGCAGGCAAAAAGAGAACAAGTGAGCACATAGACACAGCCGTGACTCTTTCTCTCACTCTCACTCTCACTCACACGCACACAAACACACACACACACGCGATAGAGCGCGAAGATCCCACTGCACTTCTGGGTTGGCTTCTGTTCCACTAGTTTCCTGTTCTCAATGTATATTTCCCTAAGGGGTGTCTTTTATCCTTTTTTTCTGAAAAGCTAACATGTGATACTCTTTTCTGTCTATAAATAGATATCCATTAACTTGCAGTACTGGGCATTAGTATTTGAGCATCTTTTCATTTTAACCCAGATGAGAATAGCTCAAAAGAATCTTTGTATTATCTTGTTTAAAATGTCTACTGTCCTGTAGAGTAATGCTGTAAACAAATATGTTGTTTGGAATATGGACAGAAACCCCCAGAATTGTGGTTCAGTGTGGTTGAGGATGTGCTTGTCTGGTTAAGGCTACTGCAGCAGTGGCGTTCTTGAAAAGTAGCAAGACTTCAGCTCTCCATACACTTTTTCTTTCACCTATCCCCCAAATTCTGTTTCTGTAGACTGAGTGATGTAAAACTGGCCAATAAATCGGTCACCTCATCCACCTATAAAAAAAAAAAGAAGACGAAAAATACATTATTATACATGTATAAGTTTTGGTGAAATCTAAGTAAATCCATAAGAATAAACAATACATTCAAATTAAGTTTAGTTACACCACAAATCTTGGTTTTTAAACATGCAAATCTGAGATGTATTCAATGAGTATGTCGGTCTCACCTGCTCTTTGGTGCGCGTGTGCTGCAGCTGTGTGGAAATGTGCTCCAGCCTCTCTTTAGCTTCACTCTGGCCCATTAAGTTCAGGTATTCCCTCAGCATTTGAATGATCTACAAGGGAAAGTCAAAACGTAAAAATCTTCCAGCATTTGATAGATCCAAAAATTAAGCACGCAGTTCCCGAAACAATCAGGATCTACCCAAAGCAACTTAACGCCTTCTCTACCTGTGTGACTTCCCCTCTCAGGGTTTCTAAGCTGCGTGAATCTCCCTCCTGCAGAATATTGAGCTTGGAGCGTGCTAGATGCAGAGGGGTCCTGCCTGCTCGGTCCAGGGCGTCCACGCGGGCTCCTTGACAGAGACAATAAGAGCACAAATTAAACTGTTAAACAGTTTAAACAGTTTAAACACCGTTCTCAATCAGTGATCATGTTAGACTGCATTCATCTACACAAAACCAGGGCAGCAGCACCATTGTTTTCTATAATGTTTATGATAAACTCACTAAGAGTAAGACAAACTTACATTTAGAGGTCACCCGTTGCACTGTATTTATGGCAAGTGATATATATATATATATATATATATATATACATATAAATATGCTCCTTCAGGGCAACAAACACCTTGACTATAGAGTTTAAATGAATAAAGTTTAACCTGCGCCCCTGTATTTTCAGCTAACTTACAACAACGGGAAACTGAGCAACATGTATACAAAGAGGTCTCACCTCCTCTCAGCAATGTGGTGATTACAGGCACATGGTTGGTACAGGCCGCTGCAGAAACACAGGTTAAAATGGGCAAGTTGTGTCACAAATACAAGAATAAAAGTATTAAAAAAAAACACTCGTCGCATGCTTAAAACGTCCTTAAAACTTTGCTTGTATGTCATTCTGCAGTGCGTCTTCGCGTTAGCAGGCGCGGGCGTAAAGCAGCTGCACAGCTGTGAGTCAGAGTGAAACCACAGTCACATGCTTTACTGACCACAGTGCTGCGGGTTCTTACGGGGTCAGGGTGATTTGTTCTCTCTTACCCAGATGGAGGGGGGTATTTCCCAGGCTGTCTCGCTGGTTGGGGTCAGCGCCGTGGCTCAGCAACAATTGCACTACAGACGTAAAAAAAGGACATTTGGAAAAGGAAGGGAATGAGAATTACTTGAAGTTTGGTAAACAACAGTATGCATTATACATGATTTCACCAATCACCAACCTACCAATGCTCTCATTGCCATTGCAGGAAGAGAAATGGAGGGCCGTCCTTCCCTTGTCATCTGCTGCACACGGGTCCGTGTCGTCTTGCAGGAGCTTTCGAACTGGAAGAACACAACTGTGATCACCTTTTACCTTACACCACTTGCAAGGCATTTTAATTTTTTTACTGCAATCCACGTCACCGTCCATACCTGTGTCGCTGTCGTTGCTGTTCGCCGCTTCCCTCAGCCTTTTCGCAGCTGTGGATATATGACATTCAAAATGACAAGTATGTAAATATTGCTTTATGAGTGGATGAATAGGATCGGATTGCTTGATATGTGAGCAACGAACAAGATAAGCCATTCACTGGCTTTACACTGTCAAGAGGAGGGGGGGGGGCACTATCAGCCACTGATAGTGCAACTGTACATGCTGTTTATCAGTGTAACACTGAGCATGTTATTACATGAGACAAGATAGCCATTGGGATTTTGGTAATCATAATATGACATGTCTTAATATCTTCTGGTATTCACTGCATTACACTGTGATATAACTGTATTACCTTTAGCCTACCTGTTTGGTTATATCTAAATTACTGGTGTGTCGTTTTCAAGGGACCTAGCTTGCATATTGTATTAAATCAACATACTCACAAACCAAAAAACACCGTCACGATATTGAGTCTACATATTACTACACACACACACACACATTCTGTATTTTGCAGCTAAACAAACGTGGCCAACCTGTAGCTGTCCCTTACCGTAGATGTCTTTCCCCATAGGGCCGAGGTTCCGGACCACTCTGTGCGGCCGCCTGGCCCTCCTACCCGTCACCTTCCCCATCTTGCTTGCCACACCACCGGCGCCGAGCTCGGCTCGTCCGGGCTCCCACAACAAGTGCAGGTACCGGAGCTCTTTCTCGTCCCTCGGTCCCACTCGACCCAACACCACTTTACCCTCTCCGGTCCCACTTATCCCAAACCCGACAGCGGCGGTACCCCCGGGGTCCATCCTCTCCGGGTTTACGTTACCCCGCTGCTCTCTACCCACCTCCTCCTCCCGGGTTTCATCTTCAGGTCCGGGCTCCACCATGTACTCCCCCTCGGAGCTGGAGCGGTCATTATCCGAGGCTGTCGCAACGATTGGGCTCCACCCGTCCATACTTTATCGTGACATGTGGACGCCGTGTTTATGCTACGCTCCTTACTACTACTGCCACAGAAAAAAGGAAAGAAAGCCGTCATACGTAGGACAACTTTGAATACGCCATCCGCACCGTCAGCGACGCCATTGCGCGGCACGTCTACGTAGAAACTCCCTCGTTAAAGGCTTCCCGTCCTCGGTACTTTGCAGTGTTTAATATCAGAAGACACCCTATCTTTACGGCACCAAAATGTCCCCTATTTCACATCTTCCATAATCTCGAAGGTAGTAACAGGCACACCCATTGTACAGTCAACAGATCCAGCGCAGTGACGACCAATCAGATTCCGTGTTGTTCATTTAGCTCCTGTCCAATAGAATCCACGCAACAGGGCAGCCAATCAAACAGTCCCTGTGCTGAACCGCGAATATAGCTTCGCGCATGCGCGTTGTAAAAAAGAAAAATCAATAATAGTCCACAAAACATTTGCAATCACTCTTTAATATACGTTTCATCACGTAAAATCAGAAAAATGTACAATGCATAAAACCACCCACCCTCCACCTATATATATATATATATATATATATATATCTTCTTATGAACTAGATTAAAATGGCATACTATAATGTATGTAGATATTTTGTTAGGATTCACAATATGGAAACATTCAAGGGAGAAGGTGCCTTTCCAGTGATAAGCAGTTTCCAACCTGAGGGTTGGGTCCCCAATTTATCACATGATGATGAAGCAGGAGGGGCTGTGAGATAATTACCAAATGAGGAAATACTCAAAGTTACACTTCATTTTTCAGATTTTCCTCCAATCTTTGCTGTACTCTAATGCATTGCTTAATAATGGCACTTCTTTGAACCCTAAAACATGATCAAAATTTAAAAAAAGGACATTAACTCTTTGGTTAAATTTGTCAAGTCACATTTACAACGGACAAGGGTTTGTAAATTTCCTTAATTAAAGTGGCCGCAAGCCCAAAACCTTGGGAACCACTGATCTGTATGATGGTATTCTGTTAAGATATTCGGTCTTGTGGAGGGAAATATTATGGGTGCTAGAGGTAGCAAGTCTGACAGACTTAAACAGCATCTTAGGCATAGCTTTAAAGGTAGGCTTAATAATCTTCTTCTGTGACTGTCGGAGGACCGTAATAAACCCGTCCAATCGTTTCTTTCGGCTCGAATGTAATGATTGGACGGGCTACCCCGCCTGCTTACCTGCGCATACTCTGCCCACACACTCATCGCTCTTTACCAGAGTCTTCCACAAACCGCTAGCTTAACAGTCGTGAGAACTTATAATATCCATGTTCTTTGTTTACGTTCATGACAATAATGTTGGGGGGGGGGGGGGGGGGGGGGGAGTAGCTTTAGAGGTAGGCTTTGAAGTACAGGCTCTCAGTGTTGCCAACGTGGCGACTTACTTGCTAGATTTAGGAACTTTTAGAGCGCTGCTTGCTACTTTCATTGGACAAGATTTGTCTGAATTTGTTGTGGTTGGATTCTTTTTTTGTTAAATCTAACGTACTCGCTACTTTCTAGTTTCTCAAGATTACCAACCGTGCCTTTAACACGCTTGAGCAAAACAATCAGAAGTCAAGTTTCAGTCCTGAAGAAATGGAGGCTCCAGCTTGCGCCAGGTAGTTTGGGAATGCGGGATCCGCCCCCGACGTGCCCGCATCTCGCTCAGCGGGCATCGGCCCGGCGTCGTGATCGCGCTGCCACGGCTGACTGTTGGGAGCGATACCCTGCCGCTTCAAGTACCCGTGCTGACAAAACAGCGGCGGCTTGCGGTGGGTGAGGGCCAGGCGGAAGCATGATTCTGAAAGGCATGAGAAAACACAAGGAATGAGTCAAACTACTAATGATAGAATAAAGACATAATTAATAGAGAAAGCAGTGTGTAATTCATGATTTAAAAAGCTCTACCGGCATAGAAGGCCCTGAGGTCAGTCTGGACACAGTGCTCCAAGAAGCGCCGCAGTGGCTGGATATGAGATATGGGAGTCCCCCATTCTGTGAGGAAGTCCTCCACCACGTGATGAATCGCTTTGGGCCTTGGCAAAGGCCAGCCGGCGGGACGGAGCTTCATTTCTTCCTCTGGGGAAAAACAAAAACAACAAAAAGGTACATAAACCTTTATCCAGAGCTCGTTCCCTGTCAAAACGGCAGTAATTCTACTCCATAAAAAATACACTTTTAAACGTCACAGCATTTCTACTCACCAGTGGGAAGTTGGTCGTAGTAGTACAAAACAGGGTGCAGAAAGTTGGATTTCCAAGCTCTGGTCCATTCTGTGTGAGCCCGGCCCCGCCCCAAATAGTCTACGTTTTTCTTCCCGTACTGCATGACCAGAACTATCAGCCCGTGGTTGGAGACCTCGTGGCCCGAGAGAGAGGAGAACTGAGGCAGGGCCTGGAGCGTAAACTCTTCCACGTATTCACAGTGAGAGCTGAGAGTGAAGGAGAGACGACGGCACCAGAACAGAGCATGAAACAGGAATAACTGTACATTTGGTTTTATGCTTATGGAGAGCAGAATTTCACGTAATGAGTATAAACAGGGAGTGCTGCTTATACATGAATAATATCTATATCTATCTATATGAATAGATAACCTGTTATTGCAATTTAAACATCTGTTAATTCTGGCAGCGCCTGGATTGACAGTCGCTGCTTGTTAGAATTACTTAGATTTTGTCTTTTTTTACACTTATTAAGATAAAAGTCGGTCAAAATCCAGCGACTGCACTCTCACGTTAACTGAAAGAAGGCAGTTTAAAGTGGTTCGGGGACATCAAAACCACACTCGCTTACCCCCGGAGGAGGATAACGTCCCCGAGCACCTCAAACATTTGGTACGGCCCAGAGGCCTCGTTGATCCGCTTCAGAATCCACGACTGCAGATGCGCCGTTGACAGTTTCGTCGATTGCCACGGGCTGCTGTGGTAACGCTGTTCAAGTACACGGTGTACAGAGCGCACTGTGGCAAAAAAAAAATGTATACAATGTGTTAACATATCACCATAATTACATGTATAATGTACCTTTTTTTTTTAAGCACATTTGAGGGGCTGTGGCAGAGAGGATGCTGTGATCGAAACGAAGCATCGTTCGCCCCTACATGCCACGAAACAAACAAAACATCCTGTTTGGACTTTTTCACCTGTGTAACGGAAACCGTGGACGAAGCCGCCGGCGGACGAGCGGTAGTCTCTGGAGTGAGCGGCGGTTCCCAGCACGAACAGGCCGGGGGTGTTCTCCCCTTCATACCAGGCCGTCAGCCTCGGCAACCTCCCTTTGGCATTGTGGCTGTTCATTGGGCGGGCAGAGCTAGGGAAGGTTGAACATTACATAAATACAACAGCTTCATCACACATAGTAGTAATGATACAAGAGGGGCAGATTATGACACCATACGATAATCCTACCGCGTCACACAGGACTATATACCTGTCAAATATGCTGAAGTTGAATCGGAACCCAAGGCACGATATCACCCGGTCGTAAGGCTTTCGCATGGAGAAGTTGTCAATGTGATAGCCTGGAGTTTCTTCTCTCGTCACATCAGAGCCGTTCTTCTCTTCCTGGTGTTGCAGGTACTTCTTTAAAGTCACGTAGAACTGTCCTTTCTTCTTAGCGCCCGATCTCCTCCTGCCTTGCTCCTTCAGTTGAGTGATGGCTATCTTATCCAGGGGTATCTCCGCCAGCCCGTCCAGGGACTTCAGCTGGTATGTGTCTAGAAGCTCGTTATTCAAAGCTCTGGAAAAAAAAGAAAATATATATTTATTTATATATATTTATATATAAATAAATATACAGATACAACGAGAGGGATTTATCTTCATTGTTAGACATTTATTGTTATATAGTGTCATTTATTTAATATGAAATCATGAATAATACTATGAATTACTTTTTCAATAATTGAGTCAAACTTTACTGTCATCCACTAATTATTGGTTCTGTTATGTGTGTCACACCACAGGACACTATGTCCCACTAGAGGACAGCACTGGTGGCGTACTACTTGTAATGGTGGTTAAATATCACACTTTATACTTGCTTTCATGTCACTTATAACAGTACAAATTTTCTGTAAAAACAGCATAAAATATTTAGATAATTTATGTAATTATTGCATTTAAAAACACTGTAAATGGTCAGAAAAAGAAAATCTTATTTTATTATTTAAAAATGCTTCTTAAAAAGACATTTTCCTCTTGTGTGACGTCTTTGTCCTGTGACATCGGTCATTAGCAGTTAGCAAGACGCATTTGCAGAATTTTCCATAGTTATACAGTTTGACATTCAGTTTTTAATTTATAAAAAGACACAAGTTAGGGGAGTGACACCAACAGGACAAGTGAAATTACCAAATCTGAGGCGCTACCTGAGATCGCCGACGTAGTGCGTTTGCCAGGCCAGTCGAACAGGGTTGGAACTGAGCATGTGCACCAATTTTGCTCTTCCCGAGATGTTCTGGGCGGTTTCAAAAGCCGAGTTCCCCTTGCCCAGAATAAGTACGGCCTGGTCCTTGTAGTCCTCAGGATCAGTGGAGATGGACTCGTAGCCCTCGACCAGGTCGGAACCGACAAACTCAACCCTCTGAGGAACCCACAGACCTGAGGCAACCAGGAGGACTCTGGTGGGGGGGGGGGAGAGAGGACAGAGGTACAACACGATGCGATTCACAATCCAAAACAGCTGTCATCTCAGGTTCAGTGTGGCACAAACTACCTGCACTTGTAGTCCGATGCATGTTGGTCGGTCAGGATGTAGCTCCTGCCCTCGGGGGACCGCACTGCCCGGATCCTCCCGATGTCCACGCCGTACCGGACCCTCAGCCCGAGCTCCTTCTCGAACATGGACAGGTAGACCGGGAAGGTATCGGCTGGAGGGAAGAACTCCCTGCTCACCCTCTTCAACAGGAGGTCAGGTCTATCGCTCAGCAGCGAGTTCCAGTCGTGGCGCATGTTGAACTCTCGGTTCTGGCTCCCCGTGTAGATCTTGTTGATGCTGATGAGCTTCCTGTGCCGGGGATACCTTGAAAACAGAGCAGAGGAAGGCCCGGGTCAAAGGGCGACTCGGGGAGGGCAGACGGGTACCGTACGACATGCCTTCACAAAGCGCGCCCTTACTTGTTAAAGAAGCTGCCCGGCCCAGAGTTCCTCTCCAAGATGACGTAGTCTCTTTTAGCTTTGGAGAGGAAATATCCCATCTGCAGCCCCGAGGGCCCAGCACCCAGCACACAGTAGTCATGGCGGCGGGGGCCGTGGTGGTGCGGGTCGTCGGGGGAGCATTGGACGCAGCCAATCAGGATGAGGAGGATCAGACGAGGAAGGTTCGAATCCATAACCTGATGGGAATGTGGCAATGTGGTAAAGGTGTGAGTTATGATAGGACAGCATCAATAAATAAATCAGAAAATAAAATCTATTAAAGGGTGGGGGGGGGGGGGGTTCCTGGACCGATGTGAGGGTCCCGGGACAGATTGTAAAGCCCTCTGAGGCAAATTTGTGATTTTGGGCTATACAACATAAATTGAATTTAATAAAATCTATATGGATCTTGCTTTTAACATCCTGCTGCTAATATGATTTGGTAAACCTATACAAAAAATAAAGATCCTATTTGAACGCATCTGGCAGTTCCTTATGAACCGTAAAATATGAGTGTTTTTTCATAGAGAGTTGTTTGTAAATTGTCTTAAAACATCATTTTACTACTTGTATTTCACTCCTAGCCTACATGCACATGTGGGCTATGAATCAGGGACCCGTTAAAAGTGGTCTGTAGCGCTGTACATGGGTCCGGCTCTACGGGGGGATACCTGGAAGAACTACAACTAGCTACACCGGAGCAGAGGCGCTACGGACAACTCAGCGCTAACTTAGCCACGGCGTCAAACTAAACGGGTAGCTTAACAGGTAACACGGGCGACTCGGACACAGGTAACGCGGTGAGAGACGGCGGCAGTAGTCCCGTGCACTCCACGAACTCTCCCCCGGCCGACGTCGTGTCGCTGTCCCGAGGATGCGGCGGGGCGCCCCCGAACCAGATGTGAGGTCGGCTAACGTGATCCCGCACAAGTACAGTACGTCACGTAGACTCCACGTTACCTTTTCTATTTCAGTCGATCCCTCGCGCGCTCCATCGGTGGGTTAGCATCTATCATACCTGTGGAGACGGCTACATGTTTGCTAGTTTGCATCGTACGGCGCGATGCGTGTGCGTGCGTGCGTGCGTGCGTGCACCCCTCTGAAAATCCAGCAGCCTACAACCCGCTTCCCCACCTTGGACAACAAAAAACCCCAATGGAGGGCTGCTTGCATAAGGGGCGTGTTTAGAGAAAACCATAGAATAGAGTGCAGTAGAATATGTCCCATATTTTACATTAACTTAGAAGTCTCTCTCAAGAAGTGTTCCGCATTTGAAAATGCCCCTCTTTCAATAATAAGTGGTGTCTATCCTGTTTTTTTTTTCCCCGCCCAAAGAAATAAAAAAAAAAATCCATAAACTTGCTACTTAAGAATATTCAAATTCTTAAAACTCCATGTGCTCGTCGACATTAAAAGAGCCTTTGAAGGCTAAACATCTGGAATGTTATGTCACTCTAAAGACCAAACATTGTCTGCAGATGGAGCTCAAAGTAAAGCTCTTTTATAATCTTTTTATGGACACAATACTCATACTCTTCATTTTGTAACATGTATCTCTTCATCGTTGACGAACATAAGTCAGGGATGTAAAAGTTAACGTACAACACTGACACTTCCCCCATCTGCCCAACAGGCCTTCTGCATGGTGACCATTATATCACAGGTTGCATGATATTCATCTATTTTCTTGTTTCACTTGCAGTTCAAAACAAATCCATCTGCGTTTTAGATTAGATGGATTCATCTTTTTTTCATTATATCATTTCATTATTTTTTCATGAAGGATTTAAACAAACTTTATTTGTGGTATATTGCTCCTTTCCTGTTGCTAAAGACCTTATACCCACCATCAGGTAGATGCCGTTGGGTGAGCGCGAGGAAAGTGCCCGGATCTGGAAAGTCCTCCTGTCCAACGGCTTCTGGGATCCTGAGAGTTTTGCAGCAGATGAATGCTGATCAACAGATCAGCTATGGGCCATTATTTGTTGTCCTCCCACAGCATTAGCCCTTCCTCCTCCTTCTCCTCCTCCTCCTCCTCCTCCTCCTCCTCCTCCTCCTCCTCAGGGGATGTTTCTAAGGATAAACTACAAAAGGTCAGGTTAGTTTTAATATGTATACTTTGTTTGAGCATTTTCCGTTGACATTTTATGTCAATATCATCTGCAAATAATTGACTTTACTCACATGGTTTGTCCCTGTGCATTAGTATTCTAGTGGTTTATGTATTAAGATCCTTTATGTAAACAAAGACACTGGCCCTTTTACCTAAAAAAAAAAAAAGTTTCAAACCTTCTGACATTCGTTATAAACATACATACAGGTCCAAACGTGACATATGACTTCTGCATCACAGGGAGCAACTTTCACACCACACTTTGTGATTTCTGCCACGTCATGAAATCCCATTTCCCCACAACATTCACACATCTGCTTTGTCATGCTTAAGCCTCAGCAGTGTGTGACTTACGGCGAGTCAGCAGTCTCACTTCCCGTTTATCACGGCTGTATAAGAGATCACGGTGGAGCTGACAAGAGGACCGACCAGCCTAAAGGAGAGAAGACTCCAGTTTTTGACAGGTGTGTTTCATACATTGTTATTCATGTTAAATGTGTTAAATTTAACTAATTAAACCAAATCATTTGTCTGCATAGATGGAGACCATGAAGAGTGCGAGGAAGACTGAAACAGGGGACATTGGCAGGTACGACAGTTTATTCTGAAGATAATTTAAACACAGAACTGCATGATTTAAAAGTAAAATAAACGTTTTAAACATTTTTTTTTTCTGTGTCCTGCCGTCAGCGACCTATCAGAGCAGATCAAAGCAGCCACTAAGGACAGCCATGTCCGAGCTGAAAACACACAGCTGATGCTGAGTTACCAGAAGGGTCACATCACCCTGGCTCAGTACAAGGTAAGCTCCTCTCAATGAACACATCTCTTTTTTTGTTCCGTAATGTTTACATTGTTCTGAAAAGCGGCTCTTCTTCTTCTTCTTCGTGGTCAGGTCCTGTTGTGTTCCCTCCACGAGATCTACAAAGCTCTCGAGGACGAGCTGGACAGAAATTCTTCCCATCCAGCTGTCGCACCGATATACTTCCCTCAGGAACTGGCCCGTCTGGAAACACTGGAGAGGGATCTGGAGCACTTCTTGGGCTCCGGCTGGAGGAAGAGGGTGGTCGTTCCCGCAGCCACACACAGATACCAACAGAGACTACGACAGGTGAGCGGAGAGGAAGGCGCCCGAGTTAGCATTCACAGCGCGGGCCCCGTTGCGACACACCCGTATTTATTATTTCTTTAACAGATCGGCAAAGAGAGGCCCGAGCTGCTGGTGGCCCACGCCTACACGCGCTACCTCGGCGACCTCTCGGGAGGTCAAGTGCTGGGGAAGATTACCCAGAAATCTCTGGGGCTGAGCAGCCAAGAGGGGCTGGCGTTCTTCTCCTTCCCCGGCGTGACCAGCCCCAACCGCTTCAAGCAGCTGTACAGGAGCCGGATGAACGGCATCGAGCTGACGGAGGAGGAGAGGGCGGCGGTGCTGGAGGAGGCCGTCGTCGCCTTCGAGCTCAACATCCAGGTGAGCGGAAAGAGCAGATTTACCGTGCGCACCGACGACGACCCAGAAATGTTTCAAAAGTCACATAGAAACTTGCAAAAGGAGAACCGAATCTGTCAACATGTTTTTTTTTTTTTTTAATGTCTTTTCTTTTAGGTTTTTGATGACTTGCAGAAAATGTTGAGTGTCACAACAGAAACGGTGGACCAATCAGCGGGCAACGTGGTCAAAACTGCCACGTTCCCATCGTTACCCATCGTGGGATTATGCGTGGCTCTCACCACTATCGGACTGGGAATCTACTCCATGTAGATGTTACTAATCAATTAATGCAACAAATAAAAAGCATCAAATCACAGCTGGAACAGGGATTCTCAACTCGTCATTCGTATGAAAACAATCCCACACTGTGAAACTGTCTTATGATTGATGTTGAATAAAAAAAATATATAAAAAAGAATCAGTTTGAAACAAGTCTTCTTATGATTTCAAATACTTTAATTCTTTACACAACATGCAGACACTTTATTCATTCTGGTGCATGTAATCAGACAGTTAGTTGCGGTCCAGATGCAACTGAATCGACGGTCGACTGAATGTTCTAAGATGTCCTAAGATGTCCGTTTGGGGGGAAACACAGAGTCGCACGAAGAGGCGGACCCAAAACTATTTACATCAACAATGAACCGTGTGCTCTACTTGACTCTGTAGAGCACCTTCCTCTGCATGCGGTGCTGCAGCTCGCCCCTCCTCAACATCAGCTGCAGGACTTTGTAGATGGCGTGCTCTGGATACTTCTGTTAAGAGGAACACAGAGAATCCAAAAAAAACGTGGAGAGATTAATCCTCAGATGACCTTTAAAAAGTGAAAATAAAGTCCAGATTTTCTGTTAAAGAGCAACTTGCAGTTTGGCTATTTTTAATACAAGTTAAGAGTTGAACTGAAAACTAAACAGCTGTGGATTTGGAAATCATATTACTGACCACTACTGAGGTCACTGGAGCATATATAGCCTGCCAGTATTTGTTAAGATATTTACAGTGTATTGCAATAGGGTTCCTCCCCTTTGGCATTCGTCCTACTTTGTTGCATCACAACCCTGGAATTCAATTGTTCAATAAAATTGGGTTTTATGTGATGGACCTACCCATCTCAGCCTCTCCGACAGAACTGTTTCTGTCTCTCTGGGTAACTCTACTCGAGTCAAGGCTTGTTTCTTGGCGACCTTATGTTCTCTATAAACATGCTGGTACAAAACACTGCTGTATGACTCATTTCGAGGACAGAGATGCATGAACGCAGCCCCCTGTGCTTGCCTTTCTACCTGTTGGTTTCGTATTGCTCACTTATTAAAAGGCCCTCAACAGCGTGGCCCCTAAATACGGCTCTGATAGATTGACCTGTTTCGACCATTAAGGTCCGCGGATGGAGCGCTGTTGGTTACTCCAAGGCCACAAACAAATACTCGGTTTGCTTATTTAGTGGTATACCCATCATCCCCGGAATATTCTGTCCAAAAGTAATAGTAATAAAAATGAAAAGATACATTTCATTATGAAATGGGAAAGAAATAGCTTTTTATGTGCCAATCTCCACCAACACGATGGAGTGAGACCGACCTGTTTGGTGAAGTCCTGGACGATGCTGTGCTCGGACACCTGGGAGCCGATCGCAAAGCGTCTCTTCATCTGCTTCTCCACGCGCGAGACCATTTCCTGGTCCTCCTGAGACGTGAAGCCCTCCACGCCTAGGAGACAAGATGCGGTCGAGGAGGCGTTAGAAAATGGAAACACGGCGCTGTCAGATGAGCTCAAGAGCCCCTTCAGGAACACCAGCAGTCATGTTGCAAATGCGTTACTTTGAATTGATTCTAAACAGAATGTTATGTATTTAAGCTCAAACATATAAACGGATATTGTTACAAATATATTTTTCCTAAAATTGAACAGTCAATCTTTAAGGTCAAGTTTGCTTGACTGCCAAACTCATTCATGTAGTTTCTCTTTACAGTGTAAAAAGTCAAAAAAACAAATATGTCCGACAGCTCCAGTCACAGCTACCACACACACACACACACACACACACACACACACACACACACACACACACACACACACACACACACACACACACACACACACACACACACACACACACACACACACACACACACACACACACACACACACACACACACACACACACACACACACACACACACACACACACACACACACACACACACCTGAGAGGCTGCCAGACAGAGCAGCGTCCAGTGTGGAGACCTGGAAGAGTCGGAGGGCCTCGTCCACCTCTTCCTCTCCGGCCACGGCCTGCAGCTTCATCTTGGCCAGCGACTCTGCGATGCGCACCACAGCCTCCAGCTGCCTGAGGAGGCGGAAACAGAAATGTTTGCTTAAAAGAGCCCTCGCGTAATCAAAAGGAGGGAGTAAAAGTCGAGCTACACGTTCATCGCCGATGTGTCACAGAGGAAGACGCCATCTTTAAAAAAAGAAATGTATTTACCTGACGGTGATGGGGATGGAGGGCCTTTTGTCAGACTCCCGTTCGTGCTCCCTTGCTCCGCTCCTCATCACCACGTATCTGTTCTTCAGCTTCTCCGCGGCCGCGGGAGAGAGCCGAGGGCCACACTTACTGCAAGCAAACGTTCAGAACCCGTCGTGTTAGTGAGCCCAATTTAAATCTTAAAAAAAAAAGCCATAGCTTGTGTCGTCGGAGAGACTCACGTTCTGGCGTAGGCGATGTATTTCTTGAAGGTGGCCAGCGTAACCTCGCCCTCGACGCCCTCCGTCTGCGTCTGGGCGCTCAGGTGGACGTTCATCACGTGACGAGCCAGCGTCTACGGGCGTTACAAAGAGCGTTAATGTTCCCGCTGCCGGCAACGATGTCAAGCGGCGGACTTTCGGAATAATACATTTAAAAAACAAAAGCATGCGCCTCCTCACCATGTCCCGCTGATGGTCGTGATGGTCTTTGATGATGAAGATCATGTCGAAACGGGACAAGATGGTGGGCATGAAGTCGATGTTGTCCTCGCCCTTCGTGTCGTCCCAGCGGCCGAACACGGAGTTGGCGGCGGCCAGCACGGAGCAGCGAGAGTTCAGGGTGGTGGTGATGCCGGCCTGGTGGGGGTCAAGGTGTTAGGTTACCCCGTTAAGCGCTCAGTACATTAAAGAACGAACACACAACGGGTTTCTACCTTGGCGATGGAGATGGTCTGTTGCTCCATGGCTTCATGAATGGCCACTCGGTCGTCCTCTCTCATCTAAAGAACAAAACGTACTTTTGTCTTTAATCCTTGGGACACAAAAAAAGTTCTACATCCTCCGCCTGCTACACAAAAACCTGTTTTTATTTACCTTGTCAAACTCGTCGATGCAGACGACCCCACCGTCGGCCAGCACCATGGCCCCCCCCTCCATGATGAACCCGCGGGTGTGGGGGTCCCTCAGCACGGAGGCGGTCAGACCGGCGGCGCTGCTGCCTTTACCCGAGGTATAGATCTGCCGGCGCACAATGAAGACACAGCGTCAGCGGGTGAACTCGCATCGCCGAGCAGAGCAACGCGCGATGAATCGATAACACTGAACAGGATTAAGTACCCCGATAGGCGAGCACCTCTCCACGAACTTCAGCAGCTGGGACTTGGCCGTGCCGGGATCTCCCAGCATCAGCAGGTTGATGTCCCCCCTGCGAGTGAGGCCGTCGGGCAGCCTGAAGAGACGGGGAAACTCAAAGCATTACTAAACACGCGGGGGGGGGGGGGGGGGGGGGGGGGGAGGGTCTACCCTAAATGGCGCCGAATCCGCGTCCGGTTGCCTCACCTCTTCCTTGAACCCCCAAACAGCAGACAGGTGATGGCCTTCTTCAGATCGTCGCTGCCGTAGATGGAAGGAGCCAAGGAGCGTGCCAGAGAGGCGTAGACGTTTGGCGAAGCAGACAGCGCTCTCAGTTCCTCCTCCTCCTGTGGAGTGACTGATCCTGTACCACCCCGTCCTGGAAGACAGAGAGAGAGAGAGAGAGAGAGAGGATCAACATCTAACCATCTCCCTCTGGAGGCTAGAAACTAATGTATCACACTTAAAACATTTAGGGGTTTATTTAGCAGAAAGTCGTCTCTACCTGCTCCCTCTGTATCCACCTGGATGCCAACCACTCGCAGGTAGGACGCACGAATGCCCACACCAGCACTTTTCTCTCTGCCTTTGGCCTTCACGGGGCCCGTCTTCTTGATGGAGTAGATGCCCACGATGGTCACTCTGTTGCCTGGGACCACGCGGTCACACAGATACCTGTAAGAGGAGGAGGAGGGGGAGGAGGGGAACAGCTTGAACCAACAATCCTTCACATTTCTGATTGTGCGAGGGTGCAGCAGCAGCAGCCGAAAGCACCGTCCTTTGACGTCATTTTGCTGGAGTGCGCGCTCCTCACCGATCACAGTAGAGCTGCAGGTGACGGGGCATCTCTCCGTGCGGCACAGCATCCGGGGACTCCTGCAGGCGGAGAGTCTGGAAGTCCACGCAAACGCAGCGGTCCGGGATGATGAAGTAGGGGTCCACGGGACACTTCACACTTCCGGTCTTGTCGCTGCAAAAAAAAAAAAAAAGGTGTGAAAAAGAAATTAAACCGGTGAAAGAAATGTCTTCATCTCTAAGAGCTGAGATGGTCGTTCCTATTGCCCTCGATCCAGACAGTCGCACTCACTTATTGCACTTGCGCGGCAGAGCGTAACCCTGCAGGCCCGGGGGCAGGGCGATGTTGTTGATGATGCCGCGACAGCCGCGACACTGCAGGCACACCTTGGTGGCCTTCGCCCTCACCGCGGTAGCCGAGATGATGATGCCGTGCACCTTCACCAGACGGGACACCTGCTCGGACTACAAGGGGAGAGGGGGGGGGGGGGGGGGACGGCGATATGTGATCGGGCGGTCGACGGTGGCTGCGAGAATACGAGACAGGCAAAAAAAAAAAAAAAAGGAGGCGTGTGGGTACCTTGAGGCCGCGGATGGAAGCGTGATGCGCGTCGCTCCGCAGCATGACCTGGATGTCCTCGACCGTCTCCTCCCCCGCCGGCCGGGGGCGGGTCACCTCGTCGGCCACCTCCTTCGCGGCTTCCTCCAGCTGTAAAATAGACCAAATCGTTAAAAAGAGGAGAGTAATCGCGGCAACGAAGGCTGCGTGAAACTAGCTCGCCGGGAGCGCAAACGTGACGTCTACAGACGAGCAGCAAGGTTGGTGTTTTTTTTGTTTCGGCACTTTAAACTCACCATCGGCAGGTTCTCGGAGGGCACCTTGTAGAGACAGTCTGACAGGTCCTCGTCAAAGCTGGCAAGGTCCTCCATCTCCACCTCCACCCAGTACTCCCCCAGGGTGTAGCGCCTCTTCAGGTCATCTCTGATTTAGAAGAAACAAAAAATAAGTAAATCCAAGAACCTTACTCGTGTTAATTAGACAAACCTGCCAAAGCTGACACAGAATTAGCCATTTCCTATCTGCAGCATGATCATGACAGATTGGCCGGCTTTTGTTCGTTGATTCACTGCTGCATTTATTCAAATGGGGAGACTCATATGAGACGGATTGAAATATTCTAACTTTTGCACTTTAACATAGGTCACGCTCCAGAAATGATAGATACAACATTTCCCACAATTCTCTGCTTCCTTCTACTGCTTTCACGCTCCACACTGCAGCTTTGTAAAGCAGGCTCTGCAGGACCTTGATGACATCATCAGGGTAATGAGCAGTAGCCCTCATGATGAACACATTTCAGACGTTAATTGGTTGACTGTACCTTTAATATTGGGGTCTGCTTCATTAAAGTTAATCCAGGCAGTGTATATAAGCTAATGGTAAATTGTTCTTATTGTTATTAGAGTAGCTATTAAGATTCATCCGCCTCTCCACCTAAATATCCGCCACGCAGTCCCTCTCCTGTCATCATGACCTCACCTGTATTTATAGGTGAAGCCCGTGCGGTCGGTCCCCACTCGGAACTGCCGGAGGAACTCACGGAACCGTTTCTTGATCTGGATCTTCTTCTGTCCGCCTTCATCCCCCCCGTGTCCATCTCCACCTCCGAAGCTGTCGCTGTAGTACACTCCCGGGTCGTCGAAGCCAGACATACTGAAACCAGGTCGGTGAACAACACACGAGAAGAACTAAAGCTGGTACCGTGGACTAGTTTTACTTAACAAAAAGAAGAAGAAAAACAAGATGGATGTAAACTACCAGAGACGACGCTGAACAGTTTGCGTGTTCCGCGGGTAAAAACTACTGAAACTCTTTCCCGTCTGTTTCCCGCGCCTCGTGTCTAGCAACGCCCCTCTGCTGTCCTCTGATTGGATGAAAGTCGTTGCCGTCTGTCGCCATTGGTCGAAGCGGTTTTGCGGAGGGGTGTCCTCTGTGGAAAGGCGGGGTTTGTGAGGACTGGTGGCGCGAAAAAGACACCAGGAGGAGGAGGAGGAGGAGGAGGAGGAGGAGGAGGAAGCATGTGCTGGAGAAATGTGCCACAAAGAAGAATGAATACAACATTAAAGAGCGATCACAGTTGGACAAAAACACACGTGTTTACCACCATTAATAAGTGTAACACTGCTTCATAAGGGAGCTCTCTTTCTTTACAGGATTTAGAGTAATCTGTATTAACAAGTGAGGATAGTTTCAGTAAAATAATATGCACCGTTGCCAGTTAGAGAGGCTTGTATTTTCTTATGTGAATGACAGATGGTGTGATTATAGCTACAGACGATCAGTAAGACATTAAACAACGCTTTCCTGTCAGACCAATGTCTCCACTGGCCCTCATGTTTGAACCAGATGAGAAGATAATGGAAGAGATAAGGTGCCTTGACTGTTACTCTAAGTTTGTGAAGATGTTTATGTTTATTTTGTATATTAGATATTTAAATAAATCCTGAATCTTAATATTTTCGAAAAATTGAGATCGATTGAAACCTGTGAAATCACAAACTGAGATTTAAGGTGAGCAAAGAGAAGCATCGCTCCTTCAGCAGTGGACGAGAAAACGCTCTAGTCTCAAACTGCTGTTGCATCTCTTGAGGAAGAAAGGCCAAGCGAGTCTCATGTGTTGTGATGCAGCGTATGACCTTTGGGTGCTTTGACATTAATGAAGCCCATAATGTCCAATTTCCTAAATGTTGGGGATAAACAAAAAACAACATAACACTCCTTATAGTCCTAAAATCTTTTTCTCACTCGTAACCATAAACAAAGAGCTCCATCTCTTTTCTGGTTTTAAAGGATGAATAGAACATTGACTCTAATACATGCTGATAATGCAAGTTTATATGTAGAGCATTCTCAATTGTGTCATTATCCTCATGATTATTAAATCCACAATCTGTTGAACAGATGACAACCCTAATAAACCCGTCTATTGATAAGAAATACAAGCATTCGTTTATCTGAAAACGCCAACACACGTCAGGAAAAGTGCTTTATTCAGCGAAGCAAACACAACAATAACATTAACATCTGTTGACCTACTAATGTAACTAATATTTCCATCGACATCATTCATAGGTCTCGAGTAAAAGGCAGCGCAATCCGGCAAGAGCGAGCGCTTCGACGTTGCTCAGTGATTCGGTTCCTGGATCCTTCCGGTTCCTGCGTGTTCAGGAGACGACTCCGTGCTTCCTGCCTGTCTGGATGAAGGCCTCCACACAGTGGTCGATGTCTTCGTCTGTGTGTGCGGCTGAAATCTGAACGCGGATCCTGGCCTTGCCCTTCGGTACGACGGGGAAGGAGAATCCGATCACATAGACTCCTGTGGAGGAGAGAGACGCGTTAACGGAGCCCGAGGCGGTCGCTGTGGTAGTCAGGAGGGTTCACCAACATCGACTTCTCAGTCACACTGCACCCACTGTACCTGTGACTTCCTCCATTACTGGTAATTAACAATCAGGACGTAATGTAGAGTACAGCTGAATAAAATGAAACGGGTTCAGGGGCCGTATTCATGAAGCATCCAAGAACAAAGAGGTGCTCCCGGTGAAGGAATTCTAATTTTTAAGAGGCTAAAAAGATTCTTAAGCGGAAAAGATGGTGGAAAGACAAAGAGGGAGAAGAAATATGAATATAAGCTGAATGACAGTCAGTTCATGAAAGCAAACTAATTGTTCGTGGTGGATCTCCCACCCGACGCTGTAACGGCAGAACTGAAAAGTTATTACGGCACGAAAATTGCAACACTGGTTTATAGAGTCACATGCTGACCATCTGTGTAGACTGGCCAGCAATCACAGTAACGGACGAAATCAGAGCCGTAAACATCAAATAGATTAAGTACTAAAATGACTTATGGTAAATAAACATACTCAAATAAATGTAACTATCAGCACATGAAGAGGCTACTTTTTAAGGTATGGCTTTCAACTGGGAGCTACTCTTTGTTCTAGGAAGCTTGAGTGAATGCGGCCCGGCGGTTTCCGCCGCTGCCTCACCGAGCTTCAGCATGTCGTCGGACATCAGGGAGGCCAGCCGAGCGTCGCCCAGCATCACGGGACAGATGGGGTGAGCCGAGCCCGAGATGGTGAAGCCAGCCTGCGTCATCTTGTTCCTGAACCTGGATGGACAGCGGAGAGGAAGAAAAAAATATTACAGTCAGGACGACAAGACGCATAGCAGTGACCACGTGAATGCACCAATCGCGACGCGCTTTCTTTCAAACATTATGTTAATTATGATGAACATAATTTATTGTCAATACTGGTATATTGCGACAACCCTCAACTCTGATGTCATGGGGGGGAAATTCAACTGAATAAATATGAACAGTCCTGTTTTTTTGAGCTGGTGAGTGAGTTAGCTTTACTCACACAAAACCACAAACTTATATAGCCCCAGGACAACCCCCCCCCCCCCCCCCCCCCCCCTTAAAAAAAGAAAGAAAACGCACCTCATGGTTTTGGCCGTCATGCTCTGTGAAATCTCGCTGGAGGCGAGCAGCAGCTCCACAGCCCGGATGGCACAACCCACCACGGGAGGGGGGAGGGAGTTGGAGAACAGGTACGGCCGCGAGCGCTGCCTCAGCAGGTCGATGAGGGGCTTAGGGCCGACTGTGTAGCCACCTGAGGGACAAAAATAAAAGATGGAGAACGCAACATTTACATCTGGTGTATTGGCACCATAACGTGCTTTGTTGAAGGAATAAGCTCGACATTTTTGGGAAATTTGCTTGTTTGTTTGTTTGTTTTCTGGCGGAGAGTTAGATGTTCAGATTGATGCAAATCTCCTGTATGTATGATAAATAAGTGACATCCAGGAGGCGTTTAGCTTAGCATAACAGCTAGCGTGGCTCTGTTTGACATTATGCAGCAGAATACCATGTAGCGAGGTCACAGTGACTGTTGACCACCAAATTCTAATTAGTTCACTCTGGAGTCCAGGTGGATGTTTGAGTCTGATGTAATAACATTTCCTCAAGGCGTTCCTGAGAAAACACGTTCGCGAGAATGGGACGGACAGACGACTCCTAAAACGCATACAAATTAAGCTCCAATCCTCAACACTTTCTATACTAAAAATGCTGCAATAAATATACGCAGAACTCATCAAAGTCACAGGTCAGATGAAGACGTACCAGCTGCTCCTCCCAGTGCTTTCCCCAGGGTGGAGTTAACTATGTCAACTCTGTCCATCACCCCCAGGAGCTCGTCCGTTCCTCTGTAAATCCCAGGGAGGAGTACCGTTAGTTCATCCCCTTCACAACGATATAAAATACGTGATATTATTGTTATCAGGTGCTATTTAAAGAGACAGTGTATATCGATGAGGTCACACTAACCTGCTGAAATAAAGCAGCGTTATTTCATCAGGATCTTACCCACCTGCCCCGGGGCCCCAGGAATCCGGTGGCGTGGCATTCGTCTATGAACACCATGGCTCCGTACTGCTCAGCCAGGTCACAGATTTCTGATAGCGGAGCCACGTCTCCATCCATAGAGAAGACTCCGTCGGTCACTACCAGGCGCATGCGAGACGACTGAGGAGGACAAAGCGGAGTCGGCACACAGTCTGACCAAATACGGTAGCCCTTATCTGACCCCGTCACCTCAGGAATATGGGTTGAATGTTTAGTGCCAGCATAATTTATCAGCTGCAGCTCGGGTTATTAAAGTAACATTAGCTCCATGAGTTGGTTGAAAAGGCCTGCCTGAGCTGGAGGGATTCTAGAGCCACTCTGAAAGGAGTTATGCCGCCCTCTAGTGAGGGTTTGCATGCAAAGCCCAGAGAAAGAATGCATGTCCCATCGTGAATTTTTAATGGAAATATACAGTTTCAGTTCACATGACACTTAACAGTTCCATTCAATAAAAATCAAACTCCATTTTTTAATTGTCATTATATCTGGTTGGCAAAAGAAAAATGTATGTTTCCATTATGTTTCAGCAATGTATTATCGTGCATGATATATATATATATATATATATATATATATATATATATATATATATATATATATATATAAAACCATATCTATTAAAAACACTGTTCTGTTCAGTTAATGCAGTCAATAATTATGACAATTACATCCGTTTATATTTTTTTTCTGTAGGAGAAAATAATGAATGGTTATCTTCTGCTTCTTTTAAAAAGCGTTTTTTATATTTCCTCACAATAATCTTGAAAGACATGATAATACCATCCCACCCCATTCGCATAACTGTTGGCTATGCAATTAAATAGTTCAGCAGTTTTAATGTTTTTGTGTGTGTGTGTGTGTGTGTGTGTGTGTGTGTGTGTGTGTGTGTGAGTGAGTGAGTAAGTGAGAGAGAGAGAGAGAGTGTGTGTGTATGTGTGTGTGTGTGTGTGTATGTGTGTGAGGATGCATGTCTCTCTCTCTCTCTCACACACACACAAAAAGTACGTCGGGCCCCCAAAGAAATTCTCGCCTCGGGCCCCCTGTGGTCTAGGGGCGGGCCTGTTTCCAGCTGACTCGTTTCAAAAAGTGAATCTTAAATATTAATGTCCACACACACACACACACCTGAGACTCTTTGAGCTGTTTCTCCAGATCGCCGAGGTCCATGTGTTTGTAGCGCAGCCTCTTTGCCCGACACAGTCGGATCCCGTCGATGATGGAGGCATGGTTCAGCTCATCAGACAGCACTGCGTCATCCGGGCCCAGAAGAACCTGCGTGTGTGTGAGAGTAATAGGATACTTCACCGATCACAACAGGAGGGATATTCCTCATAAAGCACGACACGCCTCACAAAGCACAACACACCTCAAACAGTCCGGCGTTCGCATCAAAACAGCTGGCGTAGAGGATGCAGTCCTCCCTCTCATGAAACTCCGCCAGCTTCTGCTCCAGATCTTTGTGTAGATCCTGTGAACACAGAGTGTGAGATTTAGCCGCTTTACAGCCACGTCCATGTTGTCCATGTTGTCTACATTGTTAACGTGCTGATTAGGCATTCGTACCTGCGTGCCACAGATGAATCGGACAGAGCTCAATCCAGCACCGTGTGTCTTCAGAGCATCAATCCCTGCCTGCACCACCTCCGGGTGACTGGACAGTCCAAGGTAGTTGTTGGCGCAGAAGTTCAATATGCCTGAGAGAGACGGAGAGGGTTTAGATGGAGAGCAGGAAACCCTTTGGTCGAAAGGTCGTCCCCCCCCCCCCCCCCCCCCGAGCAAATTCAGATCAGTAAAACAACAACGACCCCAGAGGGCAACTCACACCCTGCAGTAGAATAAAACCTGTCTGCGTTTGGTTTGGTTTACTTGCACAAAAGGAAAGTGACAACAAAGCCAGCATATCAGAACAAAGAGTGAGAAAGGAAATCAATGCATGGGACTCGTGGTGTTAGAATCCAGATGGATTGAACAAAGTCAGTTTCACACATGTGGGGTCCTGGCTTTAAGTCGTAAATCAGCCGAGTACATTTTAGGGGCAAATCCTGAAGTGTAAACACTGGCAGAACAGAATAGAGATCAGCTGCTATGGAAGTCAAGTTCACAACGGCTTACTGTTTATGTTACAAGCCACTTTTCATATCTTTGATTGGAGAATTGTCCTGACTTATTTGAGATCAGCGTGAATCATGTTTTTGTGGATTTTTTTTGGACAGGTTTATTTGAAGTTAGTCCCGAGAATCAACTCAGAGTTGTGAAAGGCATTAGCAAGCTTGTGTCCTCCAGTTAACTAAGGCGAGTCAACATGAGTCAAGTTCAACATCTAGATGACACAGAGGCAGTCACAAAATCAACACTTAGCAGCTATATCTGTGTTTGTACCGCGTGGTGCGTTCGAGGACAACTGGGTCACATTGGTACCGCGTTACATATGTATGTACGGTTACTTATGTATACTACTACCACTCACTGCTGCGGTTGCCGTCCACGTTGATTTGAGGTCCCTGCTTTGACGTGATGATCCTTTCCGCTTTCCACGTCCCCGCGGATCGGATGCCGTCGAGCTCGCCCTGCAGCACCGCTCTGGCTTCGGCGACAGCGGAGTAGCTCCGGTTCACAGCAGAGGCCGAGGGCCGCAGGGCGACCCGGACCGGTTTCGCAAAACTCCGGGCAACTTTTCCGAGAGACATGACCGTGTGGAGCCGGGTGTGTGTGTGTGTGTGTGTGTTCGAGGTGTATAACGTGCAAGGAGGGCAAAACGGTGGAGAACCGGACGCAAAACGTGGGCGCGTCACGTCACAGAGGTAGGCGTAAGTGCGGCGGGCCAATCAGAGGCCAGGGCACTTGCGAGGGTGTATTTTTCTGTCCAATCAGATTTCAGAGAGCAGCAACGTGTTGCTTAAGGTGAACTGCTGTGTTTGCCTTCTTTTCAATTTTTTCCTCTTATCAAAACAACTTCACCTCTCAACTAATTGTAAAACAAAACCCACACAGTGTTGTGTAACATCAACTGCAGTGTGATTAATGTGTTCCAGCAACAGAAAGGAATTTAAAAAAGATGTACACTTGCCCCAAACCTGCATGTTAACATTAGAATAAGAACAAGCCAGTTAATAGTTTAAGTTTAATATGACAACAGTTTGTCATGACTTCCTGTTAAACATCTTCACAAGGGAATGTTGGATGTAAAAAAAACAAAAAAAACATGACATCCTACATCAATAATGATGTGAAGCATGAAATTATTACATCATGTAACAGCCAAGCTTTCACTTACATACAAGCTAACAGTGTTTGCTACTTAGACAGAGGCGCTTTCTGTAACCCATCATCATCATGTTTAACAATATATATATATATATATATATTCAGCAATATATATGTTCAGCAATACCCCCTCTCTTTCTTTCAACAGCAGGAATGTAACCATATAAAATGTGCAAATGTTTGCATTCCACACATGGACAAACCCTCACAACAGCGTCAAGTAAAAACCTCTGCCCCTTCATAAAACAATATTTTTTATCAGTTAAAAAAAACAACACACTTGCTCCCGGGCGAGGAGCAGCGTACACAGCTATACGACGTTCTTCCTCAGATATGGGTTGCAATTCCCCATGTCGAATGTGCCATTCAACCCGTCCACCTGGGAAGAAATGTCCCTTTCTCAGCCGATGGAGCTTCACGAGCACTGTCGGTTTGGCGGGTTCCAGGTGTAGCTTAAGACTCGGAGTGGTTGGTGTCCTGCGGGGAAGTCCTCACCGACGGGAGACGCTCAGCTGCTTTCGCTCTTCCTGCCAAAAACTTGTCAAACTCTGCAGAGAGAGAGAGAGAGAAGCAATATTAGGTGAGATGAGACTTCATGAATTATCTAAAGTACATTCACTGAATGGAATATTTGGATTTTAATGAAAGGATGCTGGTGTGGTGCAGAAGTAGTGTTTCAGAGTAGTAGTGCTGGGTCAAACTAACCCCTAACTCACTCATTACAAAGTTACTTCATTTTTTCCTGTTACATAAGAAATAAAATAGGGCAGCAGTCTTTTTTATAGTGCTCAAAAACGGCATAGCTGTGTTGAGTTCTTGTGCTGAATAGGTCTGAGGTGAGGTAGTATGTGGCACCACATGCCCCGTGAAGACTATAGTCCCACCTACGGGTCAAATGCTCAAATATTCAGCAGCAGATACGAGTCTGACTTGTTCAAATAACAAGTTTAATATATTAAACTGCCAGTCAATTCAGCACAAATCATATTTGTTCTCTATAAGCCCAAGTGAGCACAGTGGGACACTGCCCTTACAATATAGGACACACCAAATATACAGTGGGCTTAACACAAAATGACCCCTCAGTTACTGCAGGTGTACACGGATGCCAAATGAATAAACGGATGATAAAAGAGGCTCATTTTTTTAAAAAGGGGACAAAGTGTGAGGACCCTCACCTTCACTGGTCACACCGTCTGAATCTTCAAAGTCGTCATACTGTGTCACAAACAGAAAAGATATTATAGATAAAAGAAAAGCTGCGGTCTTCTGTACTTCTGCAGCAGCCTAGTCAGCATATGCCGTTTATAATAAATCACTTCTCTGTCAATCTGAATTTAGTCATAAGTAAGAGAATATATTCTGAAGTGTGACTTTGTGGATTACGTTTTAGGAAAATGTTCTATTTAGTTACAATGGGTGATGCACTGCTCTGTGGGTCATGACTGGCCAGGAGTAATTCTGTTACATTGTTACAGTTCACTCTCTCAAACTATTCATGTTCGTGCATATTCCCGAGGTAAGGAGGATTCAAAAGTGAGTCATTTCATAAATGGATAGTTACATTGCTGGAGCCCAGTTCCACCGATAACGATAGTTTGTAAAAATGTCTTGTTGCCGCCGATTAAAAATCGGTCGACCTCTAATATCTACCATATTTGCCATTTACCTCATCGTCCAGCTCTAACCATTTCTCAATGTCATCCATTACAGTGGACTGGTTGATGGGAATCTGAGAGGGAAAGCAGAACAAGATGGTCAGAGCAGAGAAAGATGAGCCGCTGGTTTAACTTTATGAAGATGAAACTAAACTACCAAACCACTCCTTTCACAAAAAAGAAATACTAAGGAACAACTACGGGCAATGTCGGGAAGAAAAGCATGATAGGTATGACAACGATGTAGCAAATCAGGACAGTGCAAACCAAACATTGTCATGCTTCCTGATGGCGTGACTCCAAAAACAACTTATTACCTTCACTACATACAAAACATGCAAACCAGTGGGTTTCATCTCAACACCTGGAACCACCAAACCATTAAAAAGTGATCCAAACAAAAGCAATGCAGACCACAGCAAAAAGTACAAATGCAACCTCATGACAAAACCAAGCAACAGAGGGTGTGGAAGGGCGAGTCAATGTGAAGGAGGAACACATTTTGGACGCACCATTCCCCTTTTAATCATCCAATCTAACTTTGGTGAGGAGCTGCGGGTGGAGGATGGGCTGTCGTCCTTCACGCACAGACAGAATTTAGGAGGAAAACAGTTACCGAGAAGAAATTACACACATTTACTCAACCGAGGAAGTTTTTATTACGAGTTAAGTAGTTCTGTACAGTTTCTTGAACTGAACCCCCCCCCCCCAAGAATCGCCATGTTAGCAATTTCCACACTGAATTTTGCACAACAAAGGTCACATCGCAGTCAAGAAAAACTCAGTCATGACAGCCGATACATGTTGTGACTAATCCGATCAAAACATGTAAAACCTGAACTACAGGGTATCTTACCGCTACAGCGTTGAGTAGTCTGCTGTCCTGAGCCTGAGCCAGGCCGTCCACAACTTCACTCAGCTCGCTGAAACACCAAGATTTGTACTTTGGTTAACAGCCATGTAAGCTAATATTTTCAGTCAACACAAAAGGAATTAGAGGGAATGAGTTGGAATTAAGCTCCAAAACAAAGATCGACGTATTTGCAAATGACATTCCTGAGAATTTGCTCTTGTTATTCAAGCAGCCTCCACTTAATTACAGTGGTTCCCAAACATTTTATCTCATGTACACCCCCAGATGAACCCATCCTTTATCGAAGCCACCATTTTCCACCATGAAGAAATGGTGTTCATGTTATTTAACACTGTCAATCACATATTGGATATTAATGTCAACTTTAAGTGTAGAAGCTGGACTTTTTAACCATTTAGCCATTACTTCAAATGCGTATTCAATATCTTCAGCTAACTGTTCAAATGTGTAGCATTTAGCTAACGTTAACTCTTCAATATGCGTTCATTACTTTTAGCTAACTGGTCAAATGTGTAGCTTTTAGCTAACGTTAACTCTTCAATATGTGTTCATTACTATTAGCTAACTGGTCAAATATGTAGCTTTTAGCTAACGTTAACTCTTCAATATGCGTTCATTACTTTTAGCTAACTGGTCAAATATGTAGCTTTTAGCTAACGTTAACTCTTCAATATGCGTTCATTACTTTTAGCTAAATGTTCAAATATGTAGCTTTTAGCTAATGTTAACTCTTCAATATGTGTTCATTACTTTTAGCTAACTGGTCAAATATGTAGCTTTTAACTAACGTTAACTCTTCAATATGCGTTCATTACTTTTAGCTAACTGTTCAAATATGTAGCTTTTAGCTAATGTTAACTCTTCAATATGTGTTCATTACTTTTAGCTAACTGTTCAAATATGTTGCTTTTAGCTAACGTTAACTATTCAATATGTGTTTGTTACTTTTAGCTAACTGTTCAAATATGTAGCTTTTAGCTAACATTAACTATTCATTAATTACTTTTAGCTAACTCCTTCTGCTGTTCTTTACTTTAAGCTTGCTATCTAAACTTCATTCCTTATCTTTAGCTAACTCTTTGGACTGCTCTGCTTGCTTGCTAACAAGTTTTCATGCACTCTTCATGTAACTTACGCTCATTGGGAATCAGTCTTTTACTTAATACAAAAAATACAACTTTTGCTACTTGTGTTTACTGTGTACATCTTCAAGATCATGTGGCTGATAGTCTTGCTGTACCTTGGCCTTTGTCGAGTTGAGACATTTATATTCTTTGATAACGTGTCATCTGATTCACTCGTACCTGCAAGAGGAACAGCGAGAAGTTAACAGTGCATGGAATAAGTGGAGGCATACACTGAACATGAGCGGTATGTAGGTAATGGTCATACTAATGGAGAACTTACTCAGCCTTGCCATCTGACTGGAAAAACTGTCTGCTTTTGACAGGCTGTGTGAGCTGTCGTTGGCAACGGATGCAAGCCCTGAATGGCTGACGGACTCAGGTGTCAAATCGAAGTCTGTTAGGTTGATGTATGAGTGACTCTGGGGGACAAACAGTGAAAATCCATGACTCATCCGCTGTTATGTAAGAAAAACAACTAATTCAAACATTACTGACATGATATTTACCTTCTTTGCTGTGCTTTGACCGTTTGGTATTCGCCTTTCAAACCTGTGAACACCAGCGCAAAATCATATCATCAAATACAACCTGTTGAAATATTACAATCCTCTTATTTTCTAAATAAAAAAGTGCATAAAGTCCACCTGTGGTAGCGAGTAAAGGCGTTGTTCATCTCATCGTTAGCTGCCAGCAAATCTTCGATCAGCATCTCCTCACTGAGTCTGGGGACCACCTTTACAATCCTGTCTTGCATTTCCTTACATACTGTGTATAACTGCTAATGACACAATCAGACAAAGAATGTGTGGGCGGGGGTTTGACGGGGCCGGATGCAACACAAAATATATAAAGTAGGAGATCAGTTAAAGGTAAGGCACTGTTACTCAACATTACAGGAAGGAAATGATTTGCACAGAATACGTCACATCATTAAAACATGAGTGTGTATGCTGTTGTTATTTTTTTTACCTCCAGCAGCTCCATGTCTGCTTGTTTTACCGTGACAGGATCCAGCTGACTCATCATGTCTGACATCATAGTCAGGTTGCTTCGCACCACTCCCAGGTCCGTCTTCAGCTGTTTTATCTGGAGGATCAATGATATTTCCTGAATAAGCACAGCTACAGGCATATATTGATTTCATAAGTGCTGCAGGCCAAAGTGATACAAAAGGGAGTTGTGAAACTGCAAAAGGCCGGTGAGTTCTAGCAAAACAGTGCAATTAAAACATCTGTCTCTAGCGCAGCTAGGCCATCACCTGGCTGGGAGTGAAGGCATTGTTTCCCTCCAGGGCCAGTTTTAGCTCGGAAGTCAGCGGTGGGATGAGCATGGGTTTGGAAGAGAGGAGCACGGCGGGCAGAGTAGTGACAGTAGCGGGCCCGTTCCCAGGCGAAGGCTGGTAAGCAGATGCACAGAAATGACCCGAAAGTTTAAAAAAAAAAGAAAGACCAGAAGATGACAGGTAGCACCCGAAGATCAGCGAGCGAGCGCAGCAGCCATGCTTGTACCTTTTGGGGGGCTTGGGCAGGTGAGTAGCCGTCCAGCTCCGTCATGGGGAACTCGAGTCCCTTCCTCCGCAGGTCTTCGTACACGGACACCACGCCCGTCAGGTCAGGCGAGCTACGGAACGCATCTGCCCACGCCTTGACGAGAGACAACCACAAATTACCATCAGACCATAAGAGCAATGTGACCACACCAAGACCGATTCCAACATGATTACCCCCAAGCTGCCACAGTGTTGCCAAACATGTAATGTGGCTTTTTTTTTTTTTTTACCTGTACAATGCTGAGCACTCTGTCATGCAGGACTAATGGAGGGTTGTTTTTCGGGATGATCGACCGGACCAGAACCCCCTCTACAAAATCCCGCGTGGTCACCAGGATGTGAAGCTTATAGCCGCAGTTCTTCACGCACGTCTCCAGGACCTAACGCGAGAAGGAGACGCAAGAGCTAGAACTCAAAACCAGGTGCAAACACAAACGGAGCATGAGGGCGACGAGGGAAAGACACTCACAGTGAGCGCCAGCATGACCTCCTTGAAGTTCCTGTTGCCCACGATCCTTTTCTTTAAGGCTCTGACTGCGTCTTTAGGTCTGTAATCAGAGAATTGTTCAACAGTCAGAGGCGTGTAACCTCCAGAGGACTCCTTTGTTCCTGATGCTGACGGATAACATACACACACACACACACACACACACACTCACCCGTCCTCTGAGCTGTTGATCATGTCGCAGATCTCCATGTTGAGGGCCCAGTCTTCTGATGGCAGGCTGGAGCCGGTCGCACTCTCTGCGGAAAAAATATACAATGTTGAATAAAATAAAAAATGTATGGCGTCGTCATAACATTTCCACTTGAACATATATTATAGCTTGTCTTTATGATTATTATTAAGATGATTTTATGAATGCTTAGTACACACTTCTCTTAATTTAATAATAATAATTTCTTCATAGTATACCAATCATAACACATAGCAGTTGATGGAGTACACGGTGTTTTCTGATGTGTATAATAATGACAGATGGATATTTAATACTTTTAGTAAAACTGTACAGTTTGTATCATGAACTCTCTACTATCCTTTAATCTGCTTATCTATTCATTCCTCAACCGCCATCAGTAACTGAACACACATGTGCAGTCATTAAGCTACAGTTGAACGTGCATCTAATTTGGGTCAGGAGGCTGTGGCCCACTTTCCGTGCCCGCCCGGCTATTGGCAGGTAAAACACAGTCACTAAAACAACCAATCAACTTGAGCCTCGCAGCATCTAAGCCCCGCCCCTGTCAAACCACTGCTTGGCGGACGCGTCACTCAACATGTAACCCGTTGCTCCTCTTTCAGTCTTAATACATTTACCTTATTTTCACCATGTAAACGTATTGACATTGTATACGTATTAGCTCGCGCATTAAACCAGTGCAGGCCATGATAAAAAAAAAATGATAGAAGCATCTCGAAAGAGATGCGCGTGCCGGCGGCGTAATGACTCCGGTAAAGGTGAATGAGACTAAAAGGATTTGGTTAATACAATGTAACGATTTGCGGCGGATGTAATAAAACAGCTCACCAATTCGCTGTCCCACCGGCGTGCTGAACGGATTCCCCATTAAAAACTCCATGTTGAGGGCGGTGAGGGCCCAGAGAAGCACCGACGTCCCCGGTCAGAGCCGTACGCACCAACAAGCCCCGCGCGCTCCCGCGGACTGCTGCTGCTGCTGCTGCTCACACAACAAAGTGGGGCACCAGTTGAACTGCGTCATCATTTAAAGAGACAGCAGCCTGCCATCGTCAGACCGTCGGTGTAGTAATGTTATGACACTACAACTGCTACACCCCATCCTAGCACTTTATAATCCAGCTGAAAAACGAAGCGCTCTTGGGAAGCACCTTCTGTCTTTATGTCAACGTGACAATAATGATATTACTACTGTAACTGTACACATGCAGTGATGTAACTCATGATCGGGGTAGAGAGGTCTGCCACTCTTGTTAGACCTCTTAAGAACAAACTGATGTAAAATAACAGAAATGTAGTATTACATGTACATGTACACAGTAAATGTTGTTGAAAAACAAAAAGTTCACTTTGTTACTTCTTCTTCTGGAGCTCTCAATCACAGCACATGGTCTTCATTAAACATCCTATTCTCATCCATGTTTGCTTAAGAGTTGAGCTCGACAGCTCATTCTTGATCCTGACATTTACAAACGCTCAACTTATATTTAACAACTTTTTTTTTTTTAATCCTAAAAGTGTTCAAATTAATGTGGGAAAAAATATATGCTGGCAAATGTTCATTACCTTCATTATGCATCACTTTACTTTAATCACATTAAAAGCTCAGTGCTTGTGTTGTGTGGTTCTCTGCCACACGGGTGCACTGTTTGATTTCACATTTCACAATGTCAGACAGCCCAATGCTGCCTCATGCTCTCTGTTGACCTCCCATCAAGCATCAATTACCAAGCAGGCATTACCTGTCCTGTGACCTCGGGATTATTTAGTGTCAACCTGGTTTGTGCTTTTCGTAAATTGAAAGTTTGATTGGGACAATGCAACATTTAGGCACAACACAAACTGACATGATACGGACCCGAAGGTGTGTTTTATGTGTGTCAAAATCTAGTTTTAAACCCTTCAATATATATAGAGTATTGTGCCTATTTCATATTTCATATATATGTTCCATATTTCTAAATCACACATTTGTTTGATCATGTCCAAGATGTGAATGTGTGACTCAGACACAGTGACTCACAGAGCCAGCCAACAACTCTGGCCATTAAAAAAGAACCATATGTGGCCGGTGTGGGCGATCACAGAGCAGATATGAATTCAGAAGGTTTCTGATCACAGATCAAGATAAGTGTGTGGTTTTCCTTGGCCTCATCTAATGATAGATTTGTTAGATCGTCTTGCAGAAACCTGTGGTCTTTGCGCTGTATTAAAAACCCAGCTTGTTTGAGGTAACTGCAATTAAATCTCTTTCATGATGTTCTTAATGATTGTTTTTCATATGTGGGCATGGGTAAACGTACCTTTACTGTCTGTGCAGTGATGCTGCTGCATGGTGCCTCAGCAGTTGCTATGCTACTGTATGGAGAAAGATAACCTATCACTGTAACACTTCAGAAGAAATATACATATACGTATATATATTGATTGTGATTGTTGTTATTTGGAGCTTTTGATAACTCATGTTAGCACTGATGTTAATAGTATCTGTATGTTTAGTTAGCAAACATTATGAACCTCATACTCAAATAAACTACCTTTATTTTGGTATGGTAAAGTATGGTATTGTTTCTGCTCTGACAAATACCTGTTGTAGATTACTCTTAAAAGGTTATAATATTAAGGTGAATATTTCCTACAAACCTTTATTTTGCTAATTACCTAAGATAACTACTTCCGGTCAGCTTTTATTTTGTAAGTGCCTTTTTATGTTTTGGGTCCTTTATTTGTATTTAAAATATATAAAAGTGAAATTCCCTGAAATAGCAGAATTTTACTCTGAAAGGATGATTTACTGCACTTATGGCAAATGACAAGTGAGATAAGCACAATTATTATTTATTTATGTGTTTATTTATTTATTATTGAATCAGTTATTAGAGTCAAAATCGTACAAACTACAATGCTCTAGTCGTCGTAACTAGAATGCTTTAGTCTTTGTAACTAAAAGGGGGGTTAAAGTCCAATGTCTAAGTTCTCCGGAGAAGGGGTTAGAGTCCCAGTAAAGAACAGAATATATTAAAAAGATAAATGTGAAAAAGAAAAGAAATTACGTCTTCTCCCACTCAGGAGGACTCATAACATTCCACGCTCAAGAGGATGTTGCCTACGTGACGGTAGAAGTTATTAAATTATTAGAAGTTATTAAATTATTAGAACATCTGATAACTTCTACTATCACAGTAGAAGTTATCAAAATAAATTTAAAAAAATAAATAAATAAATAAGATGTAGATAAATGTTAAAAAGAAAAGAAATTACGTCTTCTCCCACTCAGGAGGACTCATAACAGTCCACGCTCAAGAGGATGTTGCCTACGTGACGGGAGAAGTTATTAAATTATTAGAACATCTGATAACTTCTACTATCACAGTAGAAGTTATCAGATGTAGATAAATGTTAAAAAGAAAAGAAATTACGTCTTCTCCCACTCAGGAGGACTCATAACAGTCCACGCTCAAGAGGATGTTGCCTACGTTACGGTAGAAGTTATTAGATTATTAGAACATCTGATAACTTCTGTAAATAACCAAATTCATGTGTGGCAAGCAATCTGTTGTTTTTCGTTGCATGTTTTGCCTGTTTTTCTGAGTTTATGTCTTTATTGTTTTTAAAACGAAATGCTTTTATTTTGAAAGCAGCTCTGAGAGTAATAGACGGAAGTGGTATTGTGTGCGCAAGGAGAGAGTAACGGACGGAGAGAAAGACGGTTGGAAATGTAACGGACAGAGAGTAACGGACGGAGAGAAAGACGGTAGGAGAGAGAGTAACGGACAGAGAGTAACGGACGGAGAGAAAGAAGGTGGGAGAGAGAGTAACGGATAGAGAGTAACGGACGGAGAGAAAGACGGTGGGAGAGAGAGTAACGGACAGAGAGTAACGGACGGAGAGAAAGACGGTTGGAGAGAGAGTAACGGACAGAGAGTAACGGACGGAGAGAAAGACGGTGGGACAGAGAGTAACGGACGGGAGAAAGACGGTTGGAAATAGATACTAACGGTACGGGATGAGTACCCCCCCGAAGAGGCACAAGCTCTTAAGTTGTTTGTTGTTTGTTTGATTAATCAATAAATTACACAATCATCAGTTAAGTGTCGAACCATCATTCGGAGGGATACGCTACAACTTCTACTATCACAGTAGAAGTTATCAGATGTAGATAAATGTTAAAAAGAAAAGAAATTACGTCTTCTCCCACTCAGGAGGACTCATAACAGTCCACGCTCAAGAGGATGTTGCCTACGTGACGGGAGAAGTTATTCAATTATTAGAACATCTGATAACTTCTACTATCACAGTAGAAGTTATCAGATGTAGATAAATGTTAAAAAGAAAAGAAATTACGTCTTCTCCCACTCAGGAGGACTCATAATGGAGATTGTTTCCCAAGTTGGACTTCCGTGAGGGGGAGTGATGCCTGGATTAATTTCAGGCTCTTCACTTGGATTGAAAAGGCAGAGGTTAGAGTTGAAACGATGATGGACCAAGACTTGCCGAAACTCTGTGTGGTCCGGACTGGACTTCACCTGGTTCTTATTTCTTCCCCTGAGAGGGCTGACAGCACATCTGTCCATCTCCCTCTCCTCTGAAAAGCTCCTTATCTCGTCCGGACTGGACTTCACCTGGTTCTTATTTCTTCCCCTGAGAGGGCTGACAGCACATCTGTTCATCAGCATCTCCTCTGTCTGTGATGTTTCTGGTCTATCCATGGAGATTGTTCCCTGAACCTCCTTTCCACATATGAAGATGTTGGAGATGCCTTCGCCCACAGACGAGAAGAACTTACAGATGGTGCTGCACTTTGTGGGTCGTGTCAGGTGATATTTGACACGGGAGGCAATGCAGTTCCCAAGTTCTCGTTCCTCTAATTTCATGGACAACAGCACCTTTTCTGAACCGCCCCACTTCTCACACAGGAACTTGAAAATGGCCTTGTCAAGTTTTTTTAATGTTTTGCGTTTAAAACTGACATCCTGGACTTCGATCCACGTTCTTTCAATCAGACGCATAGTGAAGGCCTTGCGGTCTACAGTGGTCCAGCTCGGATTTCGGTTCTTGAATATCCGCGAAACCAGCTCCTCCGCGAATACCTGAACTGACATTTTCTTTAGTTGTTCCTGTGCTGTTGCAACTGGCGCAGGTTCATCACATTTGCCTTTTAAAGCAGAATACATTATAAATCTGGCTATAGGGTTTCCAACAATAACGAGTCAATGCAGTCAGCTTTTAAAAAAACTCCTCGGTAAAGATGTCACGTATAGCTCTGTGAGTACAACACTACACTCGGGCTGTAGGGTTTCTAACAATAACGAGTCAACGTCTCCCGATCTGCTCCCTTGCGTAAGGTCACAAAGGCTCGATCTAGTGACATCACAAAGGCTCGATCTAGTGACATCACAAAGGCTCGATCTAGTGACGTCACAAAGGCTCGAAACAGAACGCAAGCAACGGACGCAACGGATCGTTCTGTTTCGAGCCTTTGTGACGTCACGCAAAGGAGCAGATCGGGAGCGAGCGAAGGGCTTTGAAAGTTAGCGGAAAGATTAACGTGAGACAACATCCGGTTTCTTCAGACGAACATCCGGTTTTCAGAATAAGATGCCAACAAAGTATGAATTATATTCCCATTAAGTATAAAACATGCTACCTGCATCTCGTGAGTTAAAGGGAAAATACACCTAAATCGTGCGTAAAGTGTTTATTCTTTGATCGCTGGGTAACCATCATCACCTCTGAGTTACAGCATTATATTGATGAACAGTAGAGCTGCATTCACATGCTCTGACTGTCATGAAGACAGAAGACAGACATTCAGATGAAACGTGCTGAAACATTTTATTCATGTTGCACAGCAGTGGAACGTTTCACATAAAGTCAGCACACTAAGCACAGATAGTGCAAGAAATATAACTGCTGTGTAAAGAGAATACTGCTGTTAAAAAGCACCTTATTTGTATAAAGTGTTTGCGAACCAAATGTTATTGCACTTTTGTTCATATAGCAGTACTTTAAAATAAAAGTGCGTAATACACTACTTTTGAATTCATTATTGAACTTTGCCATAACAATGCGATTAATCGAGATTAATCGCAAAAATCCATGCGATTAATCGATTAATCGTCCCTACCAATGCTGAGACCAAACCTACGCCCTTGTAACTAGATGCTGGTTTAAATAATGACTAACTTGCTATGCCATAATGTTAAGCTAATGCCAGATTTCAGCCTTTACATGTGCTTTTTGAGAAGTATGTATGTGAGAAAATGTAATTTAAAAAGCTCATTTATGTTTGATCTGTTCTAGCTCTTACGGTGTTTGCTGGAGATTGATTGTGAAGGAGAGAAAGTAAATGTATGGGGTTGCTGGGGTTTCGCTACATCTGTTGACCTCAGTGTATTCAGTAATATCAGTGTTAGTAGTAATATCGATATGTCTTTATTAGGGTGATTATTATAAATAACGACAGGGACACCCTGTAACCATGTGTTATCCTTATCAGTAACAGCTGTTTTGAGAAAGCTGTTTGAGTTACATTCTCTTAATGTGGAGGCAGCATATGGTCACTTCTTGTGAATACTTTCAAAATAAAGCGACCAAACTGACGAAATCACAAACGAACTGACAGAAATAATCATATTTATGTCTCTCCAGGGTTCACAGTGAGAGACTACAACTCTACATTCTCAGTGGGAATCATACAGATGTTTATATTGATTACATTTTTTAGAGCTACATAAACGCCACAATTCATAGTGCTGTCAGTGCCAACGTCAGAACAGACAGGCCACCTAAATTAAAAACTTTAAAAAACTATAAATGTCGGTGTGGTGTTCATCCAATAGGTTTAAATGTCACAGACATCGCATCATCACTGTCAATTTGATAAATATCAACTGGAAACATAAACTGATTCTGTGCAATTCACAAGCTGGTCTTATTTCTTCTGCACAAATTGAACCAACTGAACCGTAGTCCTTAGCTGAGACACATGCTGAATATTTAACTTTAAAATTCCAAACATACGTTTTCGATATGTACTTTTGTTTTGGGGGGGGGGTTTGAGTTATTTACAGCAAGTTTCAGCCTCAATATCCAATTTCTGCAAATTTCTAATTCTCCAAAATATCCAATAGTCCCTGGTCATGTGACAGATATTGGTATAAGGGTTCTTGGGTTTCAAATATCTTTTGGCTTGAATTGAATCAAACTGTCAATGCAACCGTATGATAAGACATTTAGCATATATTACACTGCTGGCAGAAAAGTAATATTTGAGAAATCAGATCTCCTCAGAGTGAAATGTATCAGATGTGTGAAAAACCTTTCCCCTCTCCATCCCCCCCTCAACCTTTTATCGCTCCCTATTTTTTGCTCCCTCTCAAAGCTCCCATGTGGCTGACATGAACTCACACAAAGATCTCTCCTTTACTTTCCCTGCAGACTGCTGGAGAGCTATGCAGCTCCTATAACATACATGTACAGCACCATCATGTTCATGCTCAGAGACTGAGCCTGGAATCATTAAACGCTTTCAGAAAAAGTCAAGGGTCAAAGCTGTAAAAAAAGAGAGAGAAAAAAAAGTCTTTAATTGGCGGAGCATGTTATCGCCTTTTCCAGGGACTTTTCAAAGTCTCAGCCAACGCTGCCCACAAGAACAAGCAGCTTTTTCCACAAGCATCCAATTAGAGTGGGTTGGCAGTAACTTGTCTACATTCACAGTGTGTGGCTCCCCCTGATTAGTCTTCTCAGCCTGCAAATTAAATACAGCGGAGAGTGTTGCAGGTCTGTTAATCTGCAGCCAGCTGTGACGGCCTTTATCAACTGCCAGAGGGACGGCACCGTCAAACAGATCACATCACTGCGGGGAGAGAGCTATATGGACAATAGTAACAGACCATGTGCGTTATTCAACGTGAATGTATCGCTTCCATGAGGTGAAAGGGAATATTAAGGAAACAGGAAGAACATGCATACCAATTGTGACTATAATATCTACTAAAATGGAGTATTCTTTTGACTAAATACTCTATAAGACAAATCAAAGACAGTGTGTGTGTGTGTGTGTGTTGGGCTGCCTCTCTAAGTCCACTGTGTGACTCACCTGTCGCTGCAGTGTGTGTTATTGTCTGTGTATGAGAGGTGGAGGCGGGCAGCTGAGGTAAGTTGTGCGGAACTGAAAGCATCTGGTTTTCTCCTCACCAGTGTGATCAATAATAACCCCCAACCACCATCTCTCACACACACACACACACACACACACACACACACACACACACACACACACACACACACACACACACACACACCTCGTCCCGTTGTCATGGCAGTAACACACACGATGGTGGCAGGGTGCTCTTTGGAGTGGGTCGGGTATTTAAGTCCTGGCTTCCGCTTCTTTCTGAACACCCCCCCGAAGATCACATCTTGAATAACCATTCAAAAATTCTAATAATCACTTTGTGCAACATTATGAAGATAGCATATATTGTGTTGTTGCATTAAAAGTCTTTGTTTTAACAACATTGCAAATATATGTCACACAAAATACATATTCACATTTATTTATTTCTTTTTGTTCAGAATGTGAAAATCTTTTCTTACAAAACAGACTGTAAGACACATTACTTAATGACTAATTACATCCGATTCAGATAAAGACTTTGGTTTAAGTTGTGGTCTGCTGCGTTACTGTTCAGCTCTATCTACACATATCTCTTCTCTAATGTACTGCTACTGCTAACTGTAGCACTTTATAGACCAAACAATTACCCGAATTATGAAATAAAAGTATGAATCAATGATGAAAGTAATCACTAGCTGCAGTCCCAACAATGACATTATAATAGTCTGCTACAATACTAAAGCAAGTGTAGTGGTCTACTCTTACTGCATCGAATACATCACAAACACACAGTCAGAGCAGCCATAATAATATCTAATTACCTTAATTGGACAAAAAGCATTATAATATCTATGAGCCAGGAAGCTTCCCTCCTGCAACACATACAAACGCAGAGAATCACAGTAGCAAGTCACATAATACATAATAAGAATAATACGCATCTCTTACATTGTATGCACATGAGGATTAATGCAGATCATCTTTCTTAGCAGGGCAGACATACAATATACACATGAAAGCACTGGGGAGGCTCACACACACACACACACACACACACACACACACACACACACACACACACACACACATACACACACACACACACCTCTGTTTTCGTCTGGACGGTGTTACATGACGGAGCAGGTGAAGCCGCAGCAGTCTTTCAGAAGTGTCAGTCCAGTTTTAGTGAAAAATGGAGCTGTTGTCTGCTGGGCTTTGGACGCCACTGTTTGATCTTGCAAAGCACCTGATTGAAAAGGAAGACGTGACGGTAAACTCTCATCCTCCACACCTTCACTTAAAGTTATATTCCTTAACTGAAAGGTTTGACATTTTGGGGAATATGCTTCTTTACTTTCTTGCAGAAGGTTAGATGCCACTCTCATATACGTACGCTGGATATGGAGCTATATCGTCAGCAGCTGGTTAGCTTAGCTTAGCACAAAGACAGGAAACAGGGGGAAACAGTTAGCCTGGCTCTAATGTAATCCGACAAACATGGACCAGCAGCCACTCCACTGGTTGCTCTGCATCTGGACCAATTAGAGAAATAGTCTGGCACATAACCCACTGTAGATATAACATGTGGATTAGTAGGTTTTCAGAGGCGCTGTTAGATGGATTTTGTTACCTTCGGACAGAGCCCGGCTAGAGCCGTTTCCCCTCTCTAGTCTTTATGCTAAGCTATGCTAACCGTAGCTTTAGCATGCAGAATAAGCTAATTTCTCAAAATGCCAAACTTGTCCTTTCACATTTTCATGGAATCAAATTCTCCGTTTTGACACTTATTTATGGTCAGCATGTTTTTCAGCAACAGCGATTCAATGTATTTAACTTCAGCAATGAAATATCTATCTTGTGAACTGAATGTATAAAAGAAACGCTCGACTGTTTGCTCGTTTTAGCTAGCAGAGCGATATAGTATGATGAGGATCCGGGGTTGAAGCGGAGCGGTTCTGCTCTGTGTTTGGATCAGACATCCTTGGTTGAGCCTCACAGCTGGTGCAAGGATTACAACTGAACTTCCAGAAAAAAGGTGTTTGCAACAAATAACTTTATCCGTTTACACACAGGAGTCAAAGATGACTTCTAATTGGAAGCACATGTCGGCCTCTTTGGTCAGACTCACCTTTTGCAGCCAATGTCTTGGGAAATTTGGACTGTAAGAAGGCGGCCATTTCTCTGTCCTCCTCCTGTTCCCTGTGGAGGAGAACATGTCCCTGTTTCTTTTTACTTGTCAAGTATGTGGTTCTGAGGTTTTTTGTTAATCATGTTAAATGTCACTGAGCTGCATTTGACAGAAACCAAGGCGACAGGCGGGACGGACAAATCCTCAGGAGATGATTTGAATCTACTGTGCATGGAGTGGATTCACAGCTGCATGTGCACACAATGCTGTCCTCAATCTATTTACAACATTGAATAATGAAGGGAGATGTCCTCTCACATCCGCGCAATCCTTCTGAGACCAATCAAAATGTCACTCAAAGATATTCTTTCACATCAACGACTGCCTGCTTATCAGTGGTAGCACCACAAACAAATACATATATAGAGGGAATGCACAGAACACAAAGAGACAAAGCTTTAGAAGAAAAGCTGGATCAATAATCTGAGATGGGGCAAATAGTATATAATGTATGTAGTATGTATAATGTCAGTTTGCACATTGTGTCGCAAACAGACAGCACTGTAATGTCTGCTGGGCATGAGAGGAACATCACCGAGTCTTTTCACTCGATTGATTTGATAACCTCACCTCAGCCTCTCGAACTCCACATCATCCACGAGGAAGTCTCTGGTCTCCACCAGCTTGTTGATCTGCTGCAGCAGCTCTTCCTCCCTCTCCCTGTCCTCCTTGGACTTGTCATCGTCTGTTCAACAGTCACAAGACAAGCCTTACGTAAAATACAGCAACAAGTGTCAAAATGATAAACTAGAATAGAATATAACTGAATAAACTGGAATAGAACAGATTATTATTGCCCACCAGGGTGGAAATGTGTCTTTTGCTCACCAAGCGAATGAAACTACAATAAATAAAAAGCAGTCACGCAGTAAGTAAACAAGGTCATATAACAGAATAATACAGTAACACATAGTCACCAAAGTAACCATTGGAGCCATTTTTCACAAGCTACATATCTTTCGAATTATTTTGACACTGAAATTGCATTTTCCAGAAGGATAAATCAGGAGAAAATAAACTTTGTTTGAGACCTTTCTCTGTCTCAGCGACACACTCTAGTGAGATCTGGCAACGCCCTAGCTAACAAAATGCTGTACTGCTAAATATGTCTGTAAGCTATGTAGATATCTAATGTTAGCAAAAGCAAAACACATCCACACAACACTTCCGAACAAGGACGCTGTGACCACGACCACTGGGGAGACAGGAAGTGTGTCCCATTTCTAAACTTTGGCGGAGCTTGTAATGCGTTATCTATGCACAGCTCAATGCTAAACTCGGCAAGCTAACATGCTCACCCAGTGACAATGCTAACATGCTAATGTTTAGCATGTATAACACTTTTACCGTGTGAGCCGCCTTAGTTTAGCGTGTTAGCATTGTAAAGATTGAGTGTTATCGGTTCACAGCAGACCAACATTGCTAGCCCTAGAGCTACGCAGCTAGCATGGCTAAATCTCATATAGCAAAAGCACTTTACAGTATTTTATAGGTGTATAACCACTTCTCTTCTTATCTCTTTAGCTGCCACACCAAACCTTTATTTTTTATTTCCTCTTTGTTTTTCCTGGAACATTTCCCATTCAGGTTCAAAATCTCTTTTCCAAGATGGCACCATAAAAGGTTTCACATAACAGAACGTTTTGTATCATAAATTATATAGTTATACAAATGATTTAATACAAATTCAAGTGGAAAAGGGGATCATTGTTCTTTGAAGTCTCTATGTCTTTGAGGTGAAGTCATTATTTTTATTCACGACCAGCCCATTCTGAGGATGTGTTGGATTCCCTCCACTCCTCATCACAGAAGGGATTGCTGGTCAGAAAAACATTTTCTATATTTTTCAAAGATAATAAAGCAAATAAAAACCATATGCGGCACATCATAAGTGAAATGCGTGCTCATTAAATAAAATGTGACTGCTTTTTTTAATATACCTGGAATAGAGACAAGTATCTGCAGCTCCGTCTTCAGTCTTGTGATTTCTTTGCAGAGCTGGATGTCGTCCATCCTGAGCAGAAAACAAACAAATCATGAATAGATATTTGCAGGAAAGCAGGTGTAAAAAAACAACAAACACAGAATGGATTGTATAACCGCAGCAACCCAATTTCGTTCCTAACTATACAAACAAACATCAGTGTGAAATTGTAGGAGCTTATCAAACAGAAAAACACTGGACTGAGATGACAGCGAGGTCCGTGAGTTCATTAACAACAACACCACCACGCTGCCCTCTGTGAATGAATCACACCTGACATTATCAGATCTCATTTCACCGTCTGACTCTGAAGCAGATTTCAAAACATCAGGGGCCGGTCACACCGGTGTGTGTCTCTAAATGTGTGTGTGTGTGTGTGTGTGTTACAGTGATGTCAAAAAGAGGGAAATGACTGTGAGAGCAATATGTACTCTGAGCTGTTGGTTTAATAAAACAGGCTTCACTTTGGTGTACTTCAGCAGGATATATCAGGATGAATCATATGCTGCCGGGAGTGTTATTTTTTCAATATGTATTTGCATTGGAGTTTTCTTGTTTATGTCACAGTCAGACTAAATGATTTCAGTAATAAAACGAGAGCAGGACGGTCAAATAGAAGCTGCGTTACAAATCACATACTTTCTCTTGTTACTTTCCTAGTACATACTGCAGCTTCTCCTAACAAAGTACATACTGTTGAATGCAGTACGCATTTAATTGGGACATACTTCCTCAGCATGCAATACTTTGTGATCAATGAATTACACAATTAGTGCCTTGGAGTTCCCTTTTTCATATCTTCTGCGGTTGCTCCCGTGGCATGTTAGTTTGAATGTATTTTGCTGTTTCTTATTGACAACTTGTGAAATTGTACATGTTTTTGTACAATTTGTTCAGTAAAAAAAACATACTATAGCTGCGTTCCAAATAGCATACCTTTTTGTTTTTTTACTTTTAGCACATACAACATCTGACCTTACAAAGTCGGTTACCCGGTTTGCCGTCTACTGTCGCTGATTCCATTTGAATTCAGCACAAGAGTCATCAGCCATGCTAGCAGCTATGTGACAATGCTAACACGTTTATGTTTGGCAGGTGTAGTGTAGTGTGTAGGTAGGTTAGCATTTGCAAATTATTAGTCACATCAGTCTGGATCCCAAGTGGTGGACCAACAGATGCGGATGAAAGTGAGAACATGATAATGAACCACCAACACTTATCGGACTAGTCATTTTGAAGGCATTAAAACAAAACCCCCCCCGAGCAAAAGTTATCCTCCGTTTATCTGATTCATCATATGGTCACATTACGCAGTGCTGGTCGCTGTTCTCAGTCCCCACTCCACCACCTCCATCCTCGTGTGTCAAAATAATGAGGACGGCCTCGATAGAAAAAGCGTGGAATAATTAAAGGAAAGGATGAGAGGGAAAGGAGCAAAGGGCATCTTTTTAGATCAGAAAAAAACCTGACTGTGTGTGTGTGTGTGTGTGTGTGCTGGTATAGTCTGCTAAGACCTCAAATAGCACTGCTGTTTTCTTCACACACTTTGCCATCATGCACATGGCTGCTCCCAGTGTTTGTTGCTGACAGTCACGGTGCATCATCTCGTATTCCTGAGAGGATGCTGACAGTATCTTGGAGTATTCAGATCCCTGTACAGCAGAGAGCTTTACTCTATGTGTCGGTGGAGTGGAACATGATCACATGATAAAGGAGAAGCACGTATTATCTTTTTTTTTTTTAAACCCTCATATATGGTTTTATTCAGACTAAAATGGTGCAATTGAAGAAGCAGGTCTTACATGTATCTCAGCTCCGATTCCCTCCGGACCAGGATGTCTCTTATCCGCTCAATTTTGCATAGCTCTCCTTCAATGTCCTCGGTCGTAATTGTGGAGTCAGCCATTGAAATGACATCCTCTGCTGGAAGACAGGCAAGACCAAAACACCATTATTTGATCTGATCATGGCATTGAGAGTTTGTACAGTCTTGTGTGTGTGTGTGTGTGTGTGTGTGTGTGTGTGTGACTGACTGCCGTCATCAAACAAGTGACACAAGCACCATAAAGGAAGCACATTCTGTAAACTACAAGCCTCAAATTGATTGTGAAATTCATTTGAAATTGAGGCTGGCAATTCCTTCCACTGGCGTTACTCACTGGAACACTTAAAGGAACTGAGCCATCATTAAGGAGATTAGTTACAGCTGTGTTTTTGCTGCAATGACAAGTTAAATGTTGCATGTGAAAAGGGTGGGTTTGTTTCTCAGTTCCACCAGCAGCGTCCGCACAGACTCTAACCGAACCGACAGAGAAGCACAGTAGTAGGCCATACACTGAGTTATTGAACATGGTTTTACGATTCAAAGCAATAGCTCAACATTTTTGGGATATACGCTTATTTGCTTTCACGCTGAGAGTTAGAGAAGATTAATGCAGCTAGCAGCCGGCTAGCTTAGCTTAGCATAAACATTCGAAACAAGATGAAAAAGCTAGTCTGACTGGCAAAATAACACATTTTACTTTGTTTGTTTACCTTTGGAGGGAGCCAGATTAGCTGTTTTCAGTCTTTGTGGTAAGCTAAGCTAGCCAGCTACTTCATATTATATTTTCTTCTCTTTTTCCATATTGTTTTCAGACACAAAAATAAATGTAGCTTCATATTTAGCTTCATGGTATCGATGCTCTCGTCTGTCCCTCTGCAAGAAAGCCAATGATCCTATCGCCCAAAGCTATTGCTTTAAATTGTTTTCACCAAATACAGTTTTACTTTGTGAGCACAATGCTTTGAAGGTTCTGAGTAATTCTGAGAAAAGTGAAGATTAAAAATAAATTGAATCCTATAGTGTAACTGTCCATCTTTCCGTTGCGCCTCAAGTGGGAAATTTCTAAATTGGAGTAATTTATTGCATTCATTATGTCCAATAAACCACCTGTCTCGGTTGCCAAGGTTCCCGAGAGACTCTGGAAACTCACGGAGGAAATCTTAAAGCAAACATCCAGAGGCACACACCAAAAGCACATTGTTGAGACAGTAAACCCTGCAATGATCCTAGTTCAGCTTTAAACATTTAAAGTGCCCTGGCTCAAATTCACCATCCTGCTATGATCTGATCACAGCTCTGTGGATACTCCCCCCCACACACACACACCCTCACCCAGTAATTCTTCAAGCATCACTGAATAGCTGCACTGCCTCCCCCTGCAGCCTCCCACTCCTCACCGAGAGCAATGAGTCATCCAGCAGAGAGCTCGGATCGGCTTTTAATTACCTGACCTTGTGTGAAAAGACATAATAATCACACACAACACACACACAGGATCACTGGGGATAACGCTCAACCTCTCCAAACCAACTTTATTCACCACACGCATGCGCGCGCATACATGAGTTGCCGGCATGTGTTCCGTTTTTGCCCCAAACCCTCTGACAGGCTCTGGGAATTTAGTCAATAATAGAAAGCAATAAAATAAAATGAATGTGCGCCTGTGCGTGTTCTGCTGCACACAGAGGAATAACAGAGAACCGAGGACTGAGCCCCGAGGAACACAAATAAAATCTCATCTCATCAAGGTGTCTCCATTTTCAGAGATGGATTTCTAAATTGGCCAACCGGGCACAGGGGCCCCACTGGCCTTCACCTACAACATGTCACTGGAAGAGACACAAACCAACCAGGAAGAGACTCAAAATGACCACAAAAAAACACGAAACTACTACAATAAGACACAAAACAACACATAAAGTGGCAAAACCACCACAATGTTTGTGTCTTTTCTCACAATCCACCCATTAACTGTAATTTCCTGACATTTTACTAGGAATTTTCCTGGAATAAAAATATGAAATATGTTCATAATTATAAGGACTATAAGTACAAGGAAAAACAAAACAAGTAGATAAATACATTTTTTATTAATTACTGGATCGTTATTCTTCATAATGTTGAATTTCGTTTGAATTTTTGACTCTCAAGCTCTAGAAATCAATTTAAATTAAAGATAAAACGAGATAAAATTAACTGATTTGTTGATTGTCAGAAAAATAATCTGTCACTATATTGAGAATCAATTAATCGTTTGAGTTAATTATCGTGTTCCAGCTTCCAAATAGGATAATAACAAGTGTATTTTCATTTAATGTGACTAAACGGAATATCTGTATCTATTTTGGACTATTGGACAAAACAAGCTATTTGATTGTGAGGAAATTATGACATATATTTTTGACTATTTATTCCTTTTTATCATTATCTATCAATTACATTTGGGAATTACAGACCAGGTTACTTTTTTTCCTTCTTTATCTTTAAATTTGACAAAAGATAAAAACTGGAAGAGTTTTCTCTTTGCGGAAGAAGGCTCTTAGAGAACAAGCATCACACCATTGAGGGTTAATTTAAAAAACTGAAAAACCTTCACCTCCACAACACACATGGTTCACAGGTCTACTGATGTAAAACCCTGCTGACAGACAACTTCACCGCTCACTGACTGCGAGGATTCCTTCTCTCTGATGAAAGTTGTGATGCAATGGACACAGACCACCTTCTGTCTCCGAAAGCTGCTCAAAACTCACTTGATTTCTCCGTCGCTCCTTCCACCTGCGTGTTCTCCAAAGAGCCGTACTGCTTGGAGGATCTTCGCTCTTTTTCCATATTGTTAAAAAAAAAAGAAGCTTTACATAAAATGTATGCGCAGCCAGAAAATGTATATTAGAAGGTATCGACTAAGTCCATGCAGCAGTGCCTGTAACGTATAACGGGGAGGAGAGCTGCCAACAGACGGACTCCTGCACAGCGGTGGGTGTGAGCGCGGAAGGAGCTGAGGCAGCTGATGTGCGCCGCAGGGCGCCACCTGCTGGGCAGACCCGCACCAGAACTACCGACTAAAGAGAAGGAGAATCACATTTCAACAGTGGAGGGAGAAGTGTTCAGATCATTTACTGAAGTAAAGAAAACAGCACTCTATGAAGTGTGTAAGTATTACGAGCACAATGTACATGTTCCCTGTTGGTGTTTAAACATTAAATATGAGGATTAATATTAGCATTAATGTGCATGTAACGATGCATATTCCAGCTGATCAAATAGGCTTTTTGAATAGTTTATATAACTTAAGAATTTTCTCAACACATACAGGGGATACTTTATGTAAATTGATGGTTATTATTATAAAAAGCAGATGTGGTAAATTACACCAAATGTAAATGTGTGATGTGACCTTAAGTTTAGTATTTGAGACATTCCACCACTTCATTTGACGACTACTCGTAAGTGAATTTGTTTCCCGAGCAGTGTAAACGTATAAGGAATCAAATCAGGGCCCTAAAAGGTTTTAATAAACAGACATCTGCCATTATAACGGTCCGCTGCTCTCTAACCAAACTCTACACAACGACACTGTCCACAGGAGAATCGAGCCGCCTTTCACCAGGACATTTTCATCTCGCCTGATTGAGTTCAGCTGTTTAACGACATACCGGGGGTGACTTGGTTTCATGCCGGCGAGGGCCCCCGCCAGATGTTGGGGGGACCGACCATCTGTCTGCACGCAGGAGCCATAGGTAGCAGCGCCCCGCACATTCACTCACAGGATGTTCAGAGGAGGAACATTACAAGACACACAGAGTCAATGCTGATCCAAAAACAGGTGCGCAATGAGTCTGCAGGTATTTCTCTGGAATCATGCATGATTCGGGTCATCAACATTTATTTTGGCTGCTGATTGCACTTCACATGAAGAGGAAGAATATTTATGTATTTCAAGTACTGGAGAGGAGCTAATGCTGGAGTCACAGACGCTACACTTCACAGTACTCAGGTCTGTAGCAGTACAACAGAGACATACAGAAACTCTCTGGAGGAAAGAAAATGACACATTTAATTCACATTTTGCACGCGTCAGAAAAATAAACTCACTTTGAAAATGCAGATTAGACGACTTGATTTTTAAACACGTCACAGCTTCATGACACCCAGAATCTCAAGACACAGTTTTAATGTGCTGAGCTCCCCGCGGTTAAATAACGCCAACCCTCGTTTAATCGTGTCATCCAGTTCACAGAGTCCAACAAAACATCAACACCACAAGCACAGTGGAGGACGACGGTGACTTTAGCTGTAGATAAACAGACTGTCTGTGTCTGGGTGTGGTGGAACAGGAGGCCATCCTAGCCCAGCCTCACCTTGTGCACACCTCTGGTGTTTACACTCAACAGAGTGTCTCTGTTGACGAGATGCCTGAGCTGTTGAGTCCTCCTCCTGCCCGCCCTTCATCCTGCTTCTTTGTTTGCTTTAGAATAAACTAAATCGCTCATGGTAATGTTCATTTGTCGAGGCTCAGGTGGCACAGAGATGAATCCTCGAGTCCATCAGAACAGCTGATGAATCTTATGAGCACTGATGAGAGTTACATATATCATAAATATATTATTTCCACACGGATAGAAATGATTCGATGTAAATGCATTCTATGTGGGCTACTGCACTCTCTGAAGCGTCCTTTACTCTCACACTGCAGAGGTTAATGGTTTATCCTCCGTCCATAGTTGTTGTTGTTGTTGCTGCTGCTGCGGCTTCTGTCGTCGTCCATCGCTTTTTCCAGCCAGTCTCTCTCCTGGTCAGACTCGGAGTCGCTGGCTTCGCTCGCATCCGCCGCCAAAAGCCGAGAGTAGTTGATCCTGCGCTGGCGGGGGGCCCTCCACTGGAGCAGAGGCAGGCACGCGCACCACGCCATCAGGCCCACCGCCGTTCCTCTGAACAGCCACGCGATGCCGAACCTCTGGGCCACGAAGCCTCCGGCGAAGCTCCCCAGCCCGTTTCCCAGCTGCAGAGAGAGTGCAACGTAGACCCTCCTCACGCTCCTCTCGGCCCCCGGCGGGGCCACATCCTCGCACTGGCGCCTCACGGCCCACCAGAGGGCCCCGCCGCTGAAGTAGCTCAGCACCTGTGCGGGCGCCGCGGCCCACGGCCCCCAGAGGAAGGAGTAATAGAAGCACTGCAAGCTGAGACTCGCGGCCGCGACGACGAGCACCCGTCCCGGGCTGGGGAGCTTGGACATCCGGCTGGCCAGCAGAGGGAAGGCGGCCTGGGAGACCTGGGCGACGGCTAGAGACATCCCCATGTGCAGCTCGTTGCTCCCGTGGTCCTGCATCTGCCACAGGAGGAAGTTGTCCACGGCGGACCCCGCCACCCCGGCAAGCAGGGCGGTGATGGCGCAGAGCAGGGCGCGGGGGGAGCCGCGCACCAGCCGCGCGGCCTTGAGCAGCCCGTTGGCCCGGTCTCGCTTTTTGTTCAGGTAGAGGGGGAGGTACGCAGCCACAGGGAGGGCCGCGGCTGCCATGGCGGCGTAGCAGTAGAAGTGCACCGCGCTCCGGGAGACCCCGCCAGCTACGAGGCAGCTCAGCCGGCTGACCAGCAAGCCCGCTCCCCCGACCCCACACGCCGCCCCGAGCAGACCCCACACCCCGGTGCTGCTGTAGCGGTCTGAGGCATCGGCGGAGTCCAGATACTCGTACAGGCCGTCGTCTGCGGTCCACTCCAGAGGGGCTGACGCGCACTCCCACACCGACACGATGATGAGCGTCAGGAAGAAGAGCCGGTGTTGAGGGTCCATCGCCTTCAGGCTGCCCAGAAAGTCAAAACGACTCTCCTTTTCCTCTTCCTCCGTCTTTCTTTCTCCAAGCGGCTCTTCTGACCCCGAGCTGAACTTTGACCTCTTACTCCTCACTGGAGCTGCCGAGGAGTTGGTGGGGTGGTGCATGAAGGAGCCGCCGACCTCCGGTTCTCCAGCACTGTCGTTGACCACCGCCGATGCATTCAATAGTGGCAGTTGGGGATGAGAATGATTATGATGAGAATGATTATGATGATTAAGTGCGGTTTTAGTCTCGGAAAGTGCCTTTGCAGTTGAAGTGACCCCAGACTGGGAGACGGGAGCTGCGTTGGTGTGAGTTCTAGCTGAGGGTGCAACGCTGCTCCCGAGCAGGTCTCCACCCGGACTTTGGGTCGGACCGCCATCAGACACGTTACAGCTGCCGGCCTGCGGGCGCACGTCCGTCGGCAGGACGAGCAGCAGGACCAGAGCCGCCGCTGCCGAGCACACGAGAGAGCCGTTTATCACCACGCGCCTCTTGTCGTAGTGCTTGGAGAGCAGGTTCGCCACGGGGCTCCACACCAGCGACACGAGGTGCTTGGTGCCCATGACGAGGCCCGTCATGGCGGGGGTCAGGCCCAGCTGTCGGAAGTACAGGGTGAGGAAGGGGAGCAGGCAGGCTCTGGCGCACGAGCACAGGAAGTTGAAGGCGCCGGTCAGAGCGAGGGCCCGCCGGATGTCGATCTGCTTGGTCCTCTTCATGGTCGGAGGCTCGCGGTCTCACGTGGTGGGTTTCACATGGAGCACCTGGTGGGTTTAAACTGGGAGACGGAGAGACAGGAAATACAGCACATCAGAGTAATCAATACTTTGTTTTCTATCCATAACCAATGTTCTTTCTAGGGCTACAATTATTGTCTTCATCAATAAACCTGTTAATTATTTTTCATTGAATCGAAATGTTAAAAATTGTTTTTATTATTTTTGCTTGAGAATTGGGCGGATTGTCACACCACAGTCCAATTTTTTTTTCAAAACAAATGTTATTGCATAAATTACATTTTATTTTGGTGGAATTTGTGTTTTAAATAACTTGTAGTCCAATATATATATACAGTACAGACACAATACAGTACTTATGGTGGTTAAAATACATATATAATAGAATAAATGCATTACGATATATGTTTCCCACAAGTCCAATGAATATTCAGTGTTTGTGTGACTCAAACTGCCAGCTTTTTATCAACTTTTTATTTTCACGTTGCGGCGGATTCAGTGGAAGAGCTTAACTTGTAAAACGCGGAAACATGCAGCGAAAACAAGGAACAAGGCGGATACGTTAACACCTGCTGCAAAATGCACCTGTTCCCTGCAGGGTACGAGGATGTGGAGTCCACGTCACGTCAACTTTGTAAGATAAGAGAATAAAATAAACTAATTTACCTTTTGAACTCTGCCCCTTTGTTGGCTTCTTCTAAACTTTTCTACCGGTCACCTTCCACCTCAAACTCCGGCATTAGATCCACGTTTTGGTCTCTTTTGTGTTTTGAGCAGCGGACACCTGTTACCGTCTGGACGGTGAGCGCACTCAACTGTGTGCAAGTTTACACCTGGCGAGCCAGTCGCGCGACCACAGCGCCCCCTAACGGTGCGGATGCCTCTGTGCACGAGAGAGAGAGAGAAAGAGAGTCAAAGAGACAGAGAGAGAGAGAGCGGGAGAGCACTGGATCAAAATCTAAAACAATATATATTATAAGGTTGAACTGCTGTGCACCTCATCTGAATTTAAAAAAAATAATAATTTTCTCACAAGTCAATAGCAAAGACATGCAGCGTGGTACTTTTCCAGGTGTGAGAGAAAAGAGCACGTTCATGTCAACAACTTTCCCATGTGCAAATAAAAGCCACTTATTCAGGAGACACAGGTTCAGTAGATGAATAGTTTATTTCCCACGTTTTCAAATTCAGCACACATCATGAATTCTCGTCACATCGTTTTCATCCTTATATGCGTTTCCTCATTTCAAACAGAGAACTTGTAACCGCACGTGTGATTTTAATGAACTCAGCAAAGTCATTCCCCTATTCACTACAGGCCGTGTAATAAAATAAAGGTAACACGAATAATACAGCTTCCAAACACACAGGCTTTAACAATGCAATGCATGCATGACTTCCAATGATTTAATCAGTGGTGGGTGAAGTATAAGTATAAAGATATTTTACTTGAGTAAAAGTACAGATGTGTTAACAGCTAAATATACTGTGCTGTGTATAGTGTATATTATTGAAATATTATGATTATACAGATGCATTTTTAATGTTCTCATGGTTTGAACGACTGTATGTCTTGGCTAGTTTAGTTTAGTGCATCGTGTTTTATCAACCGTATCATTTATTTTACAAGTAAAAACATAATCTGAAAAGTAACTATTTGTGAAATAAATGTAGTGGAGTAAAAGATAAGCACCCACCCTCTGGTTCCCCTTCAACTAAACACTGTTGGCTCTGTTGTCGTTGTTTGCACTGTTAGCGCTGTCAGCATCGTTAGCTGCTAGCCGCCGGCTCGGCTGTCGCCATGTTGAGAGCCGTGTGGAGGCAACAGATATGCTCTGGATTTTGTATTCAGCACCTTTAAGGGTGCGTTTTGTTCTACTATTACAACTAGTTACCATGATAAAGGAATTTAATTAAATAGAATACAAGAGCATTTACAAGAAGTATACAAACATTTGATAAACCTACATTTTGAAACACACTTTGGTGTTGATAGAGCATTATGTACAGCAGTACGCATTATCTGCACACCTGAAGTAGACAGCTCGCATCTCTCAGGGGGTCACACCAGTGAAGGTGTTGATTGGCAGGTACAGGACTTTGTCTAGATATTCACTGAACAGCAGCTCTTGCTCGGACCTGGACCCGATGCTGCATCCTGGTTTGAAGCACGGAGAAATGTCTACCCTGTGTAGAGGAATGAACATTACATTGTATCACTTTCAATTTGCAAGAGGTGCAGAGATAATGTAAAACAGAAATGCTGCGGCGTTGTAAGTGACCTTTGAACATCAGTGTATGTACTGCGGGAGTCCTTGTCCAGACACACGGAGAGGGTTCGATGCTGCAGCGCCTTGATGCTGATGTTCTGGGTTTGGATTGTCTATAATCAAAACAGAAAAGGTTGTAATTAAACATTGTAATAATATCTATATATATTCCTAAGAAAAAGTGATTAACTTCTTACTGTGTTGTTTCCTGGGTTCACACTGTGAAACTCGACAGTAAGGTGATCCTTGCCTTCACAGAGTGACAATGGATTAGATTATTCATTGCATTACTTTCATTGACATAAATCTGTGAGCTAAATATGAATGCAAAAGGTTAACCTGATGTTACAGCTGCCGGCTCTGATGTAATCACCACGCCACACGTCATGGGTGCTTCTCCCTTTACGACTTGTCGTTTGCTTAAAGAGATCTGTTGAGGATTTTCATATCCTGCTGTTACTATTTACTGCAAATACTAAATAGAAAGTATCCATAGTGGCTGATAATAGTTAGGAATGTACCTCTGTGTAACTGACTGAGATGACCGACCCAAAGACTGTCGACTTCTTTCGGCTTACACGGGGCTCCTCTGTCAAAGACATTTTGCATATAATTATAATTAAGCATATAATGTTTGCACAGTCATGGCAGTATCTATACACAGACACACACACACACACACATACACACACACACACATGCACAGAAAACATACTTGTGGAGTTTTTTTTAAGGTGTCTGAACTCTGGGATGTCGACCTCCAGGTGGGCCACAAACACCTCCCCCACCACATCACAGCTGGAGCGGGTCATCTAAACACATACTGGAGTTAGTCAAACCAGGAAGTGCATGTTCAGCATCAATAAATCAGTTGACAAAATCTACCAGAATCTACACTACTCAACCAATATTGGAAAAGGTATTAAAATAACTTTCTTAAAGCTGCATCAATTATTATTATTTGTAACGTAGTTTGGCCACTAGAGGGCAGTGGGAAAAAAAAGCTTAAAGAAAGACATTTACGTACGGGTATCACCTTTTAAAGATGTGTATAGTCTTGTGTCACGTAGCAACATTAGCATTCAGTTGGAGTCGTGTTTCTATTCCCCTGATGAAGGCAAGTTCAACATTCCCTCTCTTTTTAGCTCTGTTTTTGGTCTCCACCAAAGAAAATCTGTCTCTGTAGCAGTTAGTCGCTTACTTTGTGGATTTGAGAGAACCTGCAAATTCCTGATCGTTTATGTATTCTTTGTATCGTCTTCAACATTTTCCTACATTTTAATCCATAGCCTACACACGACAGCTGCACTGTACCTTAACCGAATAGAGCGGCAGGTTAACTGGCTGCGTCCCACAGCGGAGGTAGTAACACAGGGTGTCCAGCAGGAAGACGTTGGGCTCCGATGGCTCTCTGTGGACAGACTGCTGCAGTAGAGAGACATCACAGAAGGGAGACGGTATCAGATGAAGTCCCATAACCTCGGTCTGCCTCTTCGGGTTTAGCGCTAATGTTAGCATGCCAAAAAAAAAAAAACGACGCTAAGATGTCGAAGGTGGTAAACGTTATACCTGCTAAACATCTGCATGTTAGCAGTGATGTCGTGAGCATGTTAGATCACAGCTGTGCCTAAACAGAGTGGTTAGCATGGCTGTAGACTCTGTGGTTACCTTTCCAGCCAGTTTGGAGATTGCTGCTCCCAGACTGTTGATGTTGCTGTTGTACCATGGATCCACTCTTCCCAGTAAGGAGGAGAGAGACAATCTGCCTTCATTCTCACCTGGGCTATCCTAAGGGGAATAACAGGTGTTATATCGTCTTCTACATTTACACCAGTCAGTCAGTTATCGCTTTGAGTGACTCAGTGTGACTCACAGGTGAACTGAGCGAGGGCGCCGCATCAGTGACTGGGACGTAGTACAACCGCAGGTTCAGTTTCTTGGACAAAATAAGACATTTTGACTCTCTCTCTCTGTTGGGAAATACGTGGAAAACATTTATGGAAAGCTGGGTGCACTCATTCACACAAGTGCAAATGCAGAAAAGGTTTGAGGGACATTCACCACTTTGCTGTAACAATATTTAGAAGAGAGCGTTCATAACAAACCGGCTGCTCACCGAATCGAGTGAAAAGCCCTGGCAAGTCTTCCGAGCACACGGTCGTCCCCCAGTACCACCACCTGAGCTGTGTGACGCCTCCTGTCTTCGTTAAAAAGAGGAGAGCCTCCAGGAAACACGTCCATCTTCTCACTCATTAGGCTCAGTTTACGTGGCGTCTTCATGGTCTTAAAGGCCTTTCTCCGTGTGAATGATGGCGCAGGATTCATGGATGCAGGCCGCGCTGTGTCATCAAAGTTATTCTCTTTCAGATCTCTCTTTATCCCACTGTCCTCAGACCAAACTGAATCCCTTTTGTCCTTCTCTTCTTTATCAACAGTAGTTGAGTTAGAGCCGCAGCACATGGCGAAGTTTGCCAGCAGATTCCCTTTTGGAAAAAATATATATTTAGTGTACATTTGAACAGCAGCGACTGGATCCTTTATTGACAGAAAGTAGAAACTTGTGTTTGTCTGTTCGACTCACATAGATCCTCTTCGTCTTTCCACGAGTGGAAGTTGATCTTAGGATAAGGCATTGCGGTGCTGAACACAGAACTGTGATCGAGCTCGGTTTGTTCTGAGAAAACAGGGTGAGGGTTAACACGGCAAACCTGTCCCGATCTCTAATACCAATGTGTGCTCCAACAGCAGAGCAAATAATACACACCTTCTTTAGAGGCAGTCAAGATGTCTCTGTGTATGTTTTGTAGTCTGTTCACATAGTTTGCACGAGCACCTGCACCATGCTCCACACTCTTCTCCACGGCTAGAACCACTTCCTGGAAATACGTCTTCACCATATGTTCCCCTAAAGCCTAAATTACAGAAAAGACACATAGTCTGATTTAAAAAAAAACAATGGGAAATATTGATACAGATAAATATATGATTTTCTTATGTAGTTCAGTGAGACATTTTCCCCATGCAAGAGTCTACAGCCACGCTAGCGGTGAGACTGCACAGCAGTGCTTTGACATAAATGCTAACACTAGCATGGCAAAGTGCTCACAGTGACAATGCTAACATCCTAATGTTCAGCAGGTATAATGTTTACCATGTTCACTGTCTTAGTTTAGCGTGTTAGCATGCTTTTTGGCATTGCAGTAGCTTACTGCTAATTGACACTAAACACAAAGTGCAACTGAGGCTGAGTAAGCCAGGGGATCACTAAAGCCAATATGATCCATCCTCTGGGAACCATGAATGTCTTTACAAAGGTTTGTGCAAATCACGGAGACGTTGAGATATCTATCAAGATAAGTAAACGTTTTGACATGCTGGTGGTGTTAGATGAAATGTAAAGTAAGGGGATCACCAAAGTGTCCAGTTCATTCTTCTGGGGACCATGAATACACCATTTTAATGGCAGTTTGACTAATAGATGTTGAGATATGTCAGCTGATCAATCAAATGGCATTACCTACAACCACCACTTCTAGCATGGCTAAAAAAATATCCTTCTTACTTTGACCAAAACATCTTCATAAACTTGCTTACCTCCAGAGCCTGAGCCAACCTGGAGCTTTGGCAGGTCGTCCCCAGTCCCGTCTGCAGCACATGCAGCACCATATTTTTCTCCAAAGTTGACGTGTCCCTGAGAAAGCTGGACGCCTCCAAGTGTGTTCTCACTGCTGCTTCCAGTGGAGCAGAAAACACAGCTGGGTCAGCAAGCACAAACACCCTGGAGGAAGTCAGCAAACAGGGAAGGAACAGTTTTGATAAACAAAAAAAAAAGCCAGTTTAGCCAGTATTAAACTTTTGATAAAAGTTGATTGACATTCAAACAAGATACTCACTTTTCCTGCAAGATGAAATGCTCATTCTTCAAGTTTTGCTCTGCGGTGACTCTCCTGTGATATAAGGAGCCTGATGACGGAAGGATTCAAAAGAGTTTTTTATTTAGCATCATACTAAATCAGATGTGTTAATAGCTCAACACAAGCTGTGTGAATTCCCAACACACTAATGTGTCTATACAAGGACCACGCTTTTTGTGTTACTTTTAACACAACTGTGTTGAGAGTTTTAACAACTTAAGCGCGAGTAGAGTTGTTGTAGTAACGATGGGATTGGTCAATGGTTTAACAGATGGTGTGTGTGTCCAATGTGTGTCTGCTTGGTAATAACCTTCTTATATACAGTAGTAGGTAATAACACGAACATTGTGCCAGCCATCAACACATTTGTATTAAGAGTGATGTCTGTGGTCGTTTTCAGCTTTCTGTGTGCATTGATGCATGATACCTGGTGTGGTCATTTCCATCTTGATGCTCCTCAGAGTGCTCAGGGCCACAGCAGAGTAAGGAGACGGTAATATCAGCAGTTTCATCATGCACTCATACACCGTCTGGTAAACACTGGTAGGAATCAAGACACCTGACTGGAAAGGTAAGCACAGAAATATCAAAACAACAAGACAGAAAAAACTAATACTAATAATGCACAATCGTCTGTCTGTGCTGTTATACTCGTTCTGTCTTAATCTGCATATGTTTCCAACTGTAACAAGCTGTAACAAGCTCTTCACTGTTCAAGAGTTTCTATAAACAATACGTTGTTGTCATTTAGACGCACACAGGTGTGTCGTACCTGCATAACCACATAGTAGATTGTGTGCAGCACTGGAATGGTATGCGTGTAGGAACGCGTTTTATGAATCTGCATCAGCTTCTCCAGCTCTTTGACCAACACTCTGATCAATGAAACGCTGCAGGATGGATTAGCTTCCAGCTTCTTATGAAGACTCCATCGTATCAGACCTGCAGAGCGAGAGTAGTTTGCTTTATATTGTAGGATATGTAGTATATATATAGTTTACAGGTACTATTTAGCTACTTGGGGTGTTGATAATTTCTTCTTTTTTCACTCCATACATGTCTGTCAGTTCAATATGAAGCAACAACCAGCAGATGGTTAGCTTAGCTTAGCATAAACACCGGAAAAGAGAGGAAACAGCTGGCCAGACTCTGTCATAAAGTGTTTAATACTGAGCTTTAGTTTGTTACCTCCAGATTTGGCCGGATCAGCTGTTTCCACTTATTTCGAGTCTTTATGCTAAGCTAAGCTTAGCTAAGCTAATTGGCTGGTGACCGTACCTTTAAATTTACTGTAAAGACATAGGCTCATCTAAATAATTGTGTTTTAAATGGCCATCCATATTATTTGTTGCATTCAAACCTATTTGCCTTTAAGTGCCTCATATTCCCTCAGTTGTATAGCTACCTTTCTCCGCAGCGCTTTGGCCGCTCATCTCTTTCAGGAGATCCTGGACGGTTTTGTACACGCTGGACTCCACAGTGAAGGGAGCTACGCTAGCTAAAAATGAAGATCATACATGTTATTGTTTTAATAACCACAGTCTACTACTCCAAGTGTTAACCAGTTACACACAAGTTTGGCTCACAGTCATTTTGACAAAAAGAAAACACTTACTGGTACGGTCAACCATCACTCCGCTCTTCGGGATCTCAGGATAGCTGTGATTTCAGCACCGTGTGCAAAGATGGAACACTGAAAGAAAGTCTGCCGTATTCACCTTTTCAACAGATTTCAGTCTGTCACGCGCAAAGACTTGATCGCATTTGTCCCTGAAAAGCTCAACAATGTTTGAATTGTATCTGCAGCTCGATGAATGGACAAAACCCTAACGAGTTAAAGACACATTGAGTCACACAGTCTGAAGTAATCCATTGTAGCTTCTGTCTGTTTAAATGTTCTCCGCTGCTTTGAGGGAAGTTATCAATGGCATGTAGTTTTGACAGTGTGAGTGACTCATGAGGAAGTGTCTTAACCAGGAAAACAAAGAATAAACAGGAAAGACTGAAGTGTGATTTTATTACAGTTGTGTGATACAAACCTATTTTCAACATGTTCTCATCACTATCACTTCAAAATAAATAGATTATTTTACGACACTTTTTTTAAAAGTATTTGACTCTGTCATCAACAGAACGTACACAGTAGTAATCATGGAATTCGTTTTATGCTACTGACAGCAGATGATGGAAGATAAGAAAAAAAAAGCTTGAAAACATTCCTTTAAACAGTCACACACTCCTCCATCCATCAACATGTGGCACACCTTGACATCAGCTGATATATATATACATATGTAGGGTAATACATGTCACCCTTATTATAAGTTCTGTTTATTCTCTGCACCATGTTCACCATCTATTCGGTATGTCAAGTCTGCGTCCCGCGTTGCTTTGGTTCAAACATGCCTGGAGTCGTTCAGCGCGGTGCAAAGTGCGTCAGGGATACGAGGCCGAGAAAGAGGTGACGGGGAGGCAGAGCAGGGAGCAGTAGGACGGGTGCAGGGGCTGGACTTGGCCAGGTGAGGGCTTGTAGGACCTCCAGTCCGAACTGCTTCCTGGTTTACAGCACAGAGACACCTCACACCTGCAGAAGAGAAGAGACAGCGTCACTGCATGTGGGTCGGATAAGTGCATGCATGTGCTGTGATTCTTGACTTTAGGGGAAATGCAGTAACGGGAAGTTATTGAGTACATTCAAATGTGTATTATGTCACTTTATACATTTACTCCACTACATTTATTTGGATTGAAGGAAAGACAGCAGTGATGATGCCGATAATGTTAATGTCAACTCTGATAATGATTCCGGGACAGCTCGAGTCCTTACACAAATATCAAACTGTTGCTTTGAGTGGGAGTTTGAATTTAGGACATTCATTGTAAGGGGGTATCTTCACGTTGTCGTGTTGGTTCTTTTACTCAAGTAAAAGGTTTGATGATGTGATGCTCAGTGATGATGCTCTTGTACCTGGTGACACTTTGGATGAACTTCTTCTCATCCTGATCCAGACACACGGCGAACGTTGTCCCGTCCTCTCCACCGTCCACCTGCACCTTGTCCACCTTCACCTCTGATATGGAGATGTGCTGCCAGGGGGAGGGTGGGGAGGGTGGGGAGGGTGGGGAGGGAGGGGAGGGAGAGGAAGTGTGAGGAGATTGCGTTCCGAAGGGAGAGTGTGCATGAGATTATGTTTAATGTTTAATTTCAACCCTTCACCTGGTTGTAGCCCTTTTTCGACTTGGAGCTCTGCCTCTTCAGGACTTCTGTCATTGTCAGCTGCAGACTTTCTATTCTTGTATCTGGACAGACAAGATTCGACGTGCTTAGACGAAAAAGTAATCAATTGCCGGCACATAATTAAAACCTCGACTTTCCCTGTCACATACCTAGCTGCTCCGGTTTCCGGCAGGCTTTGTAAAGATTTATCGACGTGCAAACCACCTCCGTCTGGATCCACTGACTCCTCCCGCTAACAGCCACCTGTAGGCGGGTATAGACGAGACGTGTGTAAAAATAGCTCGTGCAGCGTTATTGTCTGTGTCCTGTGGGAGTCAAAGCAGGAAGCATACCTTGTTGTAGGCAACGCTGAGTGTTAAAGGGACAGCCTCCCGTTCTTCATCAATCCCAAACCTTTTGCTGGCAGAACCTACGAAAAGACACATTAGACTACACATCTGTGTGCGTGTGTGTGTGTGTGTGTGTGTGCGTGTGTCTTTATGCTGTTGTGTCTGTCAGAGTGTGACTCACCCATGGCCTTAACCGCTCTGGTTCCAGCAGTGTGCCCGAGCTCCAGAGAGTGAATAAACACTTCCCTTCTCTTCTCTCCTCCAGCCAGGGTCAACTGTGTCGGGGAAGAAAACAAAAATAAAAAAATCAGGTGTGTGTGTGTGTGTGTTTGTGTTTGTCTATGTGTGCGTGTGCGTGCTTGCTCTTCTCACCTCAGCCTGGTAGAGCTGCACCAGAACCGGCTGGTCTGCATGTCGACAGTAATAAAGCACCAGGTCAGCCAGCAGGGGGAGTCTCTCCACGCTGCTCACTGACTCATCGCCGTCCTTACAGGCAGTCTGGCTCACAGAGAACACACATGTGGTTTTCAGACAAGGTGAAGACAATCCTGAAGTGGTAAAATATCACCTTTGTGTGCGGTTAGATGGATGAAATAGGCTTTTTTAAATAATGAATCATCATGAGTCTAATCAAGTGTCTTTGGGCTAATAGAATACTAGTGTGTCTCTTGCTACAACAACAGAATAAGGTCAAGGACTTTCTTGTGTCAATCGTATTGTATTTAAACATAGATGTATTTTGGCATTGGAGACGAATCTTTGTTAAATTTGTCACCAACGTTCCAATTCAAGGGACTGTACGGAACGTATTCGGGCTAGTAGGGGGACTGAATCTCAAATTATTACAATAAACCTCACAGTGGTCCAAAAGCTGTTGTTAAGTCAGCTGCTCTCTTGACTCATTATGTGACGCATGGACCAGACAAAAGGTGCCTCTGTGGAAGGTACCTGACAAAGGACGTCAGACGACAGGCTGAGCAGACTGAGGACGTTCCGCTCGTACCAGGGGTCCATCATGCCCAACATCTGGGCTATGTCATTGGTGCTGTCCTCCAGCACACTGCCGTTAGACTCCTGTCAGAATGAAAGAATAAAAAGGTGCTAATTCCACAATTACGGAATAACGTGAATGAATGGCATTGGAGTTTCCTGTCGGCAGGTCTGTGAAAACGATGCGACGTTCAAATGGGGCTTTATTAAGAGTTGTTATTATTACTTATACTGTTAATTCTCTATTAAAAGACTGTAAGATTGGGTTTCCAGGTTGTGACAAATTTCTCTGGCTGGGGTTTTATGCTCCTCCAACAAAATAAACATTTAGTCTTTTTAGGTCTTCAGGTCATCAAATGGACTCTTCCAATGGACCAATTGACCTCTGACCTGCTGGCAAACGGCTGCAGAGTCTTTGTATTTGTTAAAAAACGTATTAACATTTGCAACATTTGTGCTGGATTGCTGGAACAACTTTTATTATTTACTTACTAAAATGCATATTACAAAATAACTCACTAACTGTGACCTGGTAACCTTTCTTATTACTGACTTATTGCAGCAGATATGATGGCTTACCCTTCATTAATGACTCTATTAATGACTCACCAGCCAGGGAATTCTTTCAATTTCTTGCAACCTAAATGTTGCTTTAATGAATGCTTTATAACTGACCTATACAACCTGATAAAGCCATTACAAAGGATGCTTTATTAGAAAGTTGTACTGCATCTATGAATGCATATAAATTGTGTATATATATATATATATATATATATATATATATATATGTACACACACATACAGGTGTAAGCGGCAGAGACAGATGTTCTCACCACAGAGGCAGCAGCTCTGGTTGAACTTCCTATCGGCCCTTCAGTTGGTGTGTGTCCTCCTCCTGTGCCTCCCGTAGTTCTCCTTTTGGTCGGAACAAAGTAAAACTGCAGCTTGCATGTCTTGGTGAGTCGGGGACATTTACTCTCTTTCTGCTGCAGGTCGCTGTACGCCCTGGCCAGCCTGCCCGCTTCTTTGTCACCTCCGAACACCACCACTTTGACCAGCGTGGGCGCCTCCGCCGCATCGAAGTCGTCGCAGCTCAGGATGGGCCTCCTGCGGACGCACATGTGCTTCCGGGGGGACAGGGGATCGTTGTCTAGAGGGTGGACCTGTCTGGACAGGGACCTGGAGTTTTTAAACTCTCTTTGAACGTCTTTGGTAAAATCAACACGGTGGCCCATGCTCTGGACCCGGCGGCAAATGCTTGGGCTGCGGGGGGCATTGAAAAACATGGAGATGCGCTCGACGCCTAGGATGGATCTGGACTTCTTTTTGGGTTTCTTTCTAAGCTTCGGTTGGCTATCCGGTCCTCCCGCTGTGTCCTCGTGCGTCGTGTCCACGCTGACGTCACTTTCCACGCCTGACGAGCCGGACGGCGTGGAGACCGCAGAACAGCTGGAGGAGAGAGAGTAGCCGGAGTCCCTCGAGGACGAGGATATGGTGGAGACCCGGTGGCTCTGGAACTCATGCTCCACTTTGTCTCCCTCCACCTCGTCTTCCTCATCCACACTGGTGTCGACGTTATCATCCTCATCCATTTCGGTTTTAAGGAAACAGTCCGGAGGCGAGTCCAGGTCGGACTCGCTGGCGAGAATGTCGTTCAGAACATCTGCATGAATGTAAAGGAGATGAGAGAGCAGAGAGGTTTTGTGCAGTTAAGGATAAATATCTGCTAAAAAATGCAGGAGAGTTGTTCAAAATGAACTAATTACCAAAGTTGTCGTTTTCCCAGGAGCATGTGTGACATTTGGGGAACGGCAGCATGAAAGTCTTAACAGCCCCTAATGAGAGGAGGTCACATTCAGGTTGAGGAAGCACTAACAATCTTGAAAGGATCACATTTATCCACCTCACGCTCACATTATCGGTCTTACCGGTATCCGTGCAGCCATTATTGAGCGCAGGAACAGCAAGGCTGTCTCTGAGCCTCTCCATGCTGAGCAGTAGAGCTTGTCTAGCTGTCCTGGGATCTGCCGCAGAGGCTGCCGTCTCCATGCAGTCGGTCACTGCCTCCGCGAGCTGCTCCAGCTCCTCGGGCCGCTTCGTCTGGAGGAACATCAGGCGGGTTTGTTTTAGGGAGAAACTAGAAAGACAGAATAAAGAGGAAGCGTGCATCCCAAGGTCGGTCACCTGCAGGGCAGCGTGGAGCGCCCGCTGGTCGCGGCTGGCGCCCAGAGCCGCCTGAAAGCAGTGCAGGATGAGGACGATGGTGGCGTCTCTGCTGGAGTGCTGGGTGCTGCTCAGCTGCTCCGAGACGGACTGGACCTCTGGAGGGACGTCCTCATCTGGGTTCACCAACAGCACCGTGCTAATAAGATACACACACACACACATACACCGTCACATACAAGGAGATCTCATTCAAGATTCTAATGTTAACTCCTAAAAAAAAAGCTGAAGTGTTAAAGAGTTCACCCAAAAATACATTCCTCTCGCCTTTAGTGCTATTTATCGATCTAGATAGGTTTGGTGCGAGTTGCCTGGTATTGGAGATATCGGACTTCTCTCCAATATAATGGGACTTTATGACACTCAGCTTGTGTGAAAATACAACGGAAGCTCACAGTTAGGTGTGTGGATTATCTTGGGTAAACGGGTTCAGGATTTCTGGAAAGAGACATTGCTGTTGAGTTTTTCAAATGTTTTTTTGTTTGTTTGCAAAAATAGAAGAATACCATCTAGTCCCATTATATAGGAGTATATCCCATTGCATACGGACAATATCCCCAAAACTAGGCAACTCACATCAAAACAATCCATATTTAGCTTATTGTAATAGCTGTCAATAGCGCTGAACTTACACGGTTTTGGAGCAGTGAATCTCAGGGGAAATACCCTGCTCGGTCCGAACCAGTCTTTGAAATGAAATTCCTAAAACAAAAGAACAACAGCGGTATTTAGTATTAGTTAGTGGGTAAACACTGACCCCTTATGATCACACTGATAGATGAAGAATGCCCCCAAATGTACCAACACAGCCCTGTCAGACGTACCACCTCATCTACGCCGCCATGACATGTTATGAAGGTGACTGACTGTATACATGCAAACACCTTTAACGTAGAAGCATCCCTGGTGGGAAACCACTGGTTTAAACTTTCGTTACTGGACAGAAAACAGCGAGGTGACGTTGGGCCCATTTCATTTGCATTAAGAGCGTCAGCGCTACCTGGTGCTCTGAGCTCCTTCTGGATGATTTTCAGCAGGCGTTTACTGGCAGAGCTGCAAGGCTCCGGCCAGGCCAGGAAACTGTGGAACAACAGGTAGGCCTCCTGCAGCACGCCGCAGTCCAGAGCCACATGAGGAGCCTGGGGAGAAACCAGAAGTAAACAGTAACAAACGTGTGCTTCTTTCTCTGCTGGTTACAAATGACACCCACTCACTTTGAGGAGGGTGGAAGAGAACAGGAGCGTGAGGGGCACCACCAGTTCATACCGACACTGCTCGAGCACCTGTAAAAAAAGATAGGAAAAGAAATCACGAGCTAAAAAAAACGCCGTCACTCCTCGTTTCCCACTGAACATCTTTGGAAGAATTATGTTGTTTTTCAGCTCTTGACCTCCGTTGTTTTCCTCAGTATTTTCTGTAGAAGGATGAGGAAGTTGTGGGGATCTCTCTTCACTAGTTCCTCCAAACACCAGCGGTTTATGCACAGCCCAGCTGATCAGAAAGACAGAAACACGCAAGGCTTATTTCTCCTTTTAGGTTTTATCCTGACAACAGGCTGTTTAGATGCAAATGTCCTTGACTTCAGAGAAGGAAAACAAAATGATTACGCCACTGTCCCCTTGTTGCCAAAGGTCTGAATGAAGTCTTTCAACATGATACTCCTCCATACTGTCTGTCACTCCTCGTTCTGTGTGTCACCACTTTCAATTCCCGTTTGTCTCTATAAGGACAGTGTGTTCCGTTTGCCAGGTGCGTGTTGTACAGATTTAAGACGAGAAACTACAGGCAAAAACATTTGTTTTCATGCACTATTTTGCTTCTGTAACATGTCTTCTTTCAGACTAATAGAAAGAAAACATTCAAAATACACATTGACATGTTTTTCTCTACACTTTGTCTATTTGCGTTTGTAGATTTATCCTAAATTCACCAAACGTTATTATTAGATAACGCCCCATTTGCATATTTTACATGACATTTCAGAAAACTTGTACTACAAAAAATGATTGTCTTAATGTAAGTAATCAACTGGGGAAGTTTCACGGTGATATCTATGAGTTTAATGTTTTTACACGATTCACCGGTAGCGTCATACATTACATGATGAGTTGTTTCTCCGACTCAGAGCCAGAAAATCTCCGCTTCAGCAGCACAAACGTACACCAAACTTTCCAGTTTCACTCCTCTCTATATTATGAAGGTTTTCACAAGGGGGGGTATGTTATAGAACATTATCAACGTAAAAACAATGCAAACTTTTTTTATATTATAGCTGTTAAGCGTATTTTATGATTTATGGAGTGATACAAAGAGACACCAAAGACTCACCTCAGTTCAAACCTTTGAGTCGAACATGTCAACAAAACAAAACAACAGTTTTGATCCTGTCTTGACCCAATTTATACATTTCTGTTCTGGAAACGTATGCAAATTAGCACATATCGAATAAGATAATGCATCGTTTAGGTGATTGAAACTACATTTTCAGAAAACTAGCTTGTCTTAAAGCAAGTAATCAACTGGGGAAGTTTAAAGGTGATATTAGTTCAGGTTTTTACACTATTCATGTACAAATTGGATTTAACATATCTGTACTTCTTGCCTGCTGTATGTTTCTGATGTGAATTGAGGACCCAAGTCAAGTCTCATTTCCAGCACTGAGTTGGTTTTGCGTTGCCCCTAAAGGCAGGTATGGGATTGGGTCTCACCGTTCCAGAGTTGTTTGTCAGGAGTGTTGAGGCCCAGGCCACTGAGGCAGCGCTCAAGGACATGCTGGATGCGATCCTCCGTGCACGAGCTCTGCTCCATTTTCGGCATCATCTTCTGCAGAGGCATCGCAACATCCACAGGAAAACACAGGAGATTTAACCGGCAGGGAAGTCCCAGAATAAAAACAAGAATCACACCGTATTATTGTGTTCCGGTAAACCAATATATTGTGTCTCTTAATTAGTCCAAACTTCCTGTTACTGTCTGTTGCCAACTCTTTATAATCATGATTGTTCCTCCCCGGAGACAACCAAACAGAGTTGCAAACACAAATGTCCACAGCAGAGACGTGAGGACATGAAATACAGCGTGCCACTTCCTACTGAAACCGGTGAGTCACAGACTGTGTGAGCGGACCGGAGATGAGCTGGTCGAAAACAGCAGCCACAACTTCTTCTTCTTCTTCTTCTCTATTCCTACTTCATTCTTAAAATCAGCTGCTGAAAAACCCACATTCCATATGACTCAAGGCGGGCTGGAAAGGACAACTTCCCATTTCATCCTTATTCCTCTTGTAAACGAGCAAAGACACAAGTGTGGGTGTTTCATAGTAAAGTCTGTAAATGTCAGTCAAAGACACACATTTTGGGAAATTTGCCTACTACAAATCAAATGACAACTGTGGTTAGGGTTCATACGCATTTGATGACAAACAACTAAAACCACACTGACCACACGAAGAAACAATAACATCTCATTGAGGCGAGGCCTGTTTCAATTCATGTTGTGATGTTGTGTGATGTAAAGAGGGAAAAATAAATAAGACTGCAATGAGATTTCCCTGTTGGTGAGAAAAAAAAATATTTTCCTCATAAGTATATTCGGCTGCCAGGATGTGGATGTGCATACGGAAGCTGCAATTGTGCCCAGCTGTGGAAAGATGTGTCGCTGTGACCAGTGTTGAATAATGTGTGTAGTGACACAACTGGAAAACTGGGGGTCACCTGCGCCCGTCAAAACAGGAAAAGGCCTTCCGGGAAGTACTGATGCAACGTTAAGAAGGGACAGAGGGAGAAACTGCATCTTGACTAGTTGACATTTATTCAATGAAGAGTGTGTGCACTGTATTGTAGAGCAGTGGTGACCCTTTAAATTGATTTTAAACTGGGTTATTAAACACTAATAACTAAATTAAAGTGGGCATTGTTACAATTTAACTGTCAGTGGTGGGTTGGTTTGGTCAAGTTTAGCATTTGTAAGAATGTTTCAACCATTTATCCACTACTTTAAGCTAATTATTTTAAAGGTTTATCCATTAATTTTAGCTAACTATTTCAACTGATTATCCATAGGCTAACTGCTTCAACAGTTTTATTTATTACTTCAGGCTAACTATTTTAACTGTTTGGCCAAAGCTTAAGGCTAGCCTAACTGTTTGAACAGTTTTATCCATTACTTTTAGCTCTCTTTTTACCTGTTTCAACAGTTTTAGCTAGTTTTAGCTTTTAGGCTAACTGTTTCGACAACTTTATCCATTACTACAAGCTAGCAATTTAAACCGTTCCTACAGTACTTTTAGCCATATATTTCAGCTATTTAATGTTGTCCATTCATTTTAGCTAACTATTTCAACTGTTTATTCATTACTTTGAGCTAACAATTTGAAAAGTTTAGCTAGTTAGCTAATTCCTAGTTTTTGCGCGCTGTCAAAACATGTAACATTAGAGCTCAGCAGCTCCAGCTGACTCATATGTGGATATTTTTTCACCATATTTGTTGTATTTGAAACTACCGAAGTAACTTAACTTCACCTTGTAGTAGAGTAGTATACAAAAAACACTAGCTGGGGTTATCTAATAACAGGATATAAGTGATATTCAGCCAAGGTTTTTGTGACAGTCTAACAGTAAAATAAGTTCAAGCTTGTGAACTGCAAAGCATGACATGATTATATTCACATACTGCATATTAAAGCATGAGGACACGCGTATTTGCAGTAGGAGCACAGACAGCAGCTCTGTACTCTAGGGTTCCTTGCATATCCAGCTTTTGTAAGCAGGTCAATTCAATCAATTGTCTACTGAGGAAGCAGGTGTTACCCCATTGTATGTTGTCAGGCTATATTGTTCAGCCATGCAAAGCCTATACTGCCACAATACAAACTCTCATCTCTCATTGGTTTTCTTAAAACAATAAGATTATTTAAATGTCAGTGTTGCTTTAATTTCACAAGTGGAGGGAGGATAATCTTTAAAATATGTAGCCGAACAAACTGTATGTAATTCTGAATGCACCTTTAACAGCCTTCAGCGGCTTTTAAAAGAAGGGGAACAGGAAATCTGCAGAGCTTGAATAACTTTGCAGTTAGATGTGATGGAAGTTGTGCAACAAGGCTTGTACTAGAAAGAGAGAAAATGCTCAAAATACGGCCAACCTGAGGCAAGCATGGATGAGACATGCGATACAGATACATGGAACGTACTGTAAACATGTTCAGGCACAAAAAGAGATTGAAAATGATGAAGTTCGAGCCATAAATCTTACCTATCTGCAGTTATCAGCGTCCTAGATCAATCCTAGATCAACACACCAGCAGCAGAGGGGAAACAATTCAGAGACCACATCCTCCTGCGTTGGTGCTTCTAAAAAATAGACCCTCCGACTGCAGAGTCAGAGAGCATGTGCTGCAAAACAGGAACTGAATGAGTCTCTTAGGCTGCGGTGGTTAAAATACTATCAGCCAATCTACTAATGCCAATCTCCTCTAGCAGATCCGAGAGACAGCAGCGACGTTAGGCTGCAGTGATGAACAGCGCGAGGGCAGCAGGTTGGATCTGCGCCTGCCCAACTGCATCCTGGGACTTTGAGTTTTTTTTACTGTATTTATACAGTTTTATAATTATTACTGATAGGTCTGATCAAGTCTATATATATATATATATATATATATATATATATATATATATATATATATATATATATTTACTTAATCTCTCTCTCTCTCTCGCTCTCAATTTCGTTTCCAATACAGACTTGTTGTATTACAATCAGCAGAGACGGGTTGTCTCATTACAACTCATAGCTGTACGGAATGGTAATAGAGCACTGAAAGGTAAAATAAAAATAACTAGTGTAAATCAAATAAAAAATATATTATATGTAAGAGAAAATAATTAATATTTCTCTCTTTCTGTCTTGGCCAATCACACGCACGCACGCACGCACGCACTCACACGCACGCGTCGCTGAATGCCATGGCAACAACGAGGTTACTTAAGGCCTCAGAACTTTCTGATCGCTCACTTTACACTTGGACTTCAATACAAGCAGATCAACTTTTGAGCGGAACACCTCTTGAGCTGAACACACTTGTGAATCCAAACTGTGGAGAGCCAACTCTTTAAGTTTTTAACTTCTTGAGAAAAGCTACTTTTTACGAAACTTGTTGGAGAACTAAACTACTGGATCATCGCGGGCAACAGAAGAGTCTGAACGTGGACCTCGGTCTCGGCTGAAGGAGGAGGAGGAGGAGCACCTGCTGAGGAAAATGGCCCGTGGGGATTACTGGGAAGGTAAGACAACGTTCAGAGATGGGCAGTATTTCTATTACTTGTATTTGAAATACGTATTTCAATTACTTTTGAGTATTTTGTAATTTGTATTTGATAGGGCCGATTAAAAATCTAATGTAATTTGTAACAAAATACTTTAGAGTGGAGTAATTTTGTATTTAAAATACTCAAAATACTTTCTCCACGAAACAGTTCACGAGTTCAGTCTTCAGATCTTCAAGTTCAACGGATTATCTGTCAAGTTAAATATTGTATCTGAGTGTGACAGATGTCAACTAGCTTGATGTATAACTTATGTCTGGGTCTGGCTACATAGCCTATTGTATATACATGGTGATAGTTATAATATCAAGCTAGCGATCGATGCTAACATGCTAATGACGCTAGCATGCTGTGTAGGCTAGTGCATAGCCAGTGTTTAGCAAGTTAGCTTATCAGTCGAGTAGCTAGCTAAAGGAAGAGGGAGATTGGGAGCTTATATGTCATATGTGATGAATATTTTCTTCTTGATATAAAGCCAAAGTTTATGGGCTGTTAAGTCCCATTAATAAAAATATATATATATACATAATCAATCAAGTTGTTATCTTTCAATAGCTTTGCTTAGTTACACTGACATTCTGTGACTGTTCTTCCTTTTTGTGGGGTTCACCAGAGCTTTATATACATTATAGCCCAAACCTGAATGCTCTGCTATACCACATTGTGAGAAAACAGAAAATCCAGAAAAAAGTATTTCCTATATTTTAAATACAAAATACATGTATTTTGTTACATTTTCTGGCACCAGTATTTTGTATTTTGTTGTAATACATTTATTTGCGGGTATTTTGTATCAAAATACATTTTGATGTATCTTTGCCCATCTCTGACAACGTTTACATTTAATGTAGCATTTGTCTTTTGATTCGTCCCCTTCAAACCATTTAAAGCATTCTCACTTTAGAAATCAGTAAAACATTTTGAGTTTAAAGGTGTTGACACTATATTATCAGGCCTGTTGGAAACACTCGTGTAAACTGATTATTTCAGTGACAGAATGTCTTAAATGTGGCGGGACTTCTGTGGAAGGTGTTGACAATAGTGTAGCGGTTGTTAAACAGTTATTTTGATTTTAAGGCATCAAATATTCCTATGTTAACATTAAAATGTATATTTCTGAAAATAGAACATTTTCATAAAAGGCTAAATGCATGCAAGTTGTGCACCATGGTAACCATATGGAACGATTAGAGGCGAACGTCAGGACGTAGCTACGTCATCAAACCAGGCCACGATGCGACCCTGAGTGGGTTTGACTGTTGAAACTTGAGTTATTGAACAAACATCTGCTCCTTTTACTTCATCACATTAAATAAACTATTTCTTTAACATTTAACATTGAGATGCGCTTTGCTCGTTGTTGTGATATTTGGTTTTCGAGGGACAAGAGAGCGATCTGTTAAGTAACTGTACGGGGCTGCATGTGCGCGTGCTGCATCTCCTCAACGCGCTGTGATATGCAACTCATAAACCGGGAGAATAATGAGTTATAAAGTAAAGAGGTTAGTCATGTTGGATTAATGTAGACACGTTTCGCTGTGCGTCGTGACGCACGTAGTTCAACAAATACGTTCACGCTGTTTATTGCAAGCCATTTACCGTTTCGTCCACACAAATGCAAAATGAACGTCTTTGTCCAGAGCTCACGACTACAGTCGGTTCATTGACCCGCTGACTGACTGTTTAGCAGCTGGAATCTGAATCCAGATCAGAAACGTGGGAAAAGCCCGTGCGTAAATAAAAGCTGCTCCTCTCACCCTACTCTGTTGTTTCGAACATATAATAATAACAGTAATAAGGATAATACCTATAACGACAATAATACTATGTATTGCTTTAATCATTATTAATATAGTTGTTGTTGTTTTGTTATGGGTTCTCTGTTTAAACTAACAGGCAGAGCTGCACTATGTTTGGTATAAATGTTTAAAGGTGAACTCTCTTGCGTGTTGGGGACTTTATGTGTGTGTGTAGTGCAGTCCTAGTTACTTTATGGCTCTGCTGTCGTCTTTTCTAATTTGAACTTTGATTATTGCTTCATGTAATCCAGAAATATTTCATGTTATGAGAAATACTGAAAGTTTAAATGTTTTTTTTTTAAATGTAAAGGTGTCTACTATGCCGTTGAACGTCTTGCACAAGACGGCCTCCCTGAAGTCATCAGGATCCTCGACGATGAGGAAGCTGAGGTTGTGATTTTGCCTGGCATGATGGGTGGAGATCAGGTGGACCCCGGCATTGTGCGTGAGTTGCTTCCCGTGCACGTCTTTGACGAGGAGGAGGAAGAGGACGAGGAGGAAGAGGACGAGGAGGAAGAGGACGAGGAGGAGGAAGAGGACGAGGAGGAGGAAGAGGACGAGTCCGAAATCGAGAGCGACGATTCCGGGTACAGATCCTTATTGTACTATGATGAAGTGGAAGACGAGGAAGTGGAAGTGGTACTAGAGGAGGAAGAGGAGGAAGTCGCAGAGCAGGTGAGTATGGAGAGGCAGGGGAACGGTGACGACAACCACGGGGAAGAGGACTACGGGGAGTCGGCGCCATCCACTTCAGGCCTTGGTCCCTCCACGAAGAGGACCAGAGAAGAGGACTACGGGGAGTCAGCGCCCTCCACTTCAGGCCTCGGTCCCTCCACGAAGAGGACCAGAGAAGAGGACTACGGGGAGTCAGCGCCCTCCACTTCAGGCCTCGGTCCCTCCACGAAGAGGACCAGAGAAGAGGACTACGGGGAGTCAGCGCCCTCCACTTCAGGCCTCGGTCCCTCCACGAAGAGGACCAGAGAAGAGGACTACGGGGAGTCAGCGCCATCCACTTCAGGCCTCGGTCCCTCCACGAAGAGGACCAGAGAAGAGGACTTCGGGGAGTCAGCGCCATCCACTTCAGGCCTCGGTCCCTCCGTGAAGAGGACCAGAGAAGAGGACTACGGGGAGTCAGCGCCCTCCACTTCAGGCCTCGGTCCCTCCGTGAAGAGGACCAGAGAAGAGGACTTCGGGGAGTCAGCGCCCTCCACTTCAGGCCTCGGTCCCTCCACAAATTATAGCCGGAGAGGTTACTACGTATGGTCTCCACCCTCCACTCCAGGCCTCAGCCTCTCCCCACACAGACCATACTGGCAGTCGGCTGAAGACAGTGACTCGGATTGACACTGACGGCAGCAGGATTGTAAAACCTTTGTGTCTGGTAGGACTGATAAAGCACCAGACAGCCTTCCCTCGCGTCTGGCGGGGTTGGCGATAGGTAGCATCCTGCAGCAGAGCTTTTAAATATTGTTTCTTTGTTGATTTTCCGTTTGAGTAATGGTTGATGCTAGATGCAGAAACCAGAGGTAAGTTTACAGTGAATGGTTGTTATTCTGTTGTGTATTTTTCTTTTTAAAGTCTAGATGTATTTAGCAGACAAAGGTAAGTCAACATTTAATAACAACATTAACACAAGTTGTCTCAAAGTCTCACTTTACAGTTATTCAAAGATTGTTCATTTTACTCTATATCTGTTTTTCATAGTTAGGTGAAGGTGGCTGTACCAGCCAGAGGTGTGGTAAAAATTACTAACGTTAAGAAAAGGTTTCCAAGTCTCTTTTATTCAGGTATCGATGGCTGTAACACAGGAAGCAACATCCTGGATCTCCTAGACAACAGAGAAGATGTGTTCACTCTGGACCAGATGAGAAGGATGGAGGACCACAGGACCAGATGGAGAGCGGCGAACTGTCAGTCCTTCAGTGGGCTGAGTAAGTAATCGCTCACTAATAAGATTCCATCATTGAACAATGTAAAGGTCGTATAGTTGAGTTAAAAGTATTCATCTCTTGTGTTTGTGTCTCACAGGGCAGGACTCCTCTGTGCCTTTGTCTCACTCCTGGGGCAGCTGAGAGTGGACGTCAACCAACCCATCATCCCAGGAAGACCCAGACCCACCACAGACCATTGAACCACTCTCAGCACCCCAGTGAGTCCGAGACCCAGTGAGAACGGTTACGTCCTCCCTGCCCCTCCACCCCCGACACCACCCGCTCCACCCACCAGCCCAGAGGACGAGGAGCGCCCCGTCCCCACCGGCCCAGAGGACGTAGTTTGTCTCCGTCTGCTTCTTCTGTGCTGGTGGGTTTGGGAAGCTCCTCACACACACAGGAAGCCGTCAGCAGCTCTTTGCATCTGATCACAAACCAAGAAGCCGACAGACGCTTCAGGCTGAACGACAAATAATAATTCTAAAAACATTAAGGTATTTAATTTGTCACATACGTATGTTCATGTAAGCTGTATGTACTGTATGTATACTGTTTATTTACAGAGTAGCACTATACAAATAAATGTACGACAAACTTTCTAAATATGTCTTTATATTAGAAACAATAACGACAGCACCTCAGAGGACCCAGCTGTTAAACTCCTGAAGTTCGCAGACGACACAACGGTCATCGGCCTCAACAGAGACGTGACGAGTCTGCGTAAGTTGAGGTAAGTTCAACCTGCCTCAGGAGCTGCTGATCCTGTTCTACTCAGCCATCATCCAGCCCGTTCTCTGCTCCTCCATCACGGTGTGGTTTGGATCGGCCACCAAACAGGACAGAAACAGACTACACCGGATTGTCAGGTCTGCAGAGAGGATCATTGGTTCTAGCCTGCCCCCCATCCTGGACTTGTACACCTCCAGAGTCAGGAAACGGGCTGGAAAGATCACTGCAGACCCTCCACACCCTGGACACAAGCTGTTCCAACTCCTCCCCTCTGGTGGGCGCTACAGAGCTCTGTACGCCAAAACCACCAGACACAGGAACAGCTTCTTTCCACTGGCCGTCACTCTGATGAACAATAAACAAGTCATATTGCACTACTACCTCTGTTCCCTTTTTTATTCTTTATATATATTTGTTCTTGTTTATTGTAAATGTGTGTGTGTACATTGAGAGCGGAGTGGAAACCGGAGACAAATTCAGCCAATAAAGCTGATTCTGATTATATTTCTGTTCTATTTCAAAAATCTGACAATGTATGACAATTAACATACAGTAAATATTGTGCAAGTGATAATTTAATATCTTTTTGATTTTCATGTCACTCAAAGGCATTACTGTTAAGTATTAAGTATTGATAATCATAATATTACATGTTGATATAAATAAAATGGGGAAAGCTTTAGATTACAGCCCGCAACGTGCAGAATAATTCTTCCCAATTTATTTATAACTAAATCATAAATAATTAAAATGTGTACTGATTGTTTACTAGTACAGAACGTAATGACACATACATGGAGGTGCAATGGAACAAGATGTGACGTTAATGAATGAGGGGGAAACAATGTGGGAACTTGATTAATTCATAACATTATCATTTATTTAAACACTGCTGTAGTTTATTTAAAAATGATCATATAGAACTTACCCACACTGGAGAGGCACAGATGATGACAAAATGAGGAACTACATAGAAAATAACTTCAAGGTACATTTGTGTTTTTACTTTGCAACAAACCGAGGTAGAGGTACAAGAGTACTGTCGGCCTGAATAGATCATTGAATAATTGCACAATATCAAAATGAAACTGTGATATGACACGGTCCTCTTGTCATATCACAGGTACTACAGCCAAAAGAACTCATTCCCCATCACTCAAATTCTGAGAGAGCTCAGTGACAAAATGGATAACCTGCAAGTTCAACGTCAGTCGTTCTGCTGTCCTCGATGGAGCAATAAGGGGGTTCAGACGGCTCTCCTATGACCCAAAGAAAAAGACGTCCATAACGTTTTACGATGACTTTTATTCATCAAAAAAAATCTAAAAAATTCTAATCAAATACCAACATAACATGAAACAAATACTATAAAAAGAAATCTCTAAACCAAGTGTGCAATTTATCATTTAACGGAAAATAAATTACTTTACCGTAAAACTAAATACCCATATTATATATTATACCCATATACAACAAAATCACAGAATAAAAAGACTAATTACAACCAACTGAAAACCCTTCCACTAACGTTACCTTGGACGACCAGGGCCGCTAGCTTGTCAGCTACGAACGTCACGTAACTTAACCGATCATTTAAACAAACGTGATGTTATAAGGTCGCTTATTTTGAGTTTTAACATGTGTATCGGTGATATTCCAGTGAGTTGAAACCCAATAATTACATTTAAAAGTGAAATAATGCGGCTTCTCCAGCTGCCACTTCACTGGCCGCCATGTTGGATAAAATAAATGCTATAAAAGCTTTATAGATGCAGCCTCCGAAGGATGCAGCCGCAAGATTGGGACACAGCTAATGTGTGATGTTTATGCTTTCGTTATAAACGTCACATTATATTATAATAGATTGAGGGCACGTTCTCTGTCTCTTTCTACATGACATACCTCGTTTGACACAAGAGTTTGTTTAGAGCAACACACCTGGTCATGGATTTGATGGTGCAGGCTATCAGTTTACGTTTCAATATTTCAACTAGTATTCATGCAAAATGTCCCAGATGTTTATAGTGAGCTGCTGTTTAGGCGCATATTGTCTTTTCCACAGTCAAATCACCTCAAGTTTGTCTCTGACGTTCATCACCGCTGATGGCAACAACTGACAAAATGTGTAAATGTGCAAATGCATATATATTGGAAAATAACAAAGACGTCATGACTTTTAAGGGACCTTTAATGGTTAACAGTATTTACTTTCCCCTTGTTCAGATTGACAGCAATTGCCTCTCTGGATACACAACAAGATGTTTGTGCAACAACTTGACTTCCTCTTGCACTTTCTGCACAAATGTGTGACCTATTTATTGGCTGCAAAATGCGGATGCCACGCGTTTAATGCCAACTACTTCTTTTTCTTTTTTTTCTATCGTAAAATCACAAGATTCCATTGCATCATAATTATCTGTATTGGTCGCCTACAATGTGGACTAGTGTAGTTTTTATTTAACATGTAGTGTCAACAACCCGCCGGAAGATGTCGCCGCTCCCCCTCCCTCCGCAGAGACACTCCGACAGGCTCCGACTCCTCTCCTCGAGACGAGGGGAGCCCCTTTCCCCCTCCGCTATAACAGAGAGGGGAATGGGACAGACAGAGATAGAGGTGGGCAGAGGTGTGACTGAGAGGACAGGCAGAGGCAGAGGGACACTCGGAGCCAGCTGGGCTTTTGCCATTTCTTATTTATATTTCGGGAATATCAAAGAAGGGTGTGGGGGGGAGGTGAAAGGCTGAAGAACTATAGCGGCAGTTTTTTTCTTTTTGGCGTGCGTAAACGGGATAGGTTGTTCTCCACATTATTAGGAGTTGCGCTTCACTTTCAGACTGAGCGGTTTATTTGGAGGCAGTGTCCTGGGTTTCTCTGCCTCGTAAGAATACTTCATTCACATTTGAATTTGTTACACGCTTTGCTAGTGCGTCCAAGTTTCCCCAAATCTCTCTCAGAGCATCATTTTGTCGTAACTGTTTTATACTTGTCTGGATTCTGCCTTCATCCTTATTAATTCGAGTGTTATTAACTCTGGTTGTTTTTTGTTGTTGTTGTCTCCATCACATTTCAGCGCGCGGGTCCCCTGCGGTGCACGGATTACAATGCAAAGGATTTTGGAGGTTTGGGTCACCTTGGTGACGGTCACGGCGCTGACCGAGGGGGTCTTCGGAGGGTACGGGCTGAGCATGTTTGCCGCGCAGTCCTCCCCGCCGGACCCGTGCTACGACGAGAACGCCAACCCTCGGAGGTGCATCCCGGACTTCGTCAACTCCGCTTTCGGCAAGGACGTGCGCGTGTCCAGCACCTGCGGCGGCCCCGCCGCCAGGTACTGCGTGGTGGCCGAGAAGGGCGAGGAGCGGACGAGGGACTGTCACACGTGCGACGCCGCGGACCCCAAGAAGTCCCATCCACCCGCGTACCTGACGGACCTCAACAACCCGCACAACCTCACGTGCTGGCAGTCGGAGAACTACGCGCAGTTCCCGCAGAACGTCACGCTCACCCTGTCGCTGGGCAAGAAGTTCGAGGTGACCTACGTGAGCCTGCAGTTCTGCTCGCCTCGACCCGAGTCGATGGCCATCTACAAGTCCATGGACTACGGCAAGACGTGGGTGCCGTTCCAGTACTACTCGACCCAGTGCAAGAAAATGTACAACAGGCAGAACAAGGCCGCGATCACCAAGCAGAACGAGCAAGAGGCCATCTGCACGGACTCCCACACGGACATGCACCCTCTGACGGGCGGGCTCATCGCCTTCAGCACCCTGGACGGCAGGCCGTCGGCGCACGACTTCGACAACTCCCCGGTGCTGCAGGACTGGGTGACGGCCACCGACATCAAGGTGATCTTCAGCCGGCTGCACACGTTCGGCGACGAGAACGAGGACGACTCGGAGCTGGCCCGCGACTCCTACTTTTACGCCGTGTCGGACCTGCAGGTCGGGGGACGGTGCAAGTGCAACGGGCACGCGTCGAAGTGCGTCAAGGACAGAGAGGGGAACCTGGTGTGCGAGTGCAAGCACAACACGGCGGGACCGGAGTGCGACAGGTGCAAGCCCTTCCACTACGACCGGCCGTGGCAGCGCGCCACGGCGCGAGAGGCCAACGAGTGCGTCGGTAAGTGTCCCGCCACGGTGGAATTATTGTTTTGCGCTTAAAAATCTGTTGTTGAGTAATTATATTATTCGATATCTGAAAATCAAATAGGCAGCAGCATGATGTTCATTCGTTAATGGGGAGTTGATTAATTTAAGATGCTCTTCTCGCTGAAAATTATAACGTTCTTGATTTTGCTCCACGGAAATGTTTGTGGCACAGATTAATATGAGGGTGTAATTAATATGAGTGTGTCTAAATACATCTTAGTTGATGCATAGAGAGAGAGAGAGAAGAAGGCCTCGAGCTGAAATCACACAACCTAAACGGTGAAAGAACCATCCAGAATATTAAAATCAAAAGACTATTTGAATTAAATATTTCAAATGAATTAAATTGATGAAAATAATAAAGTCGATAACCAACCTGTCTGACAGCTGGTATTCTTACAACTGTTAATTTGGTCAAAATAAAGCAAACTACTTCCATGAATTTACACAAAATACACAATTTAAATGTAAAAAGATTAAATTTTATTTAGGAATAAATAAACTGAAAATTGTCAAATTAAATTGCAGAATTCAGCATTGTATTTTGTAAGATAAATATAACTGTGTATTTATCTAAATCAGACCGGCCTTTTCAAACAACTCAGTTCACTTATTATAGACATTGTTCAAAATAAAGGTTCGAGGCCATATCTCCTGCATGCCGAGAAAGAATAAGCAAAGGCAAGTGTTGCTTCCAACTCTCAGAAGCTCAATGTTTTGTTCAGAAGCCTTAACAAATGCGTGCACTTTGTTGACCCCCTGATTTTTATCAACGTCTAGCAGAAAAGAAAGGGCCGGAAGTCGTCTCAACAAAGTGCGCCTGTCCGAATGCGTTATTGCGTTTTGACCTGCGTTTCCGACTGTAGTAGCGCTCTAACAGGAGAGGAAACATTGCAGCTGCGGAGATAGACTGCAGGGGCGTGTTGTGCTTCCATAAGCAGGTGCTATTACAGATTAAACGGCCGATTAAGGCGGTTTTATTGACATTTTTGGCACGTAGAGTATAAACTGCGACTTTAGAGCCAGTAAACTATTCACAGAGGACAAAGCCAGAGGTAATTTAAAGCCTGATCTGAGTTTTTTTTTTATTTTATTGTAGCAGCACTACCGAGCGAGTGTATTTGCTGTGATGCTTATTTCCAACAGCTTGTATCAACAGCTCAACCCCCCCTCCCCCCCCCTGAGCTACAGCGACCTAAACCTGGAAAAGTAACAAGTTCAGACAGTGCCACGGTTTGCTTAACCAAACGGAACAAGTGAACATGTTGTTCCCCTCGGGCCTCCACCTTTTGCATCTCGGTGTATTTTACTAAAACAAAAGGTTGTCACTTGTGGCATCCATCTCGCTGCTGGTGGGAGCCCCCCCCCCCCCCCCCCCCCCCCCCCACCCCTTTCACCACCTCGCTTTTCGTGTGAGCGGTGTCATCAGATGAAGCCTCAGAAAAGCCAGACCGAGCATGTTTTCCAAAGAGGAAATAGTAAAGGGGGGGGCCTGACACCTATAAGCATGAAAGAGGAAGACCCAGGGCCAGGGGAGGGGGCTGTTTCCTTTGAGCAGTGGGTCCATATGGCCGGGCAGCGGGGATGCAGAGTGGTCGGTGCTAATGATCTATCTGGATGTCTCCTCCCTGCTGTAGGACATTCAGATAGGGAGGTGTGGTTGTTGGGAGAGCGGTTGCTTTCACTCACTGGCATCAAGGAAGTAACACAAAGTCAATGTCCCATGACTTTGCATGCAGGGTTGCCATCATTTTGTCAAGAGGCATTTGTGTTGGCAGCAGCAGCAGCAGCTTTCACATTCCTATCAGCTGGAGTTGCATGACTTACAAAATGTGTTCATAAATGCAGGGCCGGGGGCCAGAGGGGGGGGGGGCAAGGGTGGCACAGGCCTCTCTATAGGGGCCCCACCCACCAGAGGCAGAAGGTGACAGGTAGTGTGGGCTTGTTCATATCACAGATGGATGGAGCCACAAAAAACTACAAAGAGACACATTAAGTTTACACAGAGATGCACACCTATACTACAGAGAGATGCAACATGACTGATCCCTGATTTATGACCCTGTGGCTGTGCTTCTATGCGTTCTGTGCAGAGTGTGGGAAACGCTCGCTCACGCCAGGGATATAGTACAGCGGGAGATTGCAGAAGGCATGTCCTTTCTTTTTGATTTGGACCCGCGGTTTTCAGATCCTTTGTCAGGCGGTCTTTGATTTATTTGATGGGCGTGTTTCAGCTGTTTCAATTAAGTTTGGCCCAACACAGCTTTATGGCTGGAAATGCAAAATGCAAAATGACCACAAAGAGACACAAAACGACTACACAGAGATGCAAAATGACCACAAAGAGACACAAAACGACTACACAGAGATGCAAAATGACCACAAAGAAACATAAAACGACTACACAGAGATGCAAATTGGGCGGGGGCCTTTTATGTGTCTATGTCCAGGGGCCTGGCTGTATTTGGAGTTGATGTTCTTTCATACTCATCGTATATTTGGCATTCATCTATCAATGTAACCATTAAGTCCCTTCAAACACTCCTAAACCCTCCCCTGCATAAAACTTGGAAACGGAAATCTCCACAGTTGTTTAATGCACGATAAAGTTTGACCACAGCCCGTAATCATTTATGTAAAGACATGAATAAGGTTGTGAAACACACACACACACACATATGCTGACACGTCATGCTCTCCTGTCCCAGGCAGCTGCTTCGTATTCTCTTCATGTTCAGCGTAGCACTGACCCCTGACAGTCAGGCCCCCGCTCCTCTCCGGCCTGACTGATGGGCTGTGAAGGGAACTGTGGGAAACTTCGACTTGCCAAATGGGTTGTGAGGCAAGGTGAAAATGGTAGCCTTAGTCACTCAAACGTGCAATTTTTCACATTTGTTCAATTTGATCATTGTTTTTGCTGTCAGCGTGCCATGCGATGCTCTGTTTTACGATGGCTGAGAATCAGCTGGAGGCTCAATCAGTCTTGTTTCCTTACACTTTCAGAGTAAACGTTCACCTTCTCGTCAGTTCTTACGGTTGGCAGGCGCTTATCTGGCTTTCGATGTTTTTGATATGAGAGAGAGAGACTTGAAATGCCAGCAAGCCATCCTGTCTTGGATAGAAAACATGTGAATCTTGTGCTCTGCAGAGAGCATTTTTTTGTTTTGTGCTCTGCTCAAAAGTAGTTATTCTATTAAACCTACACAGGAATCTCTGAGAGGAAGAGCCGACATGTTTGCCGCCCACAAGGTAGTTGAATTAGGATATGATTGTATCAATTGCTTACTGGCTCTGCTCCCAGTCTGTGCACCACATACTGGTACGCTCTTCAACAGCTCTAAAAATAGAGTGCAGGATATAAATGCACACTCACAACATTTTTAAAGAACCAGCAGGTTTGATGACAAATATGGTAGAATAAATTTGAGAAAACAAATTTAAATATAACCATTTTAAATAAGTATCCATTACTTTTAGCTTATTTAGCCACTATCCATGACTTTCTATTCAAAACCATTTATTACTTTTAGCTAATTGTTTCAACCATTTATCCTTCAGCTTTAGCTAACGGTTTAGACTTCTCTGCATGCTAGCTAACTAGTTTTCACGCACTCTCATTCATGGTGATCAGGTGCTACAGTTGACTCAATATTTGGATAAGTTTAATTCAATTAAATTATAATTTCTAATGTTTTAAAACCAGTTGAGCTAGTCAACAATCTTGCCGCTAGTTGGGAATCGCTGGTCTAGACACATCAAATAAGAGTGCTTTGAGAAGACAGCATTTTTGTCTTTGTACCACAACCCGCTAGCATGACAGCAGCTCAGTGAGAGAGCGAGAGAGAGAGAGAGAGAGAGAGAGAGAGAGAGAAAACACTGGCAGAGGCAGGAGGAAACCAGACCCTAACACCACATTTACCACGTTTCACAGAACCACTCCACATCTAACGTCGCATTTCCTGTTTAGTTAACAATTGAGCCACGAAGGATTTCGATCACAAGATGCTCGTAGGGATGCAGGCAGACAGCGTCTCTGTGCAGAGACCAGTCGTTGTCGTCCATGTGGCTGCCTGGGACCGTTGACACCGTTTTCCGCTGACGGTGAATGTGCCGCCGCTGCCGCCGCCTCCCGCGAGTTGCCAGGTTGGGCCAGCCCGGCTCACCATCTGGGTCTCGATTTAGCTCCATGCGACGGGAGAGAAGAATTTCTGTAAAGCATGACGTCATAGATATTCTTCTGTCTCACTCGTCCTCTGGTATTTTGATTTCCTTCATTCTCCTTTGTCTCTCTCTCATTCTCTGGCCCGTCATTGTGTGGCGGCACCAGGGGACAGACAGCCATTTACATTTCATTTGTAAGCTGAGACATATTTGAGGGTTTCGATTTTTCACATGAAGTTCGTCAACAATAGCCGGAGGACACAGCTATGTCTGTGCGGTTGTTTTTGTTTTGCTGACTTCTGTTTTGCTGGGTTTCATGTTTAAATACATTAGCTTAACATATTGCACACAACAGTAATCAAAACAGGCTGCGGTTGCAAAGTCAATGCGTCGACTCGCAAGCGCAGTTGTTACGTGCACCATAGAGAAGGTGCTGTTTGGTTAAAGAAACTAGGTGGTTTGTTGACGAGACAGAGTTCAATCTTCTGTCGTACGTAAAGTACCCATGAGCACGGCACCGAGGCCCCGGCTCTGACCTTTGACCTTGCTCTGGATGGCAAAGAGAAAGGACACTTTTTGGGGGAGAATTTAAGCATTTAAACACGCCAAAAAATCCAGTAGTAAACATTTAAAGAGGACTTTGGTGATGCAGGAAAACATGAATCATGTCTGAAAGGTACATTATACCGAATGAGAGAAAACCACAAACAGTAAAACAAATAAATGTGATTGTAAGCGTCTTGTTGTCTCTCGTTGCGGGTTGTTTGTGTGGATCCTCTTTAATGATCACAGGGTTATTTTCCCTGGGGTCCAACCTCACAACCGTCAATATTTAAACTAAAACCAAAACCTGAGCACAACGCGACATATTCCATTTCATCAAGATGACATGGAAATGGCAGTTGAAATAATAACAATCAGAAAATAAGAATAAATAATAGAAAACAAACTCCGGAGTGGTTAACATGAAGCGGGTGTGTCGCAGGTTAGGAGACATTCAGGAGCCATCTGGCATTACAGCAGCATGGAAGTCCTACAGGAGCAGAGCGCCGGTTCGATGGACGGTCGAGTCTCGGTCATCTAGAACGTGTCAGAGCTGGAGCACAGCTCGGGGGCACCGGGGAGGACAATTCACATGGTTTTGACCGATGGGAGTTCAGAGAGAGTAATTGCAGGCGGTGGTGACCCCGAAAGAAAAATATATGAAACCGATCAGTTTCAATCAGCAAAAAGCAAAAGACAACTCACGGGAGCTTTTTCTTATGAACGCGAAGAGAGAGTCTGACAATATCAGAGCAACTGACCAAGTCAGGACTCGCGTGACGTCAACAGAAGAAACTGAGACGGGAACTCTTGTCAAACAGGGATGAAGGAAAACTTTGCTGTTACTAACGATTCTGAAAGTTTACACTTTAAAAGACCAGAGCATGTTTTAGACAAACTACAAATCAGCTTCCTTTTGCATCAGCATTGACCATTTCCAAAGCCTACAAAACATTTTTATATTTTAAATATCATTTATAAATGTATTTACTTCATTGCCATTTTAGATAAGAGATAATGATATAATGTCATAGACATACACTACCGTTCAAAAGTTTGGGGTCACCCAGACAATTTCGTGTCAATTTTCAGTTTCTTCGCATGGAATAGCTTCTCCTAATACTACATAATACATACATAATAATAATACATAATACATAATACATACTACCTAATCCTACATAGGATACTCCTATGTAGATATTTCATTAAAAACCAGACGTTTCCACCTAGAATAGTCCACATTAACAATGTATAGAGTGTATTTCTGATTAATTTAATGTTATCTTCATTGAAAGAAACTTGCTTTTCTTTGAGAAATAAGGACATTTCTAAGTGACCCCAAACTTTTGAACGGTAGTGTATACACATACACGAAATTTGACCTCTGCACTCAACCCATCCCTAGCTTAAAGGATCGAACCATCAACCTTGCGGTTACCGGACAACCCTCTTAACCCAGTGTGCCACGGCCGTCTGAGGTATGTGATTTATGTACCACTGCTGCTCCATCCTGCGATTTTAATACAAAATATAACCAAAATTACTTTTCTCAATATTTACTGATTGTTTGTGTTGTCCCATATCTCTTATTTGAGATAGAATTGTCCCATATTTTTCATTAAATTGGCTTGGCTGTGTGTGCAACGTCTTCCGCCGTGTTCACACTACAAGCGACAAGTAATTTTGAAAGGAAGCCGGTGACTGACGTCTGACACTTGTGCGTATCTCTGGTAGAGATAACGTTTATTAATGTGTATAGTGGGTTGTGTGCTTCTCCAAATGGACATATTGGCCTGTGTATGGCTACAGGCTCCCCATTGTTACACTAAAGCCACTCTTACAGTAAAAATCTAGAATGAGAAAACGAAAGGCCCTTCCTCTTTTCACCCCCCCCCCCCCAAAAAGAAATACATAACCCTCCCCCTTTTCGGACTCCTCCTAATCATTTGTATTCAGTCCCTAACAAAATAGTGCTTGCTTTATGATTTATATTTGCTTTTGTAGCCCTCTTTTTTCTTTACTTTTCAGTTACCAGAACCTTTAAGAGCCTGGATGATGGGAAATCTATCCGCAGTATGTTTTGGCAATGGAAAAAATGTACGCAATTTGCAGTAAATGGGGTAAAACATGCATAAAGCACCCTGCTGCGTTCCTTTAAAATGTACTTCACAGAGTCTGAGCCATAGCGAGTACACATCCGGCTCACAAAACATGACGGCGGGGCATGACGGGGATCCGTTTCATGCTTCAAACGTAGAAAACGTATTGATACATGGCCCTGAAGCTGTGCTCTTCACTCTGTCACGATTACCAACAGAGAACAATGCTTCAGAAATTGGCCTTTTACTCTGTCGCCTCCAGTCTTTCTTGCAACATAAGCCTATGTGACTTTGAGCGGGTTCTCTGTATACAACCAGACCATGAAACAAAGAGATGTATTTTTTTGTGGGGGGGGGGGGGGGGGGGGGGGGGTCTAAAAACACAAAAAAATGCAGCTACAATCCAGTGTCCTCTGGGTGAAGGCTGCATGTTTTGAGGATTTTGTTTCTGTTGAGCTCATAATTCAAGACAGACACGACGGCTCGAGCCAGAAAGGTTTCACTGAGGCTTTTAAAGAGCACACTGAAAAATGTCGTTGTGGACGGCGGTTTGGAGAGGTGACTCAGTGTTCTGAGAGGAGTATGTTAGCTTTGAGTTAATGTTCGCATCCTTTCACGCATGGGGCGTCGGATCGCATGGCACGAACGTCGACCTGCACGGAACATGTGCAGAACACAGAGGACTTCTTCTGCACATACAGTTTATTGTGCTCAACGTTTGACCGAAAGGCGAGAACTCTGGAGACACGCGTACTTTATGACACATGGCGTGTGTGCTGATGTGCCCGAGTTTGTGTCATCATTAGTCATGCAGTGTGTAGCGATGACGTCATGGCAGATTTTTCTACCAGATTTGTTGTGCAGAGCAGGATGACGTTTGACTGATGTTGTACTGGTGTCGTCTTCACCTCGTCAGATATTAAAGAGGGTCCCCTTACTGACTTGACAGCAGACGAGCTGAAGTTAGGCACCGTCCAAAAAGTGCATGTAAAACGGCCAAGAGAGGCTTTCAGATTTTCTGTCTCTAGCTTTCCAATAAAACAATTTATAAAAAAACAACTTTATTTTCATATGGACCTCTTCCCGAGCTATGATGGCCGTTTGTAATTATTTGTAATTCACATTCAGCTGGTTCTCTCATCATATACACAACCTCCAGATTTAAAAAGCTAATCAAATAAATCATACATTACAGCTCAATGAGCTTCTGACTGTTAAAACCATCCATTATTCATACCCGCCAGGACAATTAACAGTTTGTTTCTAGGATCTTTTTGTGGCGTTTCTGAGAATGTGTGTGAGAGACAGAACATGTGGGGAGAGAGAGGAATGGCATGTGACTCCCTTTTTCATTTTTGGGGTTGTAATTGGTTCATTCATTTGATCCTTTTGTTACTTGGTTCAGATGTTATGTTATTTTGTATTTTATTGAGCAGGAAGCACAGACAAAATGAAGCATTTTTGTGGCATTAACAGAAACAGAACATGCTACACCCTTGAGTCAATATTACTGATGCATTTATTCAGCGAGTTAGTGTGAACTGTGACCCTGTAATTTATTGGGCCTCATCTGTTTAACACAACAGTCAACATTGCACGATGCAGTAAGTGGATCCTCAATGGCTTTGAAGCCTCAAATTGTTTGTCCCTGGCTGTTTATTTCTCTTTTTGTTCACGGGGCCTGGATGAAATAGATGCACATGTTTAGAGCGCACGGTGGACTCTTTGTGTCCACCGTCTGTCTGCGCGGAGTCGACTGCTGGGGCCTTCCAGGGTGGCATCAGGACCACCTAGTGCGGTGTGCGCATCGAGCCCCTTTGAGACGCTGAAGCAGTGCAGGCTGGGAATGATTAATGGGCCGGCCGGGGCGACACGCTCCGCGGCACGGCTTCAGACCCCCACCCTAACCCTTCGGGCCAGCTCCCCTGCTGCGCCGCCACCCGCCACAGCCCGGCTCAGTGACGCCGCCGCTTGTACGCCCCGGCTCGCAACACACTTCCTCGGTGTCGCTTACACAACACCCCCCCCCCCTCCCAAAAAGCATTAAGGGACTCTGCAGTGGAGGCATAAGCTCCTTTGGCTGGTACCATCCTCCCTGCTGCGTCGTCGACACGGGGGCCTTTTTTTTACTGGAAGACAAAAGGCACCAACTGACAACTGGATTGGTTATAGTTGAATTAAGTCTTGATCCTTTTAGATCAGAACGACAAGTCTTCAGCTCGGAGCCTTAACCTAGCGTGTACATTAAAAGGTTACTTCTGCTTAATACTCCTCCGAGCATCAGGAATGTCCACCGCTAATTACCCCCCCCCGCTCCTCTTTTCATTAACAGCCGCTTATCCTTAAAACAAACACGGCGCAGACATAACAAGCCCGGCCTCGAAAGAGGAAATGGAGCTGCTGGTTCTCGCTTTATATTTATTTTCCCACATAACGTCCGCGTGAGCCTGTCCAAGAGTCTCCATCGCCCCGTAATGGATGTCCACGTCCTCCCGCGCTCTGCCTCCATCCCTCACACACCCCGGTGACCGATTCCTCTCGGAGGGGAGGATGAGGAACCACTTATTGGATTTGAGGGCATATCCAGCAGGATGGATGGAGGAGGGGAGTACACAGTGGCTATCAGACGCCGGTCCCTACGCGACTATAAATATCACACTACTGCTCAAAAGGAGGGTAAGACCTGGGGATGCGTCCATTGCGGTCCTCCCTCTGCATACTGTGCGTCTGTGATTGAGGCGGAGGATTAAGCCGCCTTCCATAGCTCTTCCAGTGCGAGTGGGCATGCAGAGGGAGGCCCTTCCCACCCCCTCTCCTCATCCCACGTCCACCACAGCTACTGTGGAGCAGATGGCTCACAACTGCTTCACACGCTCGCACCAAACAGCAGAAGGCCGCTTCCCTTCCCGTCCCGATTGGCCCGAGCTCCGAGACGAAAACGAGACGGTTTCCACCCTTCTCCTGCTGGCGGGAAAAACCTGGAAACGCGTCACGTAAACTCAAGCTCACAGCATGAATTACATGCGTGTGTGTGTGCCATGTGGTTTATTTACACAGATAGTGAGTCAGAGATAACACACTGTGTCTGGTTCCCATTTGGGCGGGCAGCTGGGGAAAGAATGACCTCAGAGCGTTGAGCCCATGTTAGATTACGCTGTGATGTGACACACAGTTACCACAGTTAAATATACAATGAGTGGTTAGGATTCCAATTGATTTATGCAAATATTAGAATATTACAAAGATTGTGTTGTAAGTTGTAAGTCTTACGTTTTGTAGTCCTGACTCATTTGGCTCTAATCACAAGTTTAATAAACATCTGTAGTTTACAGCAGAGCAGTAGCAGTAGCTGCTTTCATTGCTGAGAAGTTGCAGCCCGTCTCCTGCAACTCTTCATCTAACAGCTCATTGTAACTGTTCCATGACTCGCTGCAACATTTAAATCCGCTGACAAACATTTTTTTTCGCAGACCATGGCGACAATTACGCGTTTCCTGCAAGTGCTTCACAATAAAAGCCGTCCTGCGTTTTTTTTCCGATGCGTCTGTGGCAGCAGAGTGGACGGTGAGGCTGATACCAATGAGGTTGTCGATGACTAATTACAAGCGGTGCAGGCATGGCGGACTCCGCCACTAACAGTAAAAACGAACACAGACAGGGGTCAAAAGAATGTAATTGCATTGAATTGCTGTTGCGGAAAAAGTATAAAGTATAAATAGTATTACAAAAATATATAATAATAACTTTAAAGGGGTTGTGAAGCAATTCATTATTGGGTATTGGTTACAGATTAATAGAAAGCGATGCAGCTTTGAGTTTGTGATATCGTGAATCTTTCCCTATAAACAGTAGATCCAACAATTCCCATAACACCGATGACATCATCGGGGTTACTTTGGAAAGCTCCCTTGATCTTGATGATTAAAATGAGCGGAATGCCCCTTTAAACAGTACACATTAGAAGAGTTGATACCATTTCTATTATCTCTGGAAGTGAAATGAACAGCTGAGTCACATGGGTTTGATTGACAGCAGAGGCCCCTCTCACTGTACATTTGTTTAACTCATTACTACCCTACTTTGAGGTTCACTGGGTTCCTGCTGAGATCGCCAGCGGGTTGGCGTGCTGCAGGAAGAACCAAGCCTTTTCCTCTTCAGCTCAGTGCCATGTCCTGGAAGCCACCTAGCAACCGGCACAAACTTTGGGATAGCTTTGGGACGCAGTAGGAAGAAAACTTTCACAATAAGCGCTCAATGTTTCCATGAAAACAATCATTAACTTTTAATTCCATAACATTTTCCTTCATATTCAGAGAAACTGTGACAGCAGAGTTGAGGCTGTGCAGTTTTTTTCCCCCCCTTGAGGTGAGCTAGTGTCAAATTATGAATTGAACACTTGCTCGGACTCATGCACGAGTTTACCTTAGCACATATTAGTGTTGGGACTCAGCGAACTGAATACAAACAACTGCACGCGAAATTAATCGGTGATTCGTGAGCTATGGGGTTAAATGTTTTGATGCACTCTCGAAACACACGGGAGAGATATTTTTTGACGTGGGGATGTGGCTCGTTATAAATAGGCCCTCGGAGAAAAGGGAAGAAAAGCACAATAAACATGCCACAAGAACGATGGACTGTCATCTCAGCTTCATGATTTACAACCGAGCGGCTTCCTGCCTCCATCTCCCTTATCCCCTCTACGGGAGGAACACACGTGCCGGAGTGTTAAAATAACCTCCCTGCTCTGTGGGGAGGACTTGGACCTCGGCCTAACAGTGCCCCAGCACAAGTCCCACAGAAACCTGGCCCTGTTTAGATGTTTCATACAGGTTTAGTCTGGAGTCCGTCCCCTCTGACCACATGCTCAATTATGTTGCATTCAGGTTTACTGCAAATAAAAGCTCCCAACTGGAAAAAATATACCGAGGTCGGCCTCAAGTTGTACCAATTTCGGTTAAGATAAGTGAGTGATTTTCAGATGTCTCCGAGCTGTGTCAACACTCAAACCCCAAATCATCCAAATTAACTGTCCTTTGGAGAACTGGGTTCAAAAGGTAGAATACAGAAAAATATGGTGCCACTACAAACACATTTTATGCTCTCATAACATCTTCTCCACCAACTAAACTTGTGAGTAAACTTGTGTAGAATTTGCAAAACAGGGATTCACAACCAGCTCCACTTGTACCGGGGGGAACATCTGCAGTTGCAACACGTTCTCACTATAAACTCGTCAAATACAGAGGCCTGGTCAATATTCAAACTATGACTCTCTCGGTAACCCTCTAGCGTCAGTTTAGGACGTTTCAGGGATGGCGTGGCAATATGTCCTCACGACATGCATAGTCCCTCTTCAAAGTAAACTTCCGTCTTTTTAGGACGTTGGGTTTAGGCAACAAAAGGCTATAGAGCAAGGAATATATCTGGGTTTACGTTAACTCGACTGAATGATAACTCAAGTGACTCCCACGACTAATGACTGAAGTGACAAAATAAGTAAGTTGACTTTTAGTTTCCCATGGGACACAAACTTCGGCCTCCTGGGTGAAAGTCCTGTGTTTGTTTGACCCACCCACCCTGCGAGGTTCACAACGGCCAAAATGACGTCACACCGTCAGCCACACGGCCCTTCGCGGGGGTTCCGTGTGGCTGATGGTGCAGCTTTGAGAATGCCCGTGGGTGGGTTTGCATTGGAGTTAGTTGAAAGCCCGTTGTGTCGCATACAGACGCTAAAGGGTGCCTCCAGATTATTGTGGAGTGTATCTTCATAAAATAAAGATTTGCCGAAAAAAATGTTGTCATCTGAACACCACACGTGCGAAAAATAGTTACCAAGCAAGAAGTCTAAACTTTGCTAGCATTAGCTAAATGTAATGGGTAAATAGTTGAAATAGCTAAGAGTAATGAAAAAAAAAGGTTGCAGTAGTTAGATAAAATATAAGATAAAGGGAAAATGTTGAAATAGTTATAGTAGTAGGTTAAAAAAAAAGGCTGCATGTACGTTTGAAAAAGAAAGATCGAACCTTTAAAACCCGTTTGTATCTATGCAGCGCACTTAAAAACATTCAGTAAAAACTTTCCTCCCAATCAGAAAAGCGGGAACATAATTTGCTTATGGAGCTTAATGACCGTGGACCTTTTCATCACCTCTCCCATAAACCGGAGGAAAGGAAAGGAGCAGCGCAGCAGTCGGCCTGTTTCCACACCTACACTGTGGGAGCACTGCAGTCCACAGAAAATACACAAGGCATCAAACACAAACACACAGACACGTCAGGAATTAATAAGCTTTTATGAGATTATTACTCAAGAGGATATTTTAACAAAACATCACAGCAAGCATGTGTGACTGCTGACGCACGCACACGCACACGCACACACACACACACACACACACACACACACACACACACACACACACACACACACAGAGAGTAAAGAGGAAGTATTCCCCAGTCAACGCCCCAACGCTCCTGCCAACCAGCGACAGCAGGATGTTCCTCCACCAATCCATCAGCTTTACGCCTTAATTGGACATTTTTAAGTCCAGTCTTGTTTCCTCCAGCAGGTCGCTCAGGAAGCAAACCTCACATGTGACAAAATGACTAAATTCAAGAGTTGGGCTCAACACGTGACCTCTGATGCGTGGCGATTCAGGTGTAAGAGAGGACAGGCCCGGACATCTGAGGAAAAGCCAAATAAATAAAGCCGACACGAACATCCATTGCTCCCCTCTTCTTTGTGTTTCCCCTTTGTCCCGTTGGTTTGCTATTCCTTCCCTTTTCTAATGGCGCCGCCGCTTTAATTGGCAAGTTCAGAGCGCACAAAGACAAGACGAATGGCCGATAGAAAACGGGTGACACGCAACAAAGATCCCAGGCGAGATTGTTGCAATTACACGGCGTTACGTTCCAGCAAAGAGAACCGGCGGTACGCCCACTCCCGCCTCCCACCCTGGACCGCTCCCAACCCTGCAGCGAGAGGACAAACAGGCCCGGCCATTACGCATTATTATTCATAAGAGAGGGTGTGTTATCATTGGCACCGCGTAGCAGCGCCTGTTTAGAGAGAGAGCAGAGTGAAGAACTCCGGTCATTGCTGATTGCGCAATTACAACATGTTGCTGGAGAATCTCAGCTCTCCTTTCTTGTGGGTGAATCAGGGTCACGGTTCACATTAGTCCGGGCTCACACACACTGTATAGGGGATGTGACATGTTTCACAATGCTTGTGAAGGCATCAAATATAAAACACAGTGTATATATACTGTCTATATTATGGTATGTTCAGCCTGTACAGTCAGTATGCAGATCAAAGGCTGATAGAGAGAACTACTGTTGAAATAGCCTGCCATTACTAGCAGGCTCATTACTGCACACACGTTATTACCAGCTAATCCTAAATTGCACCGCTAATGGTGCGTTGCACGAGCTGATGTCACATCGCATTACCTAACGACACACAGCACGCCGAGACGGAGCCTTGCAGCGCTGCCCCTGCCAGTTTGACATGGGTGGCTGTTTATGTTGAGGCAGTGCAACCCCCCCCCCCACCCCCGTTCGCCCCGGCAACCGAGCGGTTTACGAGCAAGTTGCTCGCACACAAAAGCGCAAGGGGGCGGCGCTGATTGCTCGGCTAATTGATCCCCGCCAGAGATCACAGGGGCTGCGCTCATAAAAAAGGGAGAGGGAACGCCTCCCATGACATCACCGCACGCTGCGTGGCGAGAGAGGAGGCGCGCAAGTCAGGTGGGAGAGAGACTTGTTCCCACGCTGAGGGGGGAGAGAGCGGGGAGACACGAACACATTATACACATATTTGCTATATGGCGCTCGCAGCACCACCTTAAAGAACGTTACCGACCAAAATGCTGATTATTCTTAAAATGCTCGGGAAATTCCTGGGAGGTCAGAGGTCAACAGGTATTTAGTGTGCTTCCCAAGGACCCAACACGAGAGCTTGAACTCAAGATTGTCTCTTTAAAGAGGTCTCGCTAATCGGTAGGGCACCCTGAAGCCCAGAATGCAGCAGACTAAATACACGTGTGGTGGAATCATACGTCATTGTTCTTTTTCCTCCAATTACATGACAAATGTAATTGCTATACCTGGATTATGTTCAGAGGGAATAGTTTTTTTGAGTGATCAGGGTTCACATCCACACTTACTATCTGTGGTAAATCACTTTGGTTAAGGTCAGGGAAAGATCGTGGTTTGCGTTTAATGATGGAAAAATAATAATTTCTGGTTAAAACAACCATAAAATGATTTTTTTCCCTTAACTCAGGCTGGACAAACATGTTTTTTTTTCCACAGACGTAGGATCGTGCTCAGACCTGGGTGAAGCAGAAGAGCGAGATGGCTCTAGATAGCCTTTCATCTCGAGGATAACTCAATTCATTAGCTCCGCTTTTACCTTTTTCATCTCTTATCTGGTCTCGGGGCACAAAGTGCACTCTTGTGTGGTTTGGCAGCTCCTCAGAGGTGAAAGGTGAGCTGAGTGATGGGTCATTACGTCTCTCCGTGGGCTGTTATGGTAGCAGAGCAGACACACCTTCCCCACAGGGAACAGAGGTGTTGCTGCCAAATTGGCCATGATGGCATCATTAGATTGATAGCATCTGTCCTTACACAACCAGGCAGATGCAGCTAAACCGCTCAGTTAGCCTTTGCCCTTCAGATCAATTCTGAAGTGGACAGCTGTCATGATTCTTGTCAGAATAAATAAAATAAAAATAAAATTAATATCAAGTCACCTAAAGGCTTCTGAAAGAATGTTTTTAAAGGTTGTAGTTACAGTTTATTGCATCTGGTCAGTTGTTACTTGTCAGAAAATGCAAATAGGCCCACATTGGCAAAACTGCATCACCATCATGCTTGCCATATATATATATATATATATATATATATATATATATATACTGTATATACACATATATATATACACACATATAGATATTTATACACATATACAAACATATATGTATATATATACATATGTATATGTACAGTTAGCTCTGTCAGCTCGTTTGCTGTAGTTAGCTGTTAGCACTGTTAGCTATGATCCATGTTGGGATTCATTGAGAGGCAATCGAAATGCTCCCAATCTCGTATCTTGCAACTTTATAAACACAAGCTTAAGAGGTTTAACGTTTTTATTCCTCTGCATAAAAATACTTCAGTAAATACCCCTTTTGTGAATTGTGAAGCTTCTACTAGCGGCTAAGTGAGAGTACGAAACGCCATCGCGCTGATCAGTCCGCCGTTAGCTTCGTGTCTGTGATGTGAAGTCATGCTAGCGCGGTGAAGTTTGTTGATAGCATAGCGTCAGCTTTTTACTTCTGATGAATGTATTCACGCTAGTATCATAAACCTGTGTTTGCCACAGAGCTTATTTTCTGCAACCTCCCCCCCCAAAAAAAAGAAACCTGGACTTTCTTACACCTTGGATCTGTTATTGTCCTCAGTAATCTATGAACTCAAGCTGTGAGCTATTGGCCAGACCGCAGCAACTGATTTTCATTACTACCTTCAGCCAGTAATAAGGAGCCATTATTTTACATCGTAGAGGCACAACAGAGGAAATCTGAAATACATAGACGGAATAAAGTGAAAGAACCGTCATTGCTGCCAACTGCCATGTCTTTTTTAACTTGATCAAAGAGGAGGGTCTTTAGATCACTCTCATATTGGCTCACATTGTTTCGATGCTTTATTTGTTTGTGTGTCACCAAGGTGACGAGGTTGCTCTTGATGAGGCAGTCCTCAGAAGGTCGTAAACCTGCACCGCTCTGTGCGAGATAGAAATCTCCCTTTAACAGCTCCAACTGATTTCCTCTCTCATTGTCGACATGGTTTTGGCCTCGAGTGAAATCATCAAGAGCAGTCGGGAAACTTGTAAAAGGATTCATCATCTGGAGAGCTTGTTGCAGAAGTCCTTTGTTGTTGTTGTCTTCGCACTCATCCAAAATCACAGCTGCTGCAGTGATGTGCGATTGAAATACTAATTGTGGGGAAACGTGCGTCCGGTGGAAGTCGGCCAGGAAGCAGCAGAGCGTGACGGATCGTAGCGCTCGCTTTTTTGAGTTTGTGCGACACCGGGTCAAACGTGCTTCATCAGAGAGTCCACGGACGCCGCGTGACAGAAACGCGTGTTTGGTGGAGTCTTGGCTCGAATAAAGATGAGTCTCAGCGCAGCCTTTTTATAGCCGTGGCAGCTGATACCATGTTCCATAAAACTGACTGATTTATTGAACCTTTGTAGCAGAAATCCTTTATGATTTACTTCCAGCCGACCAGGACTTTAATGGTATATTTGTGCCATCTATTTTTATGGATTATGATGTGATCAGTGACTCTCAGTGATGTCCTTATAATCACACAGAGGAACTACTTCCAGAGAATAATGACTGACTTAATCATTGCCTGATCAGCAAGGCATACAGCATCCCAGTTTTAAGCAAACGATTTAGCCATGACTTCATGCATCAAAGCTCCATTACAATTCAATTTTTTTGGTAACACTAAAAGTCTAATGATGTAGTGCATATAGGGCATGTATTAGTGGGTAAATACACTATTAAACTTTGTAACTACGCTGTAAAATCTGACAAGTTCATCTTACTAAGAAACTAGGAAACCGATTGCCTTGAAAAAGGTAACTATATAACCATATACATACAACTATTAGTCTTTAGTTGTGTTTACTTTCATGTAGTATTTACTTAAATTCGTGAAATTGTTCCGACTTAAAAATGGCAAGTGACATTATCTTGTTCTTTCTAAGTGTTAGTCTGATTTAACTGAACAGTTTATTCAGTGGAAATTAGGAAACTGGTTGACTTAGATAAATAAAGTAAGCAGAACAAAGAATGATTAGTTCGCAGGATTACTTTTCGTTTTAACAAATTACCATTCTGAGCATCTTAAAACCAAAGCAAATCAAAACTTTTAAGACTTGTAAAGTAATCTTTAAAAAGTCCAAACCCAACCCAAATAGCTTTAGCGTGGCTTTCAATGTCATACATGATGACATTACCTTCCAGTTTGACACCAGTGCTGGATGGTTTGAGGTTCACGGCATTTGGAGCTTGTTTAATAATTACAGGCCAGAGTAAAGGCCGACTCATGGTTGTCGCATCTGCATGACCCCGAGGGTGATCTTATCTTGCAATGTAAACATTTATTTTGTTGATTTCTTTCATCAAAACAGAACGAATCAGGAAATCAACATACACATTTGGTCAAATTAAGGATTTTCTTGGTATGTTGTCCCAGCATAGACACAAATATCCTTAACAAGGAAGAAATAAAATAAATAAAAACAACTCAAATAAAATAAATGTAAAAAAAAAAGTTTTTAACGTGGAGCATTGTTTGTCATTAATAAAGTTTGCATTATTTTGGGGGACAAAACATGTTTTTATAATGATGATAAAATGCTGGAGGACAGTATAAATCGGCAGCAATCAAAACTGATGTAAGGAGATCTCAGGTTACTTTGAATTGAATTGAATTTTGCATCGAAAAAAGTGCGAGAAAGCTCCTTTATTATAGCGCAAGTCCAGGTATGTGGAATGTAAATAATCATCACTTTTAAAATGTCAGAACAGTTTCCACTGAGTATTCCATTTGTATCGTAAAAAAATATTTACACTATAATGTCAAGCTGTGGTCTAAAGCATGAACCGCAAATACAAAAAATGCGTACCCACTTCATGGATATTAACGAAGCCTTTTGACACTTCTGCAGCATCACCCACATGTACAATACAGGTGTTATGCAAGCATTGTGTAATCTCCATATGCTTTGCAGGAAGGCCTCAGATTCAAGTATGTTTGACGCTTCTTCTACAGCATGAAGAGAGAGCTCATTGAGGCAAGGACGTGTAGAAGCACACTAAAAAACGACACATGCACCTTCTTCAAAGAAACACGTGAAACTGTCATAGAGACATTCACACCAAGTGCAGTGTGTATGCGAAGTATCCAACCACTAAACCAACTGTTGTCAGGAAAATATGCCTCCGTAATCTGTTAAGGCCCAAGTGTTGTCTTTTCCTCCGATCGCAGGCTGCTATGTTTGATCTGGCGCACGTCGTCGGCTCGTGTTATGAGTGACTGTACGGGATTATACACAGTGAGAGAGGAATTGGTCCTGAATCAACAACAATCGCGCTGGAATTCCATCTTTCTCCGTGTCCGGAGAGGCGGCGCATTCTTCAGACTGTATGGTTAAAAAACATATGACACCCGTTGACAGGGCTGGTAAATATCTGCCGCTGCGGCGCTGAGTTTCTAATAACCAAATTTCATTAGGTTATTATTTCATCGTGTACAGACGTTTGATTGTTTCTGAAGTGTGCTCTCCTCTGTAGACGGAGCGGGGAAAAAAAAAAACACGCCTCCACTGAGCCGTGGGATGCGTGATTTCCATCCAATATGCACACCCACCACGAGCGCTTCTTCCTTCACTAAGCCTGATAGATGGCACTTGAACATAAATAGATTGGAATAGCATAGCTCTAAGTAGGCCCTTGAAACCAAATGAAAGCAGACCCAGAAAAGACACCTTGTTACTCTGGATGTCCAGTGCAAAATCACAGTAAACCGACGATTTGCAGTAACGATGCCTTTATAAACTCACTTTACGTTCGGAATTTCAATTTTGTGTTTCACTCGTTTAGGCGTTTCTTGAATATGATTCTACGATAATATATGTACTTTCTAATTAAGTTTGGAAACGCACGAAGCGAATACAAGCTGGGTTGTGTTACATTACAGAGAAAGAAAGGGCTCATATATATTGATGTGAAAATGACACACATTACATGCTGTATAATCGATAGCATTCTAGGATTTCTTTAGTGCAAGGCACACAAAGAGGAGCATAAAAAGACACTAAAAGTAACAAATTAACATTTGATAGCTAAATGGTTGAAACCATGGATGTATTAATGAGATCAGGATGCCGCATTCAAAGATGGCCGTCCCCTTCGTCCCTGTAAAAGTTGCATACTGGGCGAAACATCTAGCCTCTGCTAGGCCAACCTTAACACTGACTCCTCAATTGTATGCAACACATATTGTGTTAATTAATTAATATCCACTTTAAAACCAATGTAAAGGAACATTGTTGGGATTATGACTGCTGGTGTTGATGAAGAGGTATGAGTTCATCTGACAGGACCGTGTGGGTACGTCTGGGGAAAAAAGGGGCTCTTAATTCTTCACTTATACATATCTTCACTCTTGGAGCACAGTTTCTCGATACGTAGCCGTAACGTGTTGCTCTAAACACGGCTTATCAGCGCTCGAAGCTGTTGTTCCTGCCGGACGACAACTGCAGCGACCGCGTGAGCAGAGCGGGGATGTGTGGATGAGATAGTACAGCACTCATTAGAAGGGCCTGAGGACAGCTGCGGAGATTATTAATCTCATGACACTCTCTCACACACACACACACACACACACACACACACACACACACACACACGTATAAGAAAGTTCGTTTTTTACCTATTTAAGTGACCAGTCGCCAAAGAGACAGATTCAGATCAATTTATGAGACTTCATCAATTTGCTTGTGCTGGATTGAAACACAAGAAAAAAGGAGATAAGTTATGATGTATTTAGTTGTTTTTTCTTTTTGTATCTGGCTGGTTCTTAAAAAGTAATTGTGTTCTTTGAAGTTACTGCCGCAGTGTTGCAATAAACACATCTGTGTCTGAATATTTTGGAAGATGAAAGTACAGCACCAGCATCGGCTGTCTTCAGCACCGAAAGCTGAGAGCATTCCATTTCCTATTCATGAAAAAAAAAAAAAAGCCCCGCTGCATTTTCCCTCACACTTCCCTTAAGTGGAGATAACATCTGGGATAAGAAAGCAGTAAAGAGTAAGAGGGAAAGGGAGGAGGGAGTGTGTGTGTGTGTGTGTGTGTGTGTGTGTGTGTGTGTGTGTGTGTGTGTGTGTGTGTGTGTGTGTGTGAGTTCTTCAAAGCTTGGTGTAGTGTGTGTTGGATCGGCCCTGGGGAGGGTAGTGTGGTAGATAAGCCTGTGACAGCTGCCAAACACCTCTGTGTGTGTGTGTGTGTGTGTGTGTGTGTGTGTGTGTGTGTGGGCCCCCCATTCAGAAGGAGTGTTTTCTGAATCCCAACCACCTGCCAGCTCTGCTCCCTTATGGCAGGTGTGAGTTGGTTTGTACGTGATTCAGACCACTGATGAACGCGGAGCATATGTGACAGTCTTATCGCCAGCATCTCCCTGTAATAACATTAAGACGGGCGCATTGATGGAGAGATTACCGGAATGTGAGGGATTGTGAGGGCTGCTCATATGAATGGTACGTGCCTGATTCAGCCCAATAAAGGGGGGGAAGGTAAAACATAATTTACATTAGGATAACAGGAGAGAATATAGAGCCCTGCATTGTTCAATATTGATTAAGTAACAAATCACTAATATTTATTTTATAGGAGTACATTTTTATTTAATTATAGATATTTCATTTCAAAATGGCATATAGGTGTTTCCCTCTCACTTTTAATCAATCACATGTCCCTTATCCTCATGCATACAAGCTCAACAACTGCTACCAGATTTAGCCAGTTAGCTGCTCTTGTTAGCAAGTAATTCTGAATCAACCAACTAGAAGCTGCTGCTGTAAATAAACACTAACACCTGTCTGTATTCATGTAGCTTAGCCAGTTCCCACCTGTTAACCAGAGTAACAACAATGTAAAAGTAACTCTGAATCAACTATCTAGCGGCTGATGTATATACATCTTATATTTATTTAGCCTGACAAGGCTGCACCAAATTGAGGTGACGAGTCGGTAATAATGGCTGCAGCTGAAGTAAGCTGTTCAGAGTTTCAAAACACGTTTCTCAGAGAGAGAAACACAACAATGTGAAGTCCAAAGTGGCACAAAGTCTTTCTCTGTGGTGTCTAGCTAACAGTAGCCCTCTAGCTAACACTGCTAACACCGTCACACAACCCAGCCTAGCCGGCTAGGCAGGTTAGCTAAATAATGCGAGAGGTGCAATGTTAGGCTAGCTACTGTGTCTGTTTACTGTGTCTAATTTCAGCAGCTTTTAGTTGGTTTATTCATAATGACTTTGACATTGATGTTGCTCTAGCTAACAGGAGCTAACAGGAGCTAAATTTGGTAGCAGGCGTTGAGCTTGATAAGCTACATAAAAATGAACTTCAATAGAACTCTTAACTTTGAAAATAGAAATGTTTAAATTACATTTTACAGTAAAGCGACCAGCTTTGATATTTTCTTCAACTATTACTTGAGTTTTAGTCCATTTAAATATTTTACACAGCGATTTTTTCACATCATTTTTATTTATTTAATAATGGACACACAGGGGTTCCATAAGAGAGGCTTTAAATCGTATCAGTGTGTGAGGAATATGAACTTTGGGGTCAGCATTAACGAGTGAAAATAGCAATGACAATAAATCAACAGCCTCTCAGATGTGTGGGAGAGCGGAAGAACGTTTTCCTGTCTGACATCACTGGGGTTCAGAGGTTAAATTCACAAGCAGGTGGCCAGGCCGAAAGAGAGCCCGAACCAGGGCGTTTCCTTTAGAGGCTCCATTATTCTCAAGCCAAACCAAAGCAAGCCAAGCCGCGCCATCTGTTTCAGTAACCTATTGACAAAATGACAAACTCAAACCAGAAGATTGAGACTTTGTGGTGTCAAGTAAATATACAGTATTTTCTCAGGGTTTCACCCGACTTTCGTTTGGCTCTGTACCACACTTGCAAATCGGAAGGTCTGTAAACATTGCGTAGTCGAGTTCATTGCTGTCAGATAACGAGCTCATATTTCCAAAATGTCAGCTTTTCAGGAGCTAAGAAAAACAGCAGTGTTTTGAGGCTCGATGACACCGCATTGGGTTAAGAGTTCGGAGTTTCTCAACTGACTGGGGACTATGAAACCATGCAACCGGAGTGAACAAAATGAAAATCAGCAAAACTGAAGTTACGTGGTTTTCAAATGGTGCCACATGGGATCGTTTCAGTTTGAGTACGGAGCATTTTATTTCACTTAAAAGGCATCATGGCTTGCTGATCTGCAAAATGTCATGGCAGAATTTCTCAACGCCTCTCTCTCTCTCTCTCTCTCCTCAGCCTGCCACTGCAACCTGCATGCCCGCCGCTGTCGTTTCAACATGGAGCTGTACAAGCTGTCAGGCCGGAGAAGTGGCGGGGTCTGCCTCAACTGCCGTCACAACACGGCCGGACGCCACTGCCATTACTGCAAGGAGGGTTACTACAGGGACATGACCAAGTCCATCTCTCACCGGAGGGCTTGCAAAGGTAACAGGAAACAGGATATGTCAGAGGTTATAACATTGTCTGTGCACAGCCACCAGTATTTCCACAGTGTAACTGTTACACTTCCCTCTAACGTAAGGGTTATGTAACGTTTTATACACATGCTTTTCACCAATGCTCTGTTTCCAGTGGTGGAAAGCAACCGAGTTAATATGCTCAAGTGTGACTTTAGTACAATTTTGAGGTACATGATCTATCTAACTATTTCCATTTTATGCTGCTTTTCACTTCCACTATATTTACTCGTTTAAAATAAGTGCATTGCAAAAGACTTTGGCGTGCGACGCTTTACAAGAAATTGGTGTCTAGTTTGGGCCTCTTGTCAACATTCAGATGTCAGTTACCAATGTAACCCTAGTTTCTTTGACTAACCTGGCTCCTTAGCTGCATATAAACACTGTATGAATTGTTAGCGGTTCCACCAAAGAAAAACCAGCAACGTTTAGAAAAAAATGACTCCATAAACATAAATTTGTGTGGCAGAACTTTGTTTTCTCTTCTTTCCTCTCCCATAAGTCACGTCACATTTTTTCAGATTTTTATTGTGATCCTTTGATTGTGACCAGACCTCTAGATTGAGAACCACTGAACTAAACTACGAAACTGTTTATAAAGTAGTTAAACTAACACCACGTTGATCAGCGAAACTTTACTTTTGATAAATTGAGTAAATTCTGCTGATAATACTTTCACCTAAAGCTTAAAATGTGTTGATTTTGGCGGGGGTCTCTGTGTACAAAAGCGGTAGTGTTTCCAAGCACCAGATAACCTTTAAAAAACCTGAATTTTTACTGCAGCGAGGTCTGACAGTCTGCCCTGAGCAGTCCTGGTTCTGGCTCTCCCGTGCCTCCCTTCCTTCCAGCGGGCTCAGCAATACGGCTTGGGCCCCCAGACCCCATAGCTCCAATTTGAAGAATTAAGAACAACTATATAGAAATAGCCAATCGTCTCACTGATGGTCTTGTTTAGCTATGTATGTGATAAATCATGTTTCATAACCAGTTAAACGTTCCTCACAGTAACTGTAAGTAGGATTTTGAATGCAGGACTTTTACTTCCAAGTTTTTTCCCATCGTGGTGAAGGTGTATTACTTAAGTAAAGGATCTGTGTGCTTCTTCCACCACCGTCTGTTTCACACCTCAGGTATTAAAGGAATTCTTTAAAAAAGTTGTGGAGAAAAGCGCCCACCTGTCTAGGTGTCGGTGAACTGACCCGTGGAGCTCCCAAGCTATTTGGGGTCCTCTGTGGATCCCTGACAAGACAAACATAACAAACAGAACAGAGGTGTGAGCTGATCCGCTGAACAGAGCGGTGGAAACAACTCGCTAATCGTCCCTCTCCCCTATTCATACTTACGACACGTAGGCACAAAAAAAACAACACACACACACACACACACACACACACACACACACACACACACACACACACACACACACACACACACACACACACACACACACACACACACACACACACAGGTGTGAGCACATACGTCAGATTCGAGACCAAAGCCGCCAAGGATTAATGTGTGCGGAGACAAAAGCTGGGGCTCCTTCTGTCTCGCAGCACCTCAGGGACTAAAGACAGGATCCGAGGCCCTGAGCAAACAACCTGAGCTGTCACTCAGCCACTCTGGCTGTACGCTCACCGGCAAAATATTCCATAGATGCACGAAACACTTGCACATATCTATGGCTCTGTCTCTGACTACGTGGCAGTGGGAAGCATTGATGTGAAATGCTGTTTTTGGAGGGAAATTCTGTTTATAGTCTGTTTAAATAGGGATGGGGGGGGGGGGGACTTTTTAAATGCTACAAATTTTATTTGCATGCCATTGCACATTTCCATAACAATCCTTTACCACATCCTAATGGCAAATGAGTGACTTTGGGCAGATGCATATATTGCGGTCTTGAGCAACATCCACGACGGCCTGGGGAAAGGGTCTCGGGATCCTCCGGTGCCCCAATCCTCGGTACACCGCTGGCTATTTAAAACACAGCAACAGCAACATGATATTTCCTACTGCATGCCACAACAGTCCTCCCCTCTTTATTCACTCGGCTTTGCATAAAAGCGGGCATGAAATGAAAGCAAAGGCTCGAACAACAGGGCCTCCATTTATTAGATCTGGGTATTTTGTATCAGCCCGCGCTGGGATCGATTTGCTGCATGTGGTAGTGTTGTGCTCAAAAAAAAAAGAAGAAAGGCAAATGGTCCTTTGCTGCATTGTTTCACCAGCCAGCCTAAACATTTTCACAAGTTATATTTGGGGAGAGGCTGGGTTCAGGGGGGACGGGGCTGGGAGCAGGTTAGAGTAATAGAGGTTCTCTCTTCGCCTAATGATGTCGCAACATCAATAGATCTCTGCAAAGTCTTTCCAAACAGCTGGATCTGTAACCTGAACAGTTCAAGCCCCTCTCCCCATCCCTTCACGTATCCCGCGCGGCGCTCCGGGATCGAAACCTAAACAGCCTGATTGCTGCCCGTCTCCTCAGGTGACAAAAACAGGGCGATGTGACATCAATTAGAAACCACTATATTTATTGTTAAAATCAGCCAATCCTCCCACCCTGCTGTTGTTGGACAGGAAATACAGCGCTGGGCCAGCACAGCCCGGAGGAAGTCTGCTTTCATTCCCCGTTCCTTAACCCGTTAACAATTTGCTTAATAGTCGGGAGGTTTAGCAGAAAAGAAAAAAAAATGTCTCTGCACCTACGTCTCTATAGTGGCAGCGTGGAATGCCTCATGCTTTATTTCCCAGATTAACAACTTCACCCCTCATCAAGCGCAGTGTAAACACGGCTCTTGGAGAACGACGATCCCCCCCCACCCAAACGTTTGGCAGCCTAAGCCTTTAACCATGCGCAGCGAGTCCACGGGGACGGAGCTGGTACACGGTTCACTGCACGGCACTCCTCCGAACCGCCTCGGCACAGCGCCGCCCCCACTGTAGGTTGAAATCAATTAATCTGTCCAAGTTTGTAGCACCCCTGTGAAGGCAGTGAGGCTGTGGTTTTGGACTTTTGAGATTGAAGTGGTACGAAATACACTACAGTCTAGCTGTCTTTACTGTAAAAATAGTAGCGTTCTGATATTCAATTGCCTTATAAGCACTATCACATTTAATGTGGAGTAAATTAAACAGTGTTTTACATGGTATCTTAAAGGCCTAGTTTGACATTTTCAGAAAATTGGCTTATTAACTTTCTTCGACAGTTAGCTTAGCTTAGCACAAAGAATAGAAATAGATGGAAACAGATAGCTCAAATCTATTCTGGTAATAAATCACACCTACCAGCACCTCTAAAGCTATGCTATGCTAAGTGGCTGCTGGCGATAGCTGTATAGAAAACCAAAGTCATGCCACAACTGTCGACGGGACTCTGAATGAAGTTTTCTTACTTCTGGAGCAGGACCTGGACATCTCCGGTCCACTTACAGAACAAATCTGTGAGTGGTCTCGATCTTCTCATCCAACTCTCGGCAAGATATCGAATGAGCGCGTTTATAAAAATGTCAACTAATGCTTTAATAAGTCGTCGCAGACTGCAACTAAACAATGTTGGATTTTAGGAGTAAATTGTTCGGCGCCCACCCTGATATATTATTTGTAAAAGCTCAAGGTGTATAAATGCCCCAGAGCAAACACGAGACTTTATTTCACTGATTTTTATTCCTCTGATTTTTGGTAGATGAGCACGTAAAGTAGCAGCCGAAAGAAAACTTTGTTGGTAGAAACCGTTCTGACTGAAATCTCCTCTCTATGATGTAATTGTTCATTCGTTTATTGTTAGCTGATGGCTATTTTATTGCGTTTGTACTTTCCATTAAACAGCCCTCCCTCATTTTATATAAGAAACATATTCATGTTGAATTCTCACAGGAAATGAACTGGATCCCACTTTTTTTTTAAATAACTGTTATTTTAATTCAACAAATACACTTGGAAGATGCTTTCACTACACAAATCAAGATGTTGGAGCTTTAAAAAATATATATTGTAAAAAAAAAAAGATTTAATAAGCATCTCGTTATTATAAATTCCAACTAAAAGCAACTCCAAAACTCTGCTGGACCACTTCAAGCAGATTTCAAATGACTCGGCTGGTACATATAACACATGCAGGGCTAATAGGGAGGCTGGGCTTCCACTTCAAACACTGGCTTTATGGTAAATGTTTGGCAGAACACACACTCTCACACACACACACACACACACACACACACACACACACACACACACACACACACACACACACACACACACACAGAACAAATTTCTCACATTTAAACGTGCGATCCTCCCAACTAACAGCTTAGACCGACTTTGAAGTGCGTCCCACTCATCCATTTATGGGAAACATTATGCAGGCAGTATTTGCAAGAGAACTCTTTGCCAAAAAGCTCTACATTGGAAACTCAATCTGAAGAGCACACAGTCCGTCTGATCCCGACGGTGCAGAGGACACAAAGCCTGCTCTCAAGACAAGCTCAAAGACACACGCACCCCCGATGAGCGCCCATAACACACGTGCGTTTTTTTTGCGTTACACACACACACACACACACACACACACACACACACACACACACACACACACACACACACACACACACACACACACACACACACACACACACACACACACACAGTAGAGCGATACAGTGCGGTGAGGGTGAAATACTACAATTAATCAAGCTATTTGCTGCTCTGCGTGCCTTCCAGTGCAGACCTATTGAGGAATCCCGTGGTCGCGATGGGTGGAGGGAAGCAGTGTAATTTGATTGAGGTTTTATGCTGGTGCAGGGCCCAGTTCCCCATCTGTGATGGTCTGGAAGAAGAAAAAAAAAACGCAGCCTGCATGTAAATGATTCCTCGCTAGGTTTCCGTGCGATTACTTTTTATTGTATGGAATATGTAGAGTCAGCAAAAGGGGCGGGGCAGAGACACACTGTAGCCATCTGAAAGCCGATATGTTTTTTTTTTTTTTTTTTGAGGGCGCTGGTTTTGTAAACCACTCATGTTTTCATTTTTCAAATCACAAGATGTTTACTCGGGTATAATCTAGCTTGATGTTCTTGTGCCTTTTTTTTTTTTTCTTTCCCCCTCCATAGCATGTGACTGCCATCCAGTCGGAGCAGCGGGGAAGACGTGTAACCAGACGACGGGCCAATGCCCCTGCAAGGACGGTGTGACGGGAATCACCTGTAACCGCTGTGCCAAGGGCTACCAGCAGAGTCGCTCCCCCATCGCCCCCTGCATCAGTAAGGACGTTGTTGTGTTAATCCAAGTTAACCTCTTATAGGGGAACTGGTACAACTTTCTTAATGAGGGTTCATGATATCGATCGGTAATAATAATACACTTTTCATAAGAAAACTTTTGGGTTGCCCCGTTGCGAAAATGTCCCTTTGGCTGGCCAGCACTTTGCCTCATCAGAACTGATGTAAATACATTTATTACGGGTGGTTGTAAAGGGAAGAAAACACCAAACACCTCATTAGTGACTTGATCATCTTGTAACAAGGCATCAGGTCTGAGCCATAAACATTTGTTATGGAAGTAAAAGGCTGTGGGTTCCTCGCTTTCTAATATGTCATCAAGATTAATTAGGGGCACTTAAAAAAAGCAGCGCTAGATATGCAGCCAAAGAGAGTTCTGACTACGCCTTTTGAAACAAATGATACATAAAGCATTAAAAACTAATGTATTAATTAACTATTGATAAAACATGTGGCAACTTAAAACAACAATAAAGTCTTTATAAATCCTAAAATTCAGATACTTCTACGAGCGAAAAATATTTAAACTCACACCAGAAAGGGGTTCAACAAAGTGAATCATTGTGTCTATTTGAAATATTTGGTTCTGGCAGCTTGTTGAGGCGAAGCATGGCTGATCTAAGTGCGGGCCAATGGCAGACCCTCAGAAACATTTAGTGCAGCCCCCGAACGCGGCATGAAACGGACGCGTTATATTTTAATCGTCACTTACAATAGCTTCCATTCAATTCACTGATCGACTGTACATAAGAAGTGGACGTAGTCACCCTTACGTCACACACTGGTTTGCGATATAGAAAACCAAGAGAGAACCTCAGGACAGGACCTGAAAAGGACAGGACACGCTTGTTATGCATGAATCCATGGCTCACACTCATCTCGTGTTACCTTTGAGACATTCTGGATAGACACTTGGCCGTTCAAAGCAGAGCCTGGATAAACAGACCAGCAGAGGTTGCCTAACATGGCCTTGCGTGCCTTCAATGCCGTTAACGGTGTGTCTCGCAATAAATCCCCAGAACGAGTCCAAGGGAATGATGGCTGATATATTTATTGGCCGTATCTGCCGCCTGCAGATTCCAGGCCCTCGGCAATAAACGCCAACGCCTCGCAGAAACAGAGCGGGGTCGCAGGTAGCCGCATTAGCTGGGAGCATCAAGTAGCTGGCTGGCGTGGTCAGATAAGATAACGGCGATGGCCGGGAGGACATGTACACACTAACAATTGTCCGCTATGTTACCGGGGTTGACATTTCTGATAAAGGCCTGTGTGGAAATTGGACATTGGCGTCTGTGGTCTTGTTTGAGCGGAATCCTGAACGATAATTTAAACCCGCGAACCTGCTGGAATAGCTTTTCTCTCATTTTGTCGGGAAGGTAACAAATGTGTGAACGCCGGAGGCAATGGGGTTCTTGAAGAACATATTTGGTTTCAATGTATATTTATTGAGATAATGCCTTTTGGCTTTTTTAATAGCGCGATATACCATTTTTGTGATATCTCCCTGCCAGCTCCGACTTTAACAAGACCGGTGACCTTGGCTCTCCGTAGCTACAACACACCACAATCCGGAGGGACAAGGAATATTAATGGAAAAAAAACTCACAGTCTTGTTACACATTATTTCGGCACATCTGCGTGTTAAAATCAGTCATTAAAAAGACATCCCATTAAATCTGTGCTCTGAGGGTTTTCACATTCTGCTCTGAGGAGAATAACCAGGAAATTGAGCTACATATATTCCCCCAACACTTAAGTTTTATTGTGTGTGCCTTGCAATTTGATCACAATGTTAAAATCTATTTCCCTCTTTGTTACAGAGATCCCAGTTGCATCTCCTACGGCAACTTACACCAGCTACGAGGAGCCGTCAGGTGAGAAACACAGCGCAACACAGCTGATTTTAGAACAATTAAACAACGCAAAACATCGTTTTATAATTCACCTACACAAATAAGTGCTATTGCTGTTTTAATGTCTTTTCTGTTGAAATATGATTGTGTTTTTCATCATTTTAATCACTGCGCAACTAAACTAAAGCAGCGGCTCCTTCATGCATGTAATTGTGTGTGCATTTCGAGCACCGTGAATGTTTTTTCTCATCCGTCCGTAGTCGTATAGTCCTCAACTGAACACACGTCAGTGAGGTCTGAGTGCCGCTGATGTAAACTCCAGATATTTTTGCCAGCGCTCCCTGCGGCCTCGTTGCCTGTATTCCCAGCCTGCCCGGCAGCCTCCCCAGGGTTTCAGCCCTAATCTGATTACATGCTTCATTTGCACCAGTTTGTATTTCAATCAGGGCCGGCTGCGCCGACAGTGAAGCCCTGCCCGACCCCATTGTACATGTGCTCCGACAAGCGTCTCCGTGCTGGACTGCTGGCATTGGACCATGTGCAACAAAAATATCTACCTGAAGTGTAATTTGTCCCGTCCTTCAGCGGCTGATTAGGATGGCTATTCGTAGAAGTAACTGACCGGCTAACAGGCTGTAAACCTGCTTCCTCAGCTGGTAGTATGCATTTATTATATTATATTAGCTTTCACCATGATACAGCTTTGGTTGTATGGAATGAGTCAACCTCTGATCATCAATCAGCGTCTGATGAGAGTGGCGCCACTGACTTCATTCAGCTTTGTTGTGAGTCCCACTTCCTACTATGGTGACTGTGCGGAGTTTGGACTCCTGTCAGAGACTCCACACAGACACCACCCTCCAAATTAGGAGCAGTGTGGTCCCCCGGGGGACCCCGCAGAATGAACAGGGCACTGCTGCGGGGACACACAAAGGAGGCGTTTGTCCTCGCAGCGGGAGATTGGCCCTTAATGAGAGCCGCGGGTGTAATGGCCCAGCGCAGCGATTGCGCTAAAGGGGCTAATGGGCAACGTCAGCTATCAAAGGGAGGTATGATAAAGACCCCCAGGGGCCAGCGGGAGATAAAGCCCCCACCGCCTGCCCTCGGCACTTCATTTACATGGAAATCAGGCGTGCTCGATATGGACTCGTCAAATTCATTTACTTTGGGATTTCCTCTTTTCTTATTTCTCCCGCCACCCTATAAAGCAGGCAGGCATTCCACCAGAAATGCTTTTCTCTACATACATGAATTCGATCCTCAGCCCACGTCCCGTACCGCTCTTTTTTTAGGGAGGAGAGGGGCGTTTTTTTCTTCCTCAATCATTACCCAGGCAACCTCATTCACACGGAGCATAATGGGGAAGAAAGGGGAAGACTGGACAGAGGGCTGGAAGAAATAATGAAGTTTGTCCATATTCAGGCAAGCTGAAAGGTCCCCCCTCTCTCTCTCAACTGCCCCCTCCTTTCTCTTCAGACTGCCCAGCCCAGCTTTCCCACCCCCCCACCCCACCTGAAAAGAGCACAAGGCTTATTGCTCTCGGAGAGGCGGAATGGGAGAGGGGGGGGGGGGGGGGGGGGGGGCAACACTCAGAGATGATCTGGTTCCAATTTGTGTCAGTCAGTGGAGAGTGGAGGGAACAAATGATTTCAATTTTTCAGTTCGCACTCTGGTCCCACCAGCGCCCTCGTTACAAAAGGAAACCTGGCGCAGCGACAGCGGCGGCCATCGATAAAGCCCTTTGGCAGGTACACATGCACTGGTGGTGTGCAGGGGACACGGCTGAGACATTAATCAGAAGTCCGAGAGCTTCTTTCTCTGGGGGCCGCAGAACATTCTATGTTCGAGTATTCACTCTCTCCCATCACGTGGATTAGACGCTGCTTAGGGGTCCCTGCTAATTTTCGGTAGGTCGCTCGCTAATATCCCCCCCGCGACCTTCTTTTGTGCGGGGGGTGTCCTCTGTAGCCCTCAGAGCTCACACAATGCATGCCAGGACACTGACGAGGGAGCAGGCTGGAGTGTAAAAGCTGGGAAGGAGTATAGTAAGAGTGTGTTGACAGACACAGGAGGATCTGTGTGAGCTATTACCCGTTTCACAGTGGCACTTTAAAGGCCTCTCGGAGACCCCGGGGGCACAAATAGTGTGACGCAAAGGGACCATATGACACACGCGGAAGCATTTTATGAATCGCAGGATGAAATTTGCCTTTTAACTTTGCCTCTGTCTTTCCTTTTCACCTCTTCTCCCTAGACTGCGAGTCTCACTGTAAAGCCTCCAAGGGAAAGATGAAGATCACCATGAAGAAGTACTGTAAAAAAGACTACGGTGAGTGAGTCCAATATGCAGGAATGTGTGCTGCCAGACGTCAGCCAGCAGTCAAGAGGTCAGATGTCTCAATTAATCAGACCCCCGAGCGAACCTAATCCGCACCCTGGTGCTGCTCTTACACAGCCCGAAGCAACGTCCTCTAATTCAGATTCATCTGGACACACATCCTTCCTCTCCGTTACCGGCATCCAAAACGTGGATGATTTTGAAGTCTGGACACGGAAAACAGAGTTGCCGGCCAACGTTCTGCTCATTTCTGTATGTTGATCCAGCTGATCTGATCACACAGTGCAGGTGTTTTCATTGCCATGTCTCTCCTTTTTCTGGTGTCAAATAACAGGTCAAAGGTAGCATTTACCCTCAATCAAATCATTATTATATGCTTATACTTTATGACGATAACTATACTTTAACGACAGGCCAGTCAAAACATCTGTATTGTTTGAAAAACAGATCACAGAGAAGGATGGCGGCAACAGAACAGAGCTATCAAAGGTGCTGAAAGACGGATTTTGTTACCGTTGGACAGAGCCAGGCTCGCTGTTTCCCCCTGTGTCCAGTCTTTGTGCTAAGCTAAGCTAATTGACTGCAGGCTCCTGCTCCATATGTACCGATTAGAGTGGCATCAATCTTCCCATGATACTTCCTCAAATGTTGTGGCAGGCTAACTTCTGTATTAACTAAACAAACTCACGCCAAGTCGCGGCTCACTGAGGTGAGCTTTTAAAGACTAAAACAAGCTGTGGAGTAGTAACGTTAAATGAGTAAAATTTAATAACTTAATGCTTCAAGCACACACTCTTGTCACAGCGTAGGTAAAGCACGTTGCTATCGCCGGATAAGGGACAACTTTGTTCGGCTCATTTTCTGTACATAGTGTAGCATTAAAGCATGGTGGAATTAGACCGCTAGCTAGCTAACTAGCTAACTAGTGGACAGCTGGCTAGTTAGCTAGCTTGTTAATTCCACCATGCTTTAATGCTACACCGGGTACTGAATGTGAGCCAAACAGCGGGCTGGTGGTCAGCAGCGACTACACTTTTCAGCCCCAGTGGTGTGTTGTCACCATAACAACAAACAACAATAGCCATTTTCTTTTGCACTAATTAAATGACATCTGGAAAACAGTTCAATTCTACTTCTATTCTATCTCTATGGTTGAACTATTCCTTTAACTGAGAACAGGATGGAGGATTATACTGTGTAAATGCTAACGATGTGTCGTCTTTCCTTTGAGGATTGCCTAAGAGACCTAAATGTATTGTGTTAAGGAAAAGCCTGTGCACTCCTCCCGCCCCGCTGCACCTCTTCTCTGGTCAAAGTGTGAATGTCTGAACTACGGTAAACCTAAGCAGGACAGACCACACAAGCACGGTGGATACGCTTTGTCCAACACAGTCAGCCTGAGGCATTTAGCAAAAACTTTGAAGTTTTAAGAGCAAATCCCACACAGATAAGAGAAGCCAAAACACACACGGCAATCACATGATGTTGTAGATGAATCCACAGAACAAGTGGTGCAGCTGAAATACATCCAACAGTGTAGTGCCAGGCAAATAAACATCATATCACAGGGTATGACGTGATATTTTGAAAAACGTCGGTGCCACCAGAATAAAGCAAAGACAGCTGTGTCTCACGAACCGACAACTTGGACCCAGACGGAAATTTGATGCTTGATGATACTGACATTTACACTTCACACTAAAACCAGTGCCATACCTGTAATTCAAACACATATAGGGATACAACTGAGGCAGTAGTAGAACACTTGTTTTCATTACACTTTCCCACTGTGTAGCTCTACTTTCACTCACACGGCAAATGATCCACGGCGCTCTTTGGATTTTCTGCACCATTAATCATGGCAACGGAATAGTTTATCGGTTAGTGGTGGATCAACATCTGTTAACCACAGAGACACAAAACAAAACCCTCCGTTCAATCAAACGTTACACATCTCGTCTCCTCTAAAAAGAAAGTAAGGGTGCTTCTGTAAATAAAACCTACATTTATCTTTGTTAAAAAAGGTTCTTCACTATTAGCTCCGCTCGAACCCCGAATGTTGATTGCTTTCAGACATGACTAACTTGCCTCTCATTCAGGATCATCGTAGCTGAAACATCATCTTTATGGACTTTAAAACGGCATCCAGCTGAAAACTGTTAGCCAAATACATTTTATTCCCGCGTACAGCTGAGTAGACAGTAATTCAGACCATTTGTTGTGTTTTGCTGGGAAGCCAAGCGCAGCCATTATTCATATTACGACTGATTTAAATCTTAATCATCGGAGCTGAGACAGGCTCTGCATCTATAAATCAGTCGGGCTGAGTCAGGCAAGGCGGGCGGTTCCTGTTGCTTTTCTCTGAAGTTCGTCTGGAAGCAGATGATTCTGCCTGAGCCGCTGCTGAGCCAGTGTGGCAGACATCATTGCTTAGCATGCGCTCCCTCCGCCTCGGCCCTAATTCATTTCTCAGGCCTGTCGCCTCGCTTTTGTGGGAGCTTCGGGGGTCTCCTCTCTGTTCTTTTGGGGGCCACAACCCCCCGTGTGTGAGTTGGTGATACGGGGCCCCCCCGGGGAGGTCACGGGAAGGGGCCCTCTTGTTTAAACACAGTTGTGCGCTGTGCCGGCAACCGAGCATTCCTCGGGGCACAAACAGGTGGTAAATTAGGCGGACGGTGACGGATTGCCACCCCGGAGAGAAAGAAATATGTTTTGTTTATTCAATTTTTGTTTTTCACCGCCGCCGTAGCTACGGAGATGGAGGACACAAAGGGATTATATTCTCGCCTGACACCCTCCTCTGCACACACGCACCCTCCCTCTCCCTCCCTGCCACCGGGAGGACAATGAATCAAAGCGCCGCGTGTTTGCCGACGCTCCGGGATAGTGCTCAAAGGCAGACACACACACCCCCCACCAGCCTCCCAGGCCACCCCTCTGTGCTCACCCAAGGGTAACAGGTCCCTGATCATTCACTCAGCTGATAACCACAGGGGACAGGGGCCTCAGCGCGGTAATTAAGCGAGCCCTAATTTCATTAGCCCCTTTGCTTGTTGGTGGCATGCGGTGTCAAGCTGCAGCACACCACCCAAAGACGATAAACCCAGCTGGAAGTTTGGCGGTGAGGGGAGGCCCCCGGTTGGCAGACATTGTGCGAGTGCAGGATCATCTCACACTCATCGCCTCTCTCTCTCTCTCTCTCTCTCTCTCTCTCTCTCTCTCTGTCAACCGTCTCACCAAACAGTGTCAGCGTGCACCAATTCATAATAGATTTGTTGTGCTCTCAGTGTCTCTCTCCGGTGTCCATTTAAGCTCAAAACCGAGTGGCGTGGATTTGTGTGTGTTTCGATACGCTGCGCAGACTGAGAACGCACTCGAGACAGAGAGAGAGTGAAAGGAGAAAGAGGCCGACGCGGACAGAGAGTCTGGACGCTGTAACCGAGTCTCCTCGGCTCTGGAGAGGAGAGCGCTATCTCCGCCGGATTCTCACGCTGCGGAGTTGGACGGGGCTCTGGGAGCAGAACCCCGGACAGCTCATGAGGTCGGAAACACATCCCGATTCTCCTGGAACTTTTTCTGTGGCTGGGAAGACAAATAGCGGGCTCCCCCCCCCCCCCTTCCCCCTCGCACACCCTTTATGTGTCTGGATGAAGGAGAGGGGTCTGCGCTGAATGGCAGGGCTGTGAGAGCTCGCTCTACTCGAGCCCAACAAACCTTCTTTCTTCTGAAATCGTGTGCAATTTGCTCACACCGTGCATTGACACACATACTCAAACACCCCACTCCTCCGGTTCTTGGCAGTAATGGGGGACGACCGATGAGCGCCGAAAGTGATCATGTTCAGCCAGAGGGGCCGAGAGAAGGCTAACTTAACCGAGCAATCTGAAGAAGAAAATGAGAAGGAAGGATATTGTCGTGGCAAAAGTATTTTGTAAGGTGTGATCCTTGTGTGTAGAACAAAAACCACAGATATTGCTTCGACAGATAAATAGTATAAATAAAAGATATGGTCCACATCCAACTGATTGTCACTCGAGTCTTTCCCATCACCGAATCCAATCTTCAGATTCGACTCATTCTCACAGTCGTGGGTGAATTCCCACATGCACACTTAGGCGTTAATAGCACATTCCGAGCTAAACCCACGGGGGTGAAGCACTTCACCTCGAGCACAGATTAGCTCCATCGCTGCCGAGCCGATTGCCTCTTGTTGCAGTCACGGCGATGAGGTAATAGCGGCTCTGTCTGACGGGGAAGCGGTGCAGGAGACCCTCTGCGAAGGAAGATTTACTCATTTGCTGGTATGAAGCTATCGGTAACAAGTGGCGTTCCAATAGTTACCAGGTTTGGCTTGATTTGGCCTGCGGTGGTCGGTGTTGTGATGTTCAGAGTCTAACACCTAATAGACCGATTGGAAAGGATTTGTTTCAGATGTTTTATTGTTAGCAGATGTGCCAATTTTTGTATCGTACAAAAAAAAAAAGAAGAAACTCCTTTGGCCGTTTATGTTTGCAATAAAGAACCTAATATCAACGTCTTCCTGCTCAAACTGAGCCTGGCCACCTGAAGGAAAAGTGTTTTTCTGCCCCTGTAATGAAAGCGTGCTCTCCGATGTTCTCGGGCCATGAACCTTTGTGTTTGCACCCGGAGCGCTATGGCAACCGTAATAGGGAGTATGCTGAGGATAACAAGGAAAGGTCGAAGGTCAGCGAAGTCCTGGACCTTTTATACAATGCTGTATAAAAGTGTTGTGCATCTGTCTGCTGTTATAGTGTGTGCCAGTGGTTCCCAAACGTCTTTTGTCCGTCGTGCTCCACTGCCCTGTTAGATGTCAACACTAGGTCATGTTCCAAATGTGTTCATTTGAATGCTTTTTAACACGATTACCTTTGTAAAAATAGATGTTATGATAAATCTGTCAATGTTTTTGGATCGATTTAGTTTGCTTTAGTACTACTGACACTTGAAATCGCAAAACTCTTTATCCGTTACTTTTAGCTATTCAGATCTCTCAATGCAACATGTGGTGTTCAAATGCTACTGCTGCTTCAATATGTGGAGGGGTACATACAGTATACCAGGGGTTTCCCTTTGTAGTCCAAGTAGTATTGACCAATATCATTTGAGCAGGCTTTGGTTGAATGCAGGTAAACGGTCCGTGTGGAGAGCAAAAGAGGCAGAAATGCAATATGGAACCCGCCAGCTATCGTCAAATTTAGCTTTTTATTGGTTAATTGGTTGCACGAAAAAGGAAGTCTTGGCTGGGGTATTCCCTGGCTACATCAGAACCCCAGAAACATAGCCTCGTGCCCCCAGAGGCTAATCCATCATCAGACCGATAGCCGATGGGGCCTGAGATCGACCCAGGGGTACAAGGGGAACAAGTATGTTTGGGTATCACTAGACAATATGTCCATGTAGGTGGTTTAACCTTCTCTCTTCTCTTCCACCAGCTGTCCAAGTGCACGTGCTGAAAGGAGACAAGGCGGGCGAGTGGTGGAAGTTCACCGTCAACATCATTTCCGTCTACAAACAAGGCGAGTACCGCATCCGCCGCGGCGACCAGCTGCTGTGGGTGCGCGCCAAGGACGTGGCCTGCAAATGCCCCAAGATCAAGCCCGGGAGGAAGTACCTGCTCCTGGGTACGGACGACGATTCCCCCGGGCAGGGCGGCGTGGTGGCGGACAAGGGGAGCCTGCTCATCCCTTGGAAGGACCTGTGGGGCCGCCGGCTGAGGAAGTTCCAGCAGCGCGACAAGAGGGGAAAGTGCTAAAAGTTGCTGGAGGGGAGCGAGAGATTGAAGAGAGAGCTTGAATGCGGCGAGGAGGAGGAGAGGATGAATGGAAAAAAATAAAATAAACTGGAAGAATAACAAGATAGAAAGACACAGGTGAAAAGTAGAGGAGATGGGGGAATGACTGAGTGCTGCTGCTCTGAGTTGGAGCGAAGAGATTAGTGTTTTTTTGTTTTTGTTTTTTTAGGAACATTTTGTGAAGGAGCTCTACAGTTGTTCTGTTTCTGTTCGTCTTTGGAGGTTCGTTTTGTCGTGTAATTGCAGAGTTTGCACCTAATGTTGCAGATACGTCACACCCTGACTATTTTACCCATGATGCCGTTGTTTGTTTTTTTTAAAAGTCCCTTTAGTGAGTTGTTTTAAAGAGCAATGCATCTACTGTATGACTCTTTTTTTGTATTTTAAGAGGATCTATCTCCACTGTGCCGTGTAAAGCATCGTCTAGTTGAATGAAGAGACCTTTTCGTGGCGTTGAGGGACTCCACTCGTGTATTATAAGTTGCTCCTGTAACCTGCCAAACTTTGGATAAACTCTGTCAACATCTAAAAGTGAGAAAAAAAAAATTGTGGATTTACTCTGTGGGAAACATAATCGGTGCCATCTTCCCTGCTGACATGCGAGGGTCGCCTCAGAGAAACAACTTGGGTGTCGCGGGAACAAATCGTCATCACGACCTTCTGCTCACTCTGCAGTATTGATCCCGTCTCTGCTCGCCGCTTATCGATATATATATCTATATATATCTATATATATATATATATATCAACAGTATGTTGATGCATGTAAAGTAACCATACGTGCGTACGTAGACATTATTCTTAGTAGATGATGCCGTAGCATCGGCTAGATGTAGAGTAGACGTGTCAACCATGCACTTATTTTTACTAGTTTTAGAACATATGAGATATGTTCACAAAGAAAAGAAATCCCATACTGTAACATATGATGCACACAAAAAAAACAACAACTGTATAGTTCAAACCCTGCTTGCCTCACTGATGAGGCAACTACAGTTAAGAATAGAGTTTATTCTCTAATAAAGGCCTAAATGTAAGTCGGACGTCCCAAACATTTGCAAATGAGAGAACGGAGGAAGTGAAGCATCTCACTTTGTCTAAAAAAAAAAAAAGAAAAGAAAAGAAGAGAATACCGACCTATCAAGCAACACAGACTCAATGCATGCTCACCATTTACTGTAGCTGACTGCTAGCTAACAATGATTGTGAATTATGTACACATTTGATTTGTACACAGTATTCAATGTTGTGGGAGGATAACCTGTGGAGTGATGAAATATCACAGATGTTTATTGTGCCGTGCGTTCAGCGCGCCGCGTCAAATGTTCCCTCAGAGCGACCTCTCTGAGGACTGGATTCCACTATCAAGACTTGGTACTCGACATAAAGGCACGACCGATTGTCTGCGTGTTATATAGCTGTATAGTATTACTTTTTTTATTCTTTTTTTGGTAAACATTAACTAGATCTATCTCCATGTGAACTTAACCAGAGTTTTTAAAATGCTAGAGGCTTAATAAATGACAGACGGATAAATGAATGTCAGAGAGATGTCTCATGTTTACGTGAGAACCCAGAGGATCACACTACGACTCGGTTTACACATACACACAGTACAGAAACACACACATGGACACACAAATACAAGGGTACACCTCAGTACTCTGTGCATCATACTGTATGTATTTGAAAACTACAACGCACTTATAGTCTCTGCCAACACATCTGTACCGACAGACTCCATGAATATTATACCTGAATAATTATCTGCTCATGTTTATACCTCGGCTTGTAAATGTTGTTTAGCAGTGTCCATTGCAAATGGTTGTGTAATGTCTTGTAATACTAATATATTATGTTTATCACAAATGAATATATTTAATGACACATGAGAACAATGTGGCTTTTGTGGTTTTTACGTTTATTTTTTACTTTTTTTTGCATTGAATTGTAGACGGCTGTGATGAAAAGTATTGATACGTGTTTGGCTATTGAACAGCCCGATAGAACTGAAAATTAATTCATCTGAAATAAAGCTGTGTAAACAAAAACAAACAAAAAAAACTGAGGATGATCCCAGCTGAATTGACTTTTTTTTAATTCCCTTTTTTGAATCAAAAAGTGTAATTATTTTCACTGAAACACGTCACAAGCAGACATTTAAACGACTGATTTAAAATTTACTCAAAACAATGTGCTGCAATACAATGTTTAATCAGTTGTTATGGCTTGTAATTGTAGAAGCCAACAGCATAAGAAATAGTTTACCCTACAAATTCATTTTAATTTCTTAAAAATAATAACCTAGAGAAACTGCCACCAACTGCAGGACACTTTAGATTAGTGTCACATTATTTAGTGAATACGGGGTATTAATTCAAGACTTATTGGGCACATATACAGGATGCAAGTACAACGTAACAAGCGTTAGGGGATAAGAGGGTAACAATTTTTGTGTTTTAAAAGGACTAAGAGGGATAAATTAACCTTTTTAAATTACTGAGAACCTATTTAATAATGACAGGGTGCAGTAATATTATTGGGCAAGAAAAGTGGGCAAAACAAGTCGATATTGCAATGAGAATTGTTATATCGTTTACTTTAAAGTCATGGCATTTATGAAAATGAATAAATATGGAGTAGCCTATTATTTATATAGATTTAAAAAAATAGTTTTAATATGGTTAAACTATAACAATGTTTTATTAGACACACCAAAAATGTGTGCCTTTAAAGCAATAGCCATGAAACGCTTCCATTCATGTTTCTAAAACGATGGGGAACAGTAAAGTAGTTTTGGGCTTGAATCTGGCGTCAGAAAGGAACCAATATGAGCTTTAATATCCCGTCACATCATCAGATCATAAACAATTAGGGAGCCAATTACATATACGTCCACCTTCAAACAAACAAAGAACACTGTGGCCAGCGATTAGTCAATTCCAAAGAATAACATGTCAGTTTTCTCAAAGTTTTTAATTTTGTTTTGGAAAGTATCAAGAGCTACAGCGAAGCTGATGGGTGATGACTAAAACCAAGACAAAGCATTGACAACGTGTGAGAAAGCTCTTTCATCACTGTGGAGGTCTGCGGGGTAAGTGGGCTGCACAATAAAGCGATAGTTTTAGTGTACATACTACCGGGTATGTTAACATTTATAACAACGTCTTTTTTGACATACAGAAGCCAATGTGACAGGACACAGATTAACAATGATTTATTATTTACTGGGAAACTAAAACTGATTTGCAAATGTGTTACCCCCCCTCATTCTCTCTTTTGAATATTTTATTGATACTCCTTATATAAAAAAGTATTTACAGCGTAGTTCGTGAGCGGTGATGTAAAGCTTTAGAACACTTTTACGCAAGATGCAACAATAATTGTGGAAAGAACGATTATTATGCCTTCCTAACGTTGATATTCATTTTTTTACAACCTCGGGAAAATGTGTGAATTCTCTGAGGGGAATGTTGTCAGCATGACGTAAAAAAAAAAAAATTGAAGCCAACAGTTAATTAAGCAAGTCAATTAATTAAAATAATTTCTGCCAAAGAACGTCAACCACGTCCTGCAGAGCGGATCGTCACTTGTGTTGGATCCCGTGCCTCTGTAAACTTCACAGACAATAAGCGCCGATCGCTGTGATGCAGGCATGTTGCTGAAAGGGTGATATCACCGACGCGTCTGATCCAAACCGCAGATGTTATTGTTGTAGCTGGGAGGTTTTGGCGTCAGTGGAAGGAAACCTCTTAACTTATTCCTGAGGGAGCTTCACACGAAAAAAAACACACAACTCTGAACCCGCTCCAAACGAGCGTCCATCTGTCTTGGCTCGAAGACAGCGTATTGATATACTGCTCCCGCAATGCCTGGTGCAGATCAGGGGGGGGGGGACCGATTATACAGTCACTAAGTTTAAGCTGTGTTCTCCATTAATAGAAAAAGGCCACCAGGGTTATAGGCCGTAAAAACCTCTCCAACTATCGGTAGATGGCGAGGAGGAAGAGGCCGGAGGACAGATGTGGAACGTGCCTGTTCGGGTTCCCCTGGCCTCTCTGACAGTGACATCATAGTGTCATTCAAATCAGGCAAGACGGGAACAATTTCACCTCAGCTTGTTTAAACCCCCCCGACTGTTGCACAAGCTCTCTGCGATTCCTCTCATGACTTTGGGGCGGGATGGGAGAGTTGAAAAGAGATCTGGGTGTGTTTGTGTCAAACTTCCCGCTCAGTGTGTGAAAAGATGAAGCTGGAACAACAAACACGAAGACATGATACGACCCCGAAGCTTTTGGCCTCCGTACGCGCACAAAAAAAAGTGAGACCCGAATGCGAGGGGGGGGGGGGGGGTCAGGTTTCTATCAGCGGACAGCAACTTGGAACTTTCCACACAGAGGAGTCCCTCCGGTCGTGCCGCCGCCCCGCCATTGTCTCCCTGTTCACAAGGAGCGCACTCCTCGGAAAGTCGGGCCGAGGTTGTCCTGTAGCCGTGGTGGCAGGGCGGCCCTCTGCCCTCCGCTCGTATGCTGAGCTGACAGCTGGCGGGAAAACGGAAACATAAGAGTGAAACTCCCACGACACGTATTCTATATGTCGTGCTGGTGAGGACAGGGTGGAAAAAAAAGACCCAGATTTCGTTGTCAGATTGAGCCCGTAAAAAAACAAAAACACTTGGAGGATCAGAATTTATTGCCTTTTCCTTATTGTTCCTTGCCCCCTTGATTTTCCCCAAAAGGTAAGCGTTAAGTGTTACGAGACCGCTGCGGCTGTGTGCACAGTTGAAACAACATCGCATCGGGGAATATGTGACTTCCATGCGTTTTATGACTCTGCAGGGACATCCAGTGCGCCAACGACCCGAGTGGGCTCAAATCACAACTTTCAAAAACCCTACTTCAGAAACCTTCTGCGCCTATTGGTGAATTGTTTAGAAATTCCTTCAGTCTGATATGAAAAAAAAAAAAGAAAAAGATTTCTTACAGTACAAAATTGGTCTAAAACCATAAATCTATGGACAAATCTCTAGCTCCTTAAAAAGGTACATGGAGAGAAATGACCACCGTGGTGGGACAGGAAGCATCACAAGCAGCCTAATCCCATTCACACAGATCAGATAGAGCCTTCCACAGGAGGGGAAGAGAGGAAACGGGAGGTATTCAAATAGTCCGATAACAATCTAATTAGCAGGTAATTACAGTGTATTGAGGAGGCAGCCATTGACTGCAGTGTAACCGAACAATGTTTTAATGACTATGATTGGTGTTGTATTACACAGAGGGGGGGGGAACTAATTATTGAGAGCTACACAAATTAGTTTTTTTTTTTTGGAGAGAGCTGAGAGGCCTGTGATACTTAAGTGGATTAGTTGTTCGGGAAGAAGGAGGAACACCAGAGGGGATCACAGCAGGGACTGATTTGCATTACCCAGCAGCCACGGACCTTTAGCGCCACCATTTCTACTCTCAATTCACGGATGAGCTCGGCACCTCGGGGGGTGGATGGAGGGGGGGGGGTTCATCCGACATTTCTTCGCGAGTGCCACCACATTTCACTTCAATCAGGGAGGTTCGACCGTTTCAATCAAGTTCCAGTCGGATTTGAAGTCTGATTTTATGCATGAGATCTCTACTGCCGCCACTTCAGCTGGAAAACTCTACGCAATCGAGGCCTTTTGTTTCTTTTCCTGAAACCCACTTGAACCCCCTGCTCCATCGTCTTAACCCGCCGTAAAAACTATAGAGCCACACCACAGATGCCGTTTTGTTTGCTCCTAAGCACCCGACTAAACAGGGAACAATATAACACTGTGTTTTCTCAGCTGACTAAATGTATTTCCAGGCTCTGTTTTTCTTTGCGTCACGTGAGGAGCGGGGCGGGAAGCACGAGCACATCGTTCCCAAATGATTCATGCAAATGTGCGCGACGATTGCCATCAACTAAACCAGCCGATGCCGTCAAAATAAACCTCAGGAATTTGGCTTTTTGTGGAGACGCCGACGCGCTTCCCGGCTACGTGTTTTTCACACGTCACCTATGTCCTCCATCCGCCAAAGGCCACTCTTCTGCTTCCCAGCCTTCATTCAGCAGAGCGGGGCTCCGTGGAAACAAAGAGTGAAGCACCTTTGGAGAAGGAAGCAGGGCTTAAAGAGGTACTTGATATCAGCCCACCACACACACAAACACACACACACACACACACACACGGGCGAAAACACACCCACGAATAAAACATACATGTGCACACACAACTTCAGCCCCCCCCCCCACCCCCCCACCTCTTCACTTACTCATTCACTCTCTCCCGAACTGCCTCTCCATTTCTCACTTCCTTGCAATGTGCATGGTTCAAAAGCTGGATTTCTGGCTTACTAGATTGGAGCACAAAGGCTCTTCTCACGCATCCCGGAGAAGCCCCACTAGAGAGGCCTCCGTCCCATCCTGGATAGGAGAGCGCACACAGACAGAGTTAGTCCTCTTTTTTTTTTTTTTTTTTTCTCATTACCATTTCCATACAGGATTAAGCCACTTGGCTTTTGGATGGTGTGGACTATATTTTTCACCCATCCCAGCCAGCCAGCCGCCCCCCAGCCCCCCTCTCCCAACTGCATTCTCAAGGGCCAAGTTAAACGATCAGTAGGACCATCAGCTCATAAACCAGCTCTTTTAAACGTCCATTCACGCACGCTGGCGGGCCCGGAGAGGTTGCCGGAGTGGATGGTTCTCGTCGGAGTCTGCGCTGTGAGGAGAGTCCTTCAGTCGCCTCACAGTAGCGCCCTGTTTTCAGCCTCCAGGCTTTAACGGGGACAAGAGGACACCAAACTAAGTTTAACAGACTACTAAAAAGCAGTTGCACATTTTATTTGCCATTTTCCCCACTGGATTTAAATTGGCTATTTATCATGATCAATAAAGCATGTGTTACCGTTTGTAATTGTATTTCATTGATATGAGCCTCACCGTTTCCTGTTCACTCTCCTCCGCCTGTATCAAGTTATATTAAAGTCATCCGGGGGACTTTTATTGTGAAGCAGTCACAGGAAGCGCAGACAGGTCGGGCTATAATATCAATGAAACTCAAGTTGATTATTAACGCTGTGATTTGTCTTTATTTATGTAAAAACGCATGAAGGATGTAAAAATGATTATTGTAAATAGATGTACGTTTTTTTTTATCATGATAGAAGAAATTAGATAAAACAGACAGAGAGGCGTGCGGAAATCTGGAATTTTCTTCCTCACTTCTCGGCTGCATCCCACTTTCCTTTCTCTCCTCCACCCTCCCTTCCTTCCTCCTCATCCGAATACATTAATATCTGAAAGTGTTGGCTCGGACCAAAAATACTCATGGGCTGAACAAAGTGCAGAGTGACTTCAGGGTCTGGGATCTTCAAATAAACCCTGCCTGGGTGTCATGGGGACCAGGAAGTGGAATTAACTGCTATATTAGCTGACCTTCATCTTGTTGTTTGTCCCAACCTGCCTGGCTGGGCCCCGGCCTGGCCCGTAACCACGGCCTCCGGGCCCAACAATGCGGGCATTTCCCTCGGTGAAAAAACACAGGCCTCGGGGGTTTACTGAGCAAACAAGATGAGCTCTGCCAAACACTCCTCGCTCCCACCTCTCACAATCACTTTTTTTTTTTTTTTTTCCTATCGCCATTTTTTCCCCTCTTCTTTGCTCTCGTCCATCCACGGAGCTCTGAGAAGCTTCCAGACAGTTCTGGGTCGAGTGTGAGACAGAAATGTAGGAAAACAGAGCGCTGACCTATGTCCAGATTTAGTGTTCGTGTTGACGAGGCGGACCCATAACTCTCTGGACGTCTCGCTTTAGCTCCCAGAGAGAGGCGATGTAAATGTTAAAACTTTGTCGTGAAATCTAAAAACATTCCCCCTTTACAACCTGATGCTTAACAATTTATATTCGACCTACTGGTCACAACATCAGGACACTTCTACAAAATTTGTGCAACCACAAGTTGTGTAAATCTTATGTACATATCGCGTTTTCAAGGGATCAAATATCCTCAAAGTTAAATGTTTCCACTTTTGAATATCTGGACTTTTAATATGATGCTACAGCCGGCAGCCAGTTAGCTTAGCTTAGCACGAAGCCTGGAAACAAGAAGAGACCGCTAGCCTGGCTCGGTCTCAAGCTAACACTACCAGCACTTGAATCATATTCAATGAAAATGTCTTCATACGCTCTTATTATATGACCAGAAGCTTCTTTTCAACGGGCTGTACGTTTTAAGGGTCAGGGTCTGGGTCTGCTTTCGCCATTAGTCCGTATGTTGTTCCATCCAACAGAACTTGACGTGAAAGCAGAGTTAGAGCAAAGCGGTCCTGAGTTGCTAGTAAATCAGGACCGCTTGCTTGCTCGGATTAATACAGGAAGACATCAAACGGTCAGGAAACAGAACGGCTGCGTAAAAAACAGTGGGGAGCTACAGGAGAAGACTTCTATTTTACTGCAAGGCCATGACTTTTCTGTATTTCCTGCGAGCGAAACATCTCAGAGGACGACAGATACAAAGCTAGGGAATAAAATGTAATATCTCCCTTTAATGGCCCAAATCCGTCCTCACCTGGTATTAAATAGTGGACGCAGGATGTCAGAGATATGACAAATATCAATACTCCAGATCAAAGAGAGGAGAGGGATGTAGCACCTCCTGTTTAGGTACACGGTCTGATGGTGCCTTTCGGTCAACTGTGTGTGTGTGTGTGTGTGTGTGTGTGTGTCACAGAGGGCGGTTGGATTCAATCTTGTCGCGGCATCAAAGTGGGGCGGCCATCAAAAGCCCAGCATCAGCATCAGGGATCAAACGCGCCTCAGTCACAGCAATCATCCACAGGGTCACAGGAGGAGGACCGGGGTCAGATGGCCAGCCAGGAGGAAATCTATTTACACACACGGCATTCACCTTCAGGATGGTCACCTTGGGCTTCTTGCTGCATTATTGCGAGGATTATTATTTCAACTTCGAAGGATGTATTTTAAAGAATGACGAACAGAATTCACATCAACCAGGGCATGTTTTAATTGTGTGTTATGCAGTGGTGGGCCGTCACTGCCTTCTCTGCTGGCCTAAACAGAATCACTATGTTATAGCTATTATATAATTTAATATTTTTTCTTAAATACATCCCTGAATCCCTGTGCAGTTTAAGTGAATGGGGACGATATTGTTTATTGTCATAGTCTTCAACCAATCAGATCTTTAGTTTGACATGTTGGGCGTATTCTTTGACGTGCCAGAGCGGCTAGCTGGCCTACAACTACGTCAGCATTACGTGCAGCTCAGTTTTCAGGTGCAGCTCTGCAGTGAGGTGCAGTGTGTGCTGTGATTGGTCAGTGGGCGAGCACGCGACTATCGTGAAACGAAACTTCACAGCAGAGGCTTAGTCGGAGTAGAAAGAGTTCAAATTGAAAGATATTGAAGAAATTATGATATTTTTTTGCATTTTTCTTGGTGTACATGTATATTTTTTTTACCTAGCTTTGTTTTTTAACACTCAATGGCTGAAGGAGGAGAAATGGATTTGTGAGTTGGGATTTAACTGGGATGAAACTCTGTCAACAAAGAAAGGAGGATGGAGTTTGTCTTTAAGTGAACAGCATTTGGTAAGTCAACTGCGTTTGTTTTATTACATCTAATATCTGAATGGCCTGTGCCCTCGAGTGTGTAGCAGAATGCGTGTTGCTGCTGTTGTTTTCTCATTAAGCTAGTTAGCGTAGCCTCCCAGAACACTAGCGGAGCTGTTTTTTGTTGTGTTTTTTTTTTCCGGTTCAGAGGTCACACAGACCGTTGTCTCCTACATGAGCGGAGAAAACATTATATTTCCTACAATTTAAGCTGCACGACAGCAGTGAAGGCCCAGGTATAAAATGCACAGCCCGCCACTGGTGTTATGGAACGATTACTGTAAACTGAAGCACGCAACAACTTAAGGTAAATGCTAACAAGCTAAATACAGCGATGCTTTAAAGTAAATGCTAACATCTGCATGTTAACATGTTCACAGTGACAATGCTGGGACACTGATGTTTTCAGGTATAATGTGATCCAAATTTCATGGTAATTCATCCAATAGCTGTTGAAATACTAGCATGAAAATATCTTGGTGATTTTCTGACCATCTATTAACACTTCGGTGTTATGGGGTGGACCCTTTTATCCGAGTCTAGAATGTTGCATGAAATGAACAACCAGGGATCTTTCAGCATCCTGCAAGTATCACACATCGAAGGGGAAAGCCCTGTGATCCCCGCTGTGAGTGACTGACCGGAGACATGGACCGTCCAGCCCTTGGCATTACACTTGTCCTCTGCAGCCAGGAAAGGAAAACAGCTCTCGACTAACACTGCTCATCCAATCATGTTTAAGATTCCTGAGTGATGTGTGCCGTCTGCTCCCATCTGGACAACAGCTCATTTTCCCATGATGAAAGAGGACCGAATGTGGTAAACCTGCATGACTCTTTTGTTATTTCTTTGCCAATAAAGATACCAGGACTGTGAAATACTAGTAATTCAAGACTTGCCACACACGCTGGTTTGGCGCACGCACAAGATAACCCGCCGTGGCCGTAAATCAACAGGTCCCAAATTTGTTTTGCTTGGGAAAACAAGCACTCCACGTTCAGACCAATTTATCTGATAAGCCGTCCTCGTGCGATTGAGGGAAACGTTGATAAACCGAGTACTTCTAATGACACGATCTCATTACCGGAGTGTGTCGGTGCATCTCAATCCACGTACGTCTCACAGGGGGAGTCGTGAATGAATCTTTTAGCCCGTTAATAAGCAGTGTCTAGACCCATGTTCTGCAAATTATCCACAATTAATTCTCTGTAAATAAAATTTAAAAAAAGCTTTCGATTATATCATTGAAACAATCTAGAGTGTGCAATCTAGATTTATTTGAAACAACTGAATTAAACTCTTGTTTTGATCTTTCCAACTCTGGAGTTTATAGGGGAATTATTTATCTTTAACACAACGATAGTCAACAAACTAAACGGCCATAAAGAAATGCAAAATGACCATAAAAAGTCATAAAATGACCACAAAGATATGCAAACAACCACATACAGACAAAGAACAACTAGAAAGAGACATAAGACGACAATATACGATAACTATTAATGATGTACAGTTATCATTGACAGGAGCAAAGGCTTTAAATAGTCTTGTCATATTTTTTAATAGTCTTATGAATTTGAACTCCTTTTAAACTGCGCCCCAGTCCCGTTCCCACTGGAAAGTTTCCAACCCACACCTGGAAGTTGTATAGTTTGTATGGCAAACAATGGCTCCGGATTGAATCACATTTAATCTTTTTCTCATCCTCTGACTCATTCTCACCTCTGTCGTTGCTATTAGGCAATTATTACAGAGGCCTCGCTGACCTCTCCCTCCCCGCCGAAAACCTTTTTCTCTCACATGCAGAGGAATCGCTCTCGCTAACCCCCTTTGACACCAAAGGCCGTCACTCTGTTTGCCGAGGATGTGAGCGATCCGTCTGCGCTTTGATCCAGAACAGAACTCGAGGATGTCACACACACACACACACACACACACACACACACACACACACACACACACACACACACACACACACACACACACACACAAGCGAGGAAGAGGGCGGCGTCACGTTATCTGTGCTCTCTGGACTGCGCCGGTCCTCCGGTTTGGACTGGACGGGGACTCGTGACGGACACATTTCCACACTAACTTCACATGGAGTTCTCTCACGACGTCGCCACTTAAAGCGTGGGTGGGTGATTTTTAAACTATCATTCATCTTTCATTGACTCTGACCGTATAGATTTATTGAGTGTTGCTAGTTTGAGATCACTTATTTCTCCTAACACTGAGTCTAATCTATGCTTCACATCCGTATCATTGCATCAGATTTTGTTGTTGATGTTACCTCAGATCCGACGGATGAGTTAGACTGACACCTTCTGCGTCGACTTCGGAGGAAGAGACGAGGTCAAAACAATGTCTGGACCTCGACATCCACAGGAACCATCCGTCTGATGGAGCAGGGTGGGTGGGTGGGGATTTGCAGGCGCGACAGCTGAAACACATTGAGAGATGGTAATCATTAACCACTTCGACTAAGACGTCAGATCGGAGAGGTCGGGACCGCATCAATAATACGGCGAACCGCAGGCACCAGAGTCTGATGTACGTGACTTTTACTGGGGCGGGCAGATCATATGGAATAGATAGATGTGATCCCTTTTGTGAGACTATTTCACCTTGCCTGCCGCATCAACAACAGGGAGAGTGGAAACAGTCTCCGTTGTAGACTCAACAAACTAAAAAGGTGTGTGTGTGTGTGTGTGTGTGTGAGCATTCCTGACTGTACAAAACAAAATGAGCACGTTGTGTGAAATCTGTATTCTCTGATTTCTACGTGCAGCATGCGTGTGAAGCTCGACTGGGTTCCCCCCGCTCTTCTCTCCGGGGGAGGCGTTGTGAAAAACTCGACGGACGTCTCTCTCCCTCTTCCCAGCATCTGGCTCTCAGAAGTGTCTTGCGAACACATGGGCCCATTAGTTCCACCTCCGGGTGGACTCCCGCCCGTTCCACACTGATGTGATCTCACGAGGGGCCCGGGCCAGCCCTCCCAGGGGACCCGTAACCACCCAGGCACCAGAACAAATAGCTCAGAGCTTACGCATACTCTCTCTTTATGGCAGGTGATTCCTTGCCCCGTTTTCCAGAGCATGCGAGAACTTCAAAGTGTCCCACACAGACCGTCGTTCTCACCCTTGGCTTCCTCGTATCTAACCCGCCACGTAGTTGGATTGTTGGCCGTGGCCGGGGAGAGGGGAGCACAGAGTGGGGTCACTGAGGTGGGTGTCTAGGTGTGCTTTGATGTTAGAGAGAGAAATCGACTGTAAAGGAGGTAGATGTGCTACTGTCCTGCACGTTACTACTCGTGAAACCACAACGGCAAGAGAGCGAGCGAGCGTGTTTCCGAAAACGTCGAACTATAAGACAAGTTGACCGTTCACTAAGCCCCGCCTCTCTTGGTTACTGTTGCTACAAGTCCTCGATATCAGACAGAGGTAGACTAGTCCTGTCCTAATTAAAAACTCAAATTTGCTTCACGAGTTGGTTGAAAATGCAGACTTTTAGCATTTCAAGCTCGCATTTTAATGGGAACGTTGTGGATAGTCTTTTAAAATGATGAATCTAGCTGCTCGATATATTGTAGTGTTACCGCTGCGACATGCGACATTACAATTGAAAATATGGAATTCAGCAATATATTATATTGCTGTGTATAGCTAGTTAGTGCAAGTGTATGAAAAGGAAAAAATTCTAACATAGCTGTTTGGCTGCTTAGCTATCATATAGTTTGTATTTTCAAACTGTATGTTTTCATTTTTAACATTACCGGCAAAAAAGGCTTTTAGAATGAAGACTAACTGATGTGTTTGACACTAGCTTGCATTTTTTTAGTGACAACTCAGTAACTACTAACTGTTAGCTAGTTAGCCTGACATGCTAACTATTGCAGCGTACATTAGTATCAGAAAAACACACATACAGTCCCGTTCACACCTCTTCAATATGTGGTAAAATGTCGACGAGCTTGTTGTGCCTAGCTACGGTTGCTAAAGGTTCAGTTGTATCCAAAAGACCTTTTTCAAATTTTGACTCGTCATTGTAGGAAAAGCACAGGAGAATGTAACAATGGCTGCATTCCACTTAGGGGACATCCTTGTATTGTGCATGCTGGCTCACTGGAGTGGCTTACTGGGACACTCGTTAATGATATCAATTTCACCTGTGCTTTTCCTACATGTCAACATGTGAAAAGGCTCCATTGAGCGTTCGTAGGAGGTGTTTAGTCAATTGTGTCGAAAAGCTAAAATCTGTCAAATACAACTAAACATTTTCATTTCACAAGTCTGTCTCTGTGTGTGTTGGTGTATAGCGTTAATTATTCCCCCCACCGCATTCTGCGAAGACTGCTATTGATGGTATTTTTCGGCCGCTCCACTACCTATTCTGAGTGCACCTAATGTAAAACGTTAGTCTGGAGCCCTGTATATAGTTCAGAATGCATTTCACTTTCCTGTCCATCATATTTGATGTTGTTTGACTTTAGCTCACTGCAAAGACTGTGTGCCACAGTCAGTCATGTCGCCCGGCCGCTCAAGTGCTGAAAGACGAGGCCAGTAGGAGGCAGAGGGGAGGAAATTGATGGCAGAGGGAGAGATGCGAGAGGAATGGAGGTTACCCACCAGCTGAGGAAACAGGGCGGCTGGCGTGTCTGAGCGTTTTGTGATAAATAAAAAAAAATCAGCTCTGGGGCCAATGAAAATGTTTGTGTAGAAAGTTTGAAAACAACCACACAGGAAACGAGAAGACTACTCTTCGTTTGACAGGAAACATACTTCCTCTTTCACGCACACATTTCACAGGCGCAGCAAAGGACACATTCTTCCTGACACCGTGGGTCGGACTGGTAAATGTGCTGTTGCTTCCACCGTAGGAATTAAATGTCACGGTGGCACAGTTGGCTGTTGAAAGCTTTACGCGTTACAGTGTGCTGATTGAAGAACCAGATACAATCATCATGCACGCCTCCGCTGTTTTCTTTTCATCCTGGTGTGAAGTTTTTTCAATTTTTGGTTAGATGTCTAAAAGGTCTGTGCTCAAGACTTTTTAAGGTTTTGTTTTACGACATAAAATACGTCAGTAAATACCCCTCTTGTGAATTTTGAAGCGTTTTTTAAAAAGGCGGTTTTTAACAAGCGGCTAAATGAGACTAAACGTCTTCACGCCAACTGGTTCGCTTCACAGCCTCGCTGTACTCGCGCTCATGCGACCGCGGTGTGGTTCGTTTACAGCCTAACCTCAGCTTTTTACTTCTGCCGAATGCGTATTCTCTGCAATAATCTAAAAATCCAATGGAAAAATCCTATTCGCTTTTTGTGGAGGGAATCAAGTGCGATGCTAACTTCCGGGGTTGGCCAACAAAGAAATACATCATCCCTGCACCACTCCATGGCAGCCATCTCTGTCAGTGGAGAGAAAAAGCATGTTGTTCTATCTGCCAGGCTAATAAACATGTCAGATCCTAATTTCCCGAGGCATGATTGGCAACAGAGGAGGCCTTACTGCTAATAGAATTACAGAGACGTGTCACAGGGAGGCATGAAGTTTGTACATACCCCCCCCCCCCCCCCCCTTTTTTTTCTTCTTTTAAAGCCTTGTAAGGCCTGGACTGGACACCAAACAAGGGAAAATGTGTCTCAGGGTAGAAACCACAAGAGATTCAGGTCTGTTGAACCTTCACATATAATGGAGGTGAAACAAACAGAAACTGTGGACCTGGAGATGACATCACCAGCCAAAGCTCCGTTGCCAGACGCTCAATGTGGGGAATATATTTTTTTCCCCCCAAAACTTGGCAAGGGAAACATGTACACTCCAATCCCCTTTTATTGCTATTTACCTCTTTGCCAAGCTTTGTTGAAAGCACATAGTTTCACAAGATGAATGTGGAGCTGAAAAAAAAAGAAAAGAAAAAAAAAGACCCGACAGCACAGCTCCGACTATCAGCCGGCCCTCCCTCAGGTTTCAGCTCTGCTTTTAATGCTCCTGCTTGTCTTTTTAGAGTTGATTCTTCCCAGCTATAAAAAGGATTGCTGCAGGGGTGTGCGCTCTGCTTTTAGGCGTTGTGTGTCGTTAAGCAGCCGGAGAGGTGCAGCAGCAGCAGCATCATCGCAGCACATCGCTCGGGCGGCCTGACCCACAACAGAGCAGCACTCGGCCGCCCCACACTTTTTTCTAAATATGTACACAAGTGCACAGGAGAGCGCCAGCGAGCCCCCGAGGAGACCGCTGCTGGTGCTCGCGAGCCATAAATCCACCATCGGGGCCGGCAGGTTGAGCCGGAACGTTTAGACACTGTGGGCCGGGTGATTTATGGATCAATGCGACCTCTGGAGTTTAAAGATAACAAGAGCAAATCTCGCCTGGGATTGAATACCTCTGCAGCACACTGATACTGTAAAGACATTTCATCCACTCAACAGGACGGGGCGAGTTAGAAAACTTACGCGTTACAGAGAGTTATATATTATTCTATTTCATTAAAACGGGTAATGCAGGGAGCTTATAGCCTCTCTTAGCAGCTGAAAACTGAGGTGAGTTTAATGAGAAGTCGTTAATGGAAATATTGTTGGAGCGTACCGTTAACAGCCTCTTTCCTCACCGCTCAGGCCAAAACTATTTCCCTCCGACTTATTTTACATTGCAGTTCGGATCGAAACAATCACTCACTCCCCTACAGGAGCCCCCTCCGATGACCTCCGCCAGCTCCCACCACGCAGCTCCCCCCGCTACACAAACCAGCACCTGCAGCACAGAGGAGAGTGCCAGTAACTCACGCTGTGGCAGATCCCAGCACAGGCCTTTCTGGGTGAGGGCCTTCCCGCACGGCGAGGATTTACTCCGATGACAAGAACCCGCCACTTCCTCGCCGGGCCTCACATTTAATGGAGTGCAAAGTTGCCTTTAATATTTCTACAGGTGTTAGGGACGAGGATCCTGGAGCACATGGGGGTCTTCTTTTAAAGGAAGGCCCTCGTAAAAATGGTCCACAAAAGCTCCTTTTAAAGCAGACAGGAGATATGAAATATAGAGCAATGGGAGATTATTATAAGAGCTTGATTTTGTTTTTTTTGAAGAAGGCACAAAACCAGGGGATTGGCTTAATATATAGAATGTCTGCAGGTTTGTTTAAAGAATTTGTACTTGGCTGTTTATCATCCGATTCAGAGCTGTACCTTATGTTTTACTCATATTCTTGCAGCAATCTATTATAAAAAAAAAAGTAAACTAAGAAAACAGGACACTATCTGTGTTACATCAGATGTTAGTTATACAGTACACAGCGAAGATAACCTCCTCTCATCACTCCCCAGGACACCACACAATTTGTCTTCTTTTGCCCCCAAAAATCATGTACCCATTGAACCCTAACACCGCAAATTCCACTAAATATTGAGTTGAATGCGGACAGATTGCCGCTATCCTGCTTACACTCATTTCTGCGGCTCACACAAGAAGCTTTCTCTGTGGTAGGTGGTATGTTTAAAAAGGCACTGAGGAAACAATCTAGCGCCGCTCTCCCCAGCCACATACAGCTGTCATCATCCCCCATTCACGAGGCCTGGACGAGCAGGAGAACACTTATCACGTCAGCGCTGTCCTGCGTAACAGCAAGAGCCCTATTTAGCGAGATAGCAGCTTGTAATCACGCCGTCCTCCAGGGCCGCGGCACTGCGGTGGGCCTGGCTAACGCCAGGAAAAGCAGCCGGGGGAGCTGATGAACTTGGACCTGCAGCTTGCATTCTTCTGCGATGCCTCGCTGCACCGTGCTGCTGCGTCCCGAACGATCGTCTGTAACGACGTTCGTTAATGACAAAGTTAACGGTATGTTCCCGAAATACCTCAAAGACCTCCACAGCGTAAACACGCTAATGGAAACATGGTGCCACACATAACTTTTTATGTCTGCCGTTTGCTCGTAAATATCCCAACGCACAAACAAAGACCCAGGCACATATTGTAGCACGTGTGTGGGCCAAAGATATTTGTTTTCTTCTCAGCCACGTCTGGATGTTTTTCTTAATCAAAACTACGAGTCTACTGCCTTGCTAGAGGCTATGAGTCTTAAATGCTACATGCTAATCTAAACATGCCGACGTGCTCATGTTGGCACTGCTAACATGATGATGTTAAGCAGGTTTCATGTTTACTATGCCCACCATCTTAGCTTAGAATGTTAGCATACTAACATTTAGCTATAATTAGCACTGAACACAAAGTGCAGCTGCGAGTACGACACTAGTTTTACATGTATTTGGTCATAAACCAAACTTTTTACGAAAATTTGACCCGATGATGGTGCCAGAAAAAGGGTGCTAGACTGGACCGAAGTGGTGGACCAACTGCTAAATTTCGACAATTCAGAACATGTCTAGTTCCTGCACACTGCTCTCAATGTGGCGACACCCGAGCCGGCGGCTCGCGGCGCAAACAGGCGCTAACAGTGCAAACGACGGCTACGGTGCTGACAGAGATAGCGGTACCGGGGGATGGGCGCTACACTCCTGTGACGACGCTGTCAGACGAGACGCCATTATCAGCGGTAACCGCCGCATGAATGCAGCGCAGAGCGGCGGCCGAGAGCTAGCCAGTGGGTTATGCTAACATGCACTAAAAGCATGCGTGGCCGGCTATGTCAACAACACACAGCAACTTCCTTCTCTGCTCAGGACGCCATTACTCCACTATATCTTTACATAGAAAACAGTTGTCTGCTGCTACATTAAAAACATTAAAAAAAATATTTTTGGGCTGCACTGTAGAGGTTTAACATATTGCCAGTCTAACATTTGGAAGTGCACATACCAGACAATAACCCAGCTATCACTAGGGCCACCTAGTCTTACTGTTTTTGGAAGGGCGTGTAGACTATTTATTGCCTCTGTTGTAACTCTGTCTCTGTCATTACTTGGACTTGCTTCAGGTGGTGGACTTCCTCCAGCAAATGGGTGACATGGAGTAGAAGCCACCACCCAAGGATATCCTGGTACAAGCTGTTAGCCTGGCATTCCTGGCCACCTCTACTTATTACATTTTCAATGTAATTTGTGTACATTTTAGAAAGCTAGTGCAGTGTTTTAACTTAAAAAACGTATGTGTAGTTTTGACAAATAGAATATTTAGAGAGCAATGAGTATGAAGTGTGTAATCATAACAAGCCCCTCTCTGAGAACACGCTGTAGACGTAATCACAGTTATGGATCACACTGTTTTAAGCGCATGGATTTCACTGCATAAACATTTCTGTGTTTTGTCAGCGATGGCTGGTGAACGTTCATCTGAGAGCGCAGCTCAGCCGATGAGGTGAAATCAGGAAAATCTCATTTTGTGGGTTTTGCAAAAACATAGCTGTGCGCTGCCACTACATCATGTGAAACTCTTTGTAAACAGACGTGAAACAAGTGCATACCGGAGTTGTCGACACGTACAGTACATGCTTTATGTCCTGCCACAATAATGTTAAACACCTTTGTCCAAAAAGGGGAACATTTCAACAAGCAGAGACTGAAAACACAGATTTTGAGAAGCCGTGTCTTCTTTTGATGATTTTTACAAAATGGCAACACTACAAATAAAAACCACCACAAGCCAACCAGCATATTGCGCAACCTGTTTGTTGAAATCAGAAGCGTGTTAAACAACAGCTCACTATGTTTACCCAGTGAGAAATCCTGCAAGATGTATTTAACAAGCTGTGTTACCCGTGGCTATCGATGCAATCCTTCACCTAGGATCCAGCAGTGCAACGACGGTGTGAAGATTAGAAGCTTATCCAATTAGCTTTGTGCTAAGACCGGCTGAGCCAATCAGGCACAGCTAAAGGCCACGACCACACTGAAGTGCTGCCGGGCCGCCACAGATCAGTAGAGGCCGAAATACTAGAATAATGATTTTTTTTTTTTTACAAACTAATATTCTATTAAAACCTTGTTTCTCAAATTGGCTTTGAACTAAAGTAGTACAGAGAGGAAAGCTTAGGTACATCAAGCGTGAATAATATCATTACTGCTCGGAGAGACCCCACACTGTGTCTTTCAGCTTTCTCATTGTCCTCATACAGGCTTCTACTTTGTCTTCACAAATATTGTTTGAGTTACACAGAATTTCAGGTTTTAATGAAACTTCCCTAACAACATAATAAACCAACTGTGCCCTTCCACTCCTTTATGATAATAAAGATGGATGAGACTTGGTCGATTAAACATCCTGCAATTCAAGACAAACCACCGTGTTGGACCCACTGACGCGCTAGCGGCACAATTTGCAAATAATTAGCCTGATGTCATTCATAATTAGAGGACGCGCTGTGCCAAAGCCTACGACATGGTGATTATGGACCACCTCTGTGGTTTTCACTCATGGATACGCTGAGCTCCCAGTAACAGTTCCTAGAGGAGTTTCCATGTGCAGCCGTCATTCTCTGTTAAATACTGCCATCTGCAGGGCAGAAGTGGAATACATCTGTGGGAACAATGGGTCTACTTTTGAATTGTGCATAAAGGCACACAGTGTTTTTTGGTCATGGTTCCAACTCAAAGATTAATGTTGCACACAAGGAGCTTTAAAGGCGTTTTGAATTGCACTTTTGTGCCTTTCATGTTTGGCATAATTCACCCTGCTGAGACGCCACCCTGGAGGTCAGCTGCAGGGTGTAACTGAAGCCTCTTTCAGCAAAGGTGCCACAGGTCATTTATGTCCAAGAGAGAATTATGACTATTTTTTCCCTCATTTGTCATGAGGGCAAAGCTCGGGGTACGCAGTCATGAATGCGTCTCAACCCGCACAGCCGGGTGGTCTGCCGAGCCGAATGTGACCCCAATAAAGACCTTTGTGCCGAGCGGCTCTGAACAGCGCCTGCTCGAGCATGAACCTCGCTTTTGTCCAAGTGTCACGGGGCGCTGATTCACGACACATTATGCAAAACGCAAAGTCTTATATATAGAGGGCCTGTTGAAATGTATCGCAAAGACATCAGCTGAATTTTATCGCATCAAATGAAATGTCACTTACTCTGAAGTTATTGTCCTGGAATGAAGATGGACATTTTCTTTGGCTTTTGTGCCATCGGTTTAAATTCATATAAACTACATGACCTACTGACACTCAAATGTGACAGATGTTTCTTTTTCAGTCTTTTTTATCTTGAACAAATTAATAAATTATATGTGATACACTAGTGTTCCACACAGCTGAGGTGGTCAGTTATGGGGAAAGTGCAGCCAATGTATCAGTGGAAGTACCCAGTAGTGTTGACACACCGGTTTAAGAAACACGCGATTGATTATGTATAAATGTCAACTCACCCTCATCTTGTTGGCTGTTATATTGAGTCTTGTTTAAGGGGAATCCAACACCATCCTGCAAACAAAAATATGAAATAATGATCTAAATTTCTTATATTTGTTTTTACTAACATCCTACAAACCTATGCATATTCAAACACTGTAAATTACGGACACGTTTTATATTTGAGGACAAAATTCTTCATACATTAAGGGTACGAAGTTCATCATATTGTTAGAATCACTGTGCCAGGTCGCGTGGGGCTGTGGCGTGCGTCCTACTGTATATCCCAGCATGCATTGAGTGAGCGCGAGGGACTGTACACTTTGAAAACGTCGCCAGTTTACAGACACATCATTCATGAGAGTCGCCGAAACATTGTAAGTATCAAGTACATTCTGCTATTAACAACTGTTACGTACGCTACTTGATAAATAATATTTCAACGTCGCTATTGTAAATTAATGTATTTTTAACAGACAGCATTTTTACTTTTCATAGTCGGAAAAGCACAGTTGCTACTGTGAAGTATTTAAGTGTCCAGTGCCTCTTTTAAGTTAGCATTATGCTAACGATAGCGACGCAGTGGCGCTAGCATGTTCCTTGAATTCGGAGCAGCTACATTTGGTCACCATTAACTTTATTTTTTTAAACCTGTGCTTTTCCAACTGGGATATGTCTACATGTCTTCAGTGAAAAAGGCCGTGTACTTAATGGCATAGCTTACCCTTACAGTCGACGTTGTTTCCATGTGGGGCAGGTGGATCAATTAATTAACGTTAGGCTAATTAAAAACAGGTGCTGACGAGCTGATCTCGCAGAAGGAAGTGACGTCAGAACCAACAAGCAAGCCAGTGACAGGTGAAAGGTGAGGCCATTATTATTACCCTAATGACGTCAGGCCTATTTGGGCCTACATGCACAAGAAACTCGTCCTAGCAAAAATAAAATTGTTTGTAAAAATATACTTAAGCTTTTATGTTGTCTTGAGAATTACATTTTTATAGCAGTTGACAAACCAGTGCTGGTGTTTAAGTTTTCCCCACAACGGTAGCTGGTCACTGAATGATCTAAAGTATTGTAGCTTTCTGAAGTACAATTTTGAGGTACTTGTACTATATTGAGTGTTTTAATTTTCTGCTACCTTATACTATATACCCAACACTTTCTAGTGGTATAATTTTTCTTCTTTTACTCCACTTCCTTTCTCTGACAACATAAGATACTGGTCTATTTTTTTATGTCGAAATTAATAATACAAAATATACAGTAAAATCAAATAAATGATGATGTTTTATTATGTATTAAACTACCCAACGGTATATCAAATAGTCATTTTACACCACCTTTAAAAGCTGCAACATTAGTGATGCTTACATATTCAAGCACAAATAATTATAATCCTATAATATAAAGTACAGATTCGGAAATGGGTCTGTAGATTACTTTGACTTTTTGCACTTAAGTATATGTTAATGCAAAGCTATGTACTTTTATTAAAGTAAGTTTTTGAATGCAGTACTTTTTTTTCTACACGTCTTCCACCTTAATAATACAAAAGTATAGACCAGATAGAAGGGATTGTGTGAAATATATTTCTATATAAATTCCGGAGGATAGGACAGTTGGGAATCGCATCACACTTAAACAAAGTCGAGCTTAATGTCTTTCTTGTCTATTGAGAGTGAGTATAAGAGGTTGTATTCACTGTAGCTTTAAGTTCACAAATGCACACATACTGGACTTATGGTTGTCAGATGTTGCATCGCTGGTCAGGCAGTTGTGTCTCCCAGGTTGCAAGAAGAGCATTGTTCTTGGGATGAAGTGTCAGTGCAATACAGTCCATTGAGTCCAAGTACAGAACAGCTTACGCAAGCGCTACATTTGAGAGCTCATTATTGACAGAACCGCCCCTCTGCCTTCTTGTGTTATTCAAGCTTAATGTTTTGTAAAATATTACATTTTGCAGCCAGTACTTTTGTGGAAGCACCGCTGACAGTGATTCATTTTTCAGGTTTTGTGAGGAGGGTGCTTTGTTTAAGAAGGTCCTTCCTTTCTTCCTGGCAGATAGCAGATGGTCAGCCACGCTGGATAGGGAGCGTCATAGCAGCTATCATCATTTTCATCCAATACATTTTTAATGGAATTCAAAACAGGCTTTGGTTGTGCTGCTCAGTGAATTCTACTGTCTTGTTTTGAAGCCTCGTCATCCTTGACTTAACCGTACGACAAAAGAGTCGCTGCCCTGTTGGAAAAGTCAATTTAGGGTCATGAAGGAGGTCATCTGACGAATATTACCATAACAGACAATTAGATTTGATTGTTGAATTGTTCGTACTGTGCTTTTGACACAGTTTTAAAGGACAAACACTGAATAATTTAGGACACAAATTGCTGCTTTACTGCTCCGTATGGAAAGTGACAAACTGTGCTTTGACGTTACTTGCTATTTCTATGAATGTTTTTTTTCCCAGGTAGCATTTTAATATTTCACAGTGGGGAAAGATTTAAATGATATAATGAATGATGGCTGAATTCCATTTAGCTCCTTCAGTTTCAGAGTCCTGCTGTCGCGGATGCTGACTCACTGTCAAACTGTGATGGCTTATTGGGACACTTGAGTAGAAAACAGCCATCATTAGTGTCATTAGTAACACTTGTGCTTTTTCTACTGTGACAAATCAAAATGCCTGCTGTGAGAACGGCCTCTGAAGACCAGCAGTGTAAAATCTTCTTCCCTACACAGTATTAACTGCATTTATGGTGATAGGGAACTGTGTTACAGTTGTCTCTTTCCCAATGTAAGTCTATGGGAAAATGTCTTTTTGGGCCACATGACATCACAAGATGGACCCGGAAATTGTAGTTCAGCTGTTTGGCCCACTATGTAGAATTTGCTGTGGGATCAAACTTCATGATAACATCGTGTCTGGTTTAAAAGCTTCGACGGTACTAGACTATATTGAGAGCATTGTTGACTGTCCGATGCTCAACCTTACCACCAGCGTAGGTCTGTGACATCATCAGCCTAATTGATGCCACTCACCAGTCAGCTGACTCACTGCTATTTATTAGGCGTTCCTTCACGCATTTACTTGCTCCCGATGGTCTTAAAGTAAAATCAAAGCTTGAAGATGCAACAATGTATCTGTTCCTGTTCAGTCACTCTACTCTGACGGTATGAACTTCATTAAGAAGTCGATCATAACAGCTGTGCTTGTGAAGTCACAAAACTAGATTTATAGAACATAGTTTGCCTTTTGTTGATGTTGCAGTCAGTGTGCAACCGGCAATGTGTATTTGGAGTAGCAGGAGCAGGTGCATGGTCAGACTGCCAGGTGGTAGTAGGTCGATATGCTGACTCTGCAGAAATCCTCACCTGCATAGAGGTAATTAAGAGCCAAATTAATCTCAACCAGCCAGAACAGTGTTGTGTACTGTGTGGCCTGTCATTTGTAACAGATGCTCATGTGCTGTGGCAGCACTGGTACTGTGGCGAAGTGGCAGGGCTGTCCTTCAATCAGAAGATCGGCGGTTCGATCCCCGGCTCAGGCTCCACTAGTCGCATGTCGATGTGTCCTTGAGCTAGACACTTAACCCCAAAATTGGTCCTGTAGCTGTGCCTACGGTGTAGAATTATGATAGAATCTGAATTGTAAGTCGCTTTGGATAAAAGCGTCTACTAAACGACTGTAATGTAATGTAATACTGCCAGTATGATCATCAGTGTCACCGTCATCTGTTAAATACTCATTTGTTGTTTTGTCCCATTTGGCTTCTTTCTTTAAATGGAAAGAGTGGCAAGTCATACTGAAACTTACCAGTAGAGGGAGCCATAACACAAGTCGTTGGACGTTGCTGAGCGAGTATTTAGTACTACATGTTCGCTATTTATGATTTTAAACTAGGAAAGCTCCTTTTCCTAAATTATGATGTTGTTGTCTTTGAGTGGTGTTTTTACAGTGGCTGACACTTACATAGCTTTTTGCAGTTCTACAGAGTTTCTCATAGACAGGCACATCATTAACCAGCTTTCATTATAATTAGCGTTAGACCTTCTGAACATGATTGCCTTTTTGCAGTTCATCCTTCACTTCTTCACTCAGCGTGCAGATGCTGACTCCTGCTTCGACTTGTAATTACATCTATTCATATGCACAGGAAGCAGCCAGCACCTGTCTTTTTGCAGCCAAACAATGATGGAAAATGCGTGTGTTTACTGGTGGATCGGGCCAGAGGGTGCTACCCGTTCACGCAAACCACAGCTTGGGATCGACTGCCACCACCTGAGATAGCAGGAGAATAATGAGGGACGGGAGATGAACCCATCAGGGAACTTCAAGAAAAACAAAGTGGTATTTATGATTACACTCCAGACCTGTGAGACAGGAATCAAATGTGTTTCTGCTGCAGTTATAATGTGAGCCGGTTTGGTTCCTTGCTGCATGTGTGTGTCTAGTGTCCTGCTGTAACTGATAACAGTTGAGATACAGTGAAAGTAGGACTGGTTGTGGATGAAATAGGCCATGAATAGAAATAGCTCCCTAGCCTGGGCTCCACTCTCTCTGGAGGGATTGCTGTGTCAGTTGCCTCTTGTGTGCCGTTAAGCCGATGGCTGTCTCTTCTCCGTCCAGGTGCGTGTTTGCTCGTGTGTGGGAGATCCTGCCCAGGTCTCTCGAGCTCCTGGAATCCATGAGAAAGCATAAGGCCTCTGCCAACTGCATTAAGATTAAAGCCATTGACAAGGAATGTGTTATTGCCAGCTCAGATGGGGCCTGCATAATCTGCGACCTGGTGGAAGCCAGAATTCGCCCACTCAACCCCTTCTGTTTCTTTTCTGCTGAAACTGATTCCCATCACAGGAATGGATAAGTCAGTTAAGTTCTGATGAAGGCGAACGTCTTGTTAAATCTTCCAAAAGATTTGTAGAACATCATATTTAGTTAGGGCCGTAAAACAATACGTGAAGCAGTATTGATTTCCTCCTCACCCTGTCTGTCTGTGTGGAGTCAGGTGGTCCAGGATTACACTGATCAGCACTGTCTGCTACACCTCCCAGACACACGGCAGGTCATCATTATGAGGCAGCTACCTGCAGCTGAAAGGTGAAGCCAATAATAAAGTGTCTTAAACCTGGATTCTTTCTAATGGCCAACGGGGGGGCGATAGTCTGGTTGTATAGAAGTCTATGAGAAAATGACTCTACTTCTCTCTTGATTTATTACCTCAGTAAACATTGTAAACATGAGTTCATGGTCTCAATCTCTAGTTTCAAGTCTTCTTCAATACAGCATGATGTTCATTTAGTAAATGATGGTCCATTTAGAGTCACACAGACCATAAAGCAGAGTATCCTTTGGGGCGGGGCTACCTTGTGATTGACAGGTCTCTACCTGGTGTTGTCTGGTCTGGGTGTTTTTCTAAGTGTTCATTTTACAACTTTAACCTTTTCAGTGTTTTTTTTAGTTCATGAAAGTTTTTTTTTGGAGTGCCTAAAATGCACGTGTACAATTACACAAACTGACAATAACAAACAGCAAAGTACATACATTCAAACTTACATACCAGGGGGAGCTTTGTTGCCTAAATATGTCCGTGTTCTGTTGTTCTTAGCTCCGCCCTCTCGTGTAACTTCTGGTTGCAAAATAAACGAAGACGTAGTGACTACGTCCACTTCTTATATACAGTCTATGGTCATTATTAGTGAAAGAAACAAAGCTTTTTCAGAACATAAATCAAAAGAAACTTCTAAACTTTAATTGTGCTGTATTACATGTAGGTTTTGATGTACTAAATTCTCAGAACACGAGGGATGTACATACTGAATGCTCTTGCATCTGGTCATGTTTAACTGTAGCACAGCAGTGTGTGACAGAGCATTGTTCTTTTAGTTAAGGGAGCGCTTGCTCCTGGAGCAGCCGGCATATATGACTCAGACGACCAGATGGTCTCTTTTGCCTACTTCATCTTTGGGAATGACATTTCCTTCTTTAAAGAGAAGAGCGTCACAGGCAAATCACCTCTCCATTTATAGGCACACTAAGATATTAGGCCAGCACGGTGCAACGCTGATCTAATTATGTGTGCTGCAGCACTCTGAAAGAAATACACCGTGCTATCTCTTTTGTTCATATTGTATTATAAGTCTGAGTTGGTACCAAATTAATGTTCAAAGAGATGTTCCCTCACATCAAAGACAATAGAATATAGGCCACAAATGTCTTTACGATGGTGCACCTCCCTTTTCATAGTGAGAGAATAATAACTGCATGTGATATGGAATTAGATGTTGGTGGGAGAAATCATCCTTCGCAAGAGAAATATTAAAAGGTACTTGACTTTAAAAAAAAAAGAAAAATGCAAAACTAGCTCTAAAAATAGCATCAAATCCAAGCTGATAGCGAGGCCAAAATAAAAAGGAGACAACTGCCAAACCCAGAGGAGGTTACTGCTTAGCCACGAACTCTCAAACATGCACAGCGCTGCCGTATACGAGAGATGGCAGCAGCTCAGAGGTGCCCTGGGGTCATTATTGCAGAATTTAAAAACTTGTATGTTTCATCAAGTCCTGGGAGTGGAAAGATTGAAATACTCCAGTTGACGGCTTTGTAGTAGTTTCATAATAACTACCTTCTGCTGTCAATGTGAAAAACACCACAGGCACATTTATACAGCTTGGGTTTGCTCAAGTCCTTCAAAATGTGGATTTAAGCAGAAGAGGAGGATCAATTTACAGAGAGTTGACCCAACACATGTGAGAGGAGTTCAACTATGTAGTTCCTGCTGGATGAGTGGAGCCTTACGTTGTGTTTGGGCTCATTGTTTCAGAGTGAGATGGTCTGTGTCCGGTGCTGGAGGAATCTACATGAATCTACATGAATACATGCTACAGAAGTCCCACAGGAACTGTAGATGTCACACGGCTTAAAGCAGGTATGACTTGCTGCTCCCCATCGACACTATTGCTGAAATGTGAAACCTATTTCATGGAAGATCGACTTGATTATAGTTTGCATCTGCTGTGTTGGCGTCACATGAACAGGTGGCGTGTTTGCTACCTGGTGTGGGAGAGAGAAGATTACTATTTGCCTACTCGTCTCGGAGTCAGATGATGTCGGTAAAAAAGGGTTTTCGGGAGGCTTTGTGTGCTCTGATGTATGCACTCATGGCATTTTCTAGCTCTCAGCTTAAAATATTTCACAAGTACTCTTGACTTTCCTCCTTGAAATTGAGCCTGCTGGTTGTCCTCCGTACCATCATCAGCACTGCTCTGAAGGGAGGCAGAGGAGGAGGCTCCTCTTCTTGGCTCAGACTCTCTCTTCAGGTCGCATTAGCAGCGAGGAGGAGGGTCAGTCGTAATGCTTATGCTCACTGCTGCAAAAAGAAAAACCTGCACTTCTTCAGTGTTAGCAAGACAGCCCTGTGTGATAAACGTATCTATGTAGTGAGCAGAGGAGATAAGCCGTGCCGCTCTCCTATACTTCATAACTCAGGAATGATAGGAGTAATCCAGGACACTGTAACCTGCGATAAATGCCTTCCAAGGCTTAGCTAATGAATTTCCTCTGGAGGCTGCTGGGTCACACACATTCACTCAAGATATGCTCTCTTCTTTCCTTTTTTTAAATTCTTAATTGGCAGAAATCAGCACATTAGACCGGTGATTCCTTACCATCATGTCCCCCAGGGAGTTAGCAAGACTGTGAAGTTAAACTATTAGAAAAAAAGACAGAAATGATGCTTAATTTAGAGGCCTATGAAAGTTTTTCTATGAAACCGTTAGTTACACTTCAAGTACAGTTTTGAGGTATATTTACTTTACTTTAGTTCCTCAATGTTTTGATTTATGCTTCACAATTTATTTTCAGCATTTTGCACTTTTTAACTCGCTGTGTTTATTTGACAGTTATAGCTAATTTATTCAGACTAAGAATTGAAAAAACCTCATAAAATGCAATGAACTGTTAAAGATTGAATAAGTGGCTTAAAGCCATTTTTGCTTGTGACCCAGTGTCAACTGGGGCCCCTTGTCTCATTTCAGATGTCTGTGAGTTGTTAGTAGTTCCACCAAGGAGACATTTCCCCTCTGAACCTGTCAGATGGTTTCATTTAAATAACTTATAGAGGAACAAAGAGGAATAAAAATCCAATACTTCACAACGAAGATTCGAGGAAATTCCAGAAATGTTTAATTTGAGTTGGCAGGACTTATTCCTCGTTAATCATCTCATGACCCCTCAGATTTATCTCGACTGAACTACCTAACCGTACATCATGTAGTTAAACCAGCTCCCCCTCAGTTACATGTTACAAAATGGATGACTCATTATTAACAATCTAATAATGTCAGATATAATCAAATAGGGGTCATGGGGACATTTCTACTCTGAAGTACATTCTGCTGATAATACTACGCATGCCTGCTCATACTTAGATGAGATTTGAGAGTATTTTACACCGTGGCATTGATACTTTTAGTTAAGCAAATTATTTTAGAGGGCTACTTTTCCCACCACCGATGGAAAGTATACCATTTCCGTCTCAGACCGGTGTCCACCGCTGACCACATGAGCCCACGGCGGACACTGCTCTCTTATCTCCTCCATGTGCATGGAAGTGGGAGGGGGCAGGCGCACAATCGCAAGTCTTTTCCCAGGCGAAGTTGGGAACGATGGGAGGGGAGCGCTCAGTGCTGCAGCTGGACGGCGGAGTGGCTCGTGCGGTGCCGGGCATGACGAGATGCTGCTCGCGGCGTCGGGAGTAATAATGAACGCCTTCAGTAAGTGCTGGGATGGATGAGGGAGGTTTACCGGCAGCGCAGGGCGGAATAACAGTGAGCCGTTGTGCCTCCCGGCTCCGCGATGGTGTCACCTCTGCTATCCGGACAGGGGACGCTGGCCGAGAAGTGACACACCGGCGTCGGAATTTACACAACTGTCAGTCTCAGCAGTAGACGCGCGAGGGAGCAGAGACATGGAGAAACAGAGCAGAGTCAAGGAGGAAATGCCGACATCGAAGGAGGAGAAGCGCAAAGAGAAGAAGCCCAAATCGGGGAAGCTCTTCCGAAGGAAGTCGTTGAAGTCTGTGGGGAGTTTCATGAACAGAATCATCAAAACTTTGGGCACTTTGACCCACTTTGGAGACGCGGACGCGCGGGACGCGGAGGACGACGACGGGGGGTTTCGGAACGGCGCACCTTGCACCCTCAGCGCCGGCTCGGGAACCGTCAGAGACGACGCGCTTGTGACTTGGGATCGCGCGGTGAAGAACACCTCGAGCACGTCTTCCTCCCTGTGCACCGGCAGAGACAAGCTGCTGCACCAATTCGCAGAGAAAATCCCAGGTGTCCTGGGGCTGAAAAACCACGGGAACACCTGCTTCATGAACGCCGTGGTCCAGTGTCTGAGCAACACGGACCTGCTCGCAGAGTACCTGGGCCTGGAGCGGTACAAGCTGGACCTGAGGCAGACCAGGATGAACGGGGTGGTGAAAAGTGATGAGATGCGGCTCGCCAAGGGAGAAGTCACGGAGCAGTTGGCATCGCTCGTCAGGGCTCTGTGGACTCTGGAGTACACCCCACAGCTGTCTGTGGACTTTAAGGTATCTGCAGTGTGCACCACATCAACCTCAACACACAAGTCTACAGGTGGACATGAGCTAAGTGATGAGAGTGCTTAGTAACAGAGTAGGTTCAGTGATGAAAAGAGCCGGTGATATTAAAAAGACGAGGGCAGTTTTAGTGGTTTATCATCAACTAAACACACATGATACGTCCCTCTGTACCTTAAGTGCAGAGTAAGCTCACTGTCGAGTCAAACATGGGATGCACACAGTATGCCATCAGCACCACTATGAAGTGCACAGAGCAGCACTAACAAATCAGAGGTGTCCTTTTCTTGCCAATAGCCAATAATTGCAAGCCTATACGGTGCTTTGCTCTGTGACTTCAGTGTTTTTCTGCTAAATGATAACGAGGCTGCTGCCTCTGCAGTCTGAGGGCCTCAGGGTCAGCTGGTGACGTCTTCCACCACATCAAAAATACGGATGCACCCTGCTGGCATCGTTTTATGAACAACCCCAGTAGGTGTGCCATGACTTTAACTTAATCATCACTTCCTCGTTGCACTCCTGTGCAGCACTAACTAGTGTTTTATTTCCTCTCACAGCGGGGCGAGTGAAGTATTGCAGTGTTTATTTAGAGGTGCGGTGGCTCAGGATTTATTGTAACACTTCCGACTTAATAATCTTCCTTCCCCGAGGATCAGGGGCTGTGCAGTCCTATCAGGAGACCCTCAGGCTCTCCTTCTCTGGGGGGGGTCGTGTTTTATCTGCCTGCAGCTCTTTGCTCTGGATTTCTTTGAGCCATAGTTCAAGGCAAGAAGTAGATAATATGGAGCTGCGAACAAAAAAACTCCACAATGGACCTATTCTTGGAAACGTTAAATTACCCTGTAAGAAACTGGCACGAGTATGGCTGCTGGAATATCCTGACCCAAGCTCTGGTCAGGCACCTCCAAGTCTTTCCTCACACTTCAATATGGTGTAAAGAGGAAGCCAACCTGAGTAGTTCTGCTGCATGTCAAATTCAATCACAATCAATTTGAATTAATTCTTTTTGTTTCTCTTTTGCTCTCCCGTCTGTTGTGGTCTCTGAAAGACTCTCCTGTCAACCAGAATCCTTACTGCCAATAACTCCCAAAACCTCATGAGACTCTTTCAGGACAACAATCAGAGGGAACAACATGGAAACATCTTGCCAAGATAAAAGGATAGATTCAAAGAAAAACTCTAAACCCCTTGTGTGTGATTAGATGTTTCCTGTGTCAAAGCGCACACACACACACATCGCTGTGCCTCTTGGCTGTGGTTTGTGAACGTAGGAGGTCCGTAGTTCATACAGCTCAGGCCTTCTGAAATTGCCTGTTGAGTCATACCACAGCTGCCTGTAGGGAGGCATTATAAAATAATCAGATAGCTCCAAGTGTTGTGTCTGAGAGGCAAACTTAGCTCCCAGACGCAGGAACTCCCGACAGCATACATCACTTATAAACAATCCTCCAAAACCGAATGTTTTTTCACTTTGAAAGCTGAATCTCTTGTTGTTGTAAGTTGATTATCCCGGGTTGCAGGCCTCTGAAAGTCAGGAGTTTTGATGGTAAGGTTCAGGTAAAGCAGTCAAATTAAAAGGACTCCCTATAGTACTCCTCTTCACATCACATGGTATTTGATAAGAAATTATGAACACTGTGTGCTGCGTTTGTAAAAAATTTGACATGAATGATGCTGTTCATGTGCACCTCCTCTGTCAAAGTGGAATAGTCCTCTTTGATCGAAAGTTCTTCAAAGTTAATGAGGCAGCAGTGGCCTCCTCGCAGGTCAGTTGGCTGCAGAGTCCCAGTCGGGAAGAAAAACAAAACAACAAAGTGCCGCAGAATGCCTGGCACTGCGCCACATCCCAGCACCACCTGTGTTGTGGGACAAGAGAGGTGGAAGGATGGAGGCTGCTTACACAAGTGTTCACTAAAGATTAGGTATCGCTGTGCTGCTTTGTGTCCGGAGCTTCCACTCTCACAGACGTGTCCGTGACGTCGCAGTCGGAGGGTTGCGTTTCTTCAAACCTGGTAGCAGATGTGATCTTTTGATCTGGACAGTTCCTGTGCGTTTTCTGCGTCGTCGTTGTCCCCCCCCCCCCCCCCCCCCCCCCCCGCTGGCAGGACGGTGTGTTTGCACAGAGAGGCCTGGACAGGGACGAAGCCTGAAACTCAAACAGTTACCCAACAGCCAATTTATCGGTTTCCATAGCACGAGAGGCCTGAGAAAAGAAGGGAGTCAGGCTGAGCTGAGCAGGAATGCCATCCTCCCTTCAGCGGATACTGATGGGCCTATTTAGGAAGCTAAATGTGTGTTGTGACGACAGCGGGTCTTGCTCGCAGGTATGTGTCAATATTTGCCGTCTCCATGTTGATTTTGAATGATTATCTATGTCGCTGGTTGCAGTTACTCAGACGGCTCACAGAAGATGTGGAGGAGAGCAGTGACTCCTTACCAGGGCTGCATGTACTCTACCGTTGACACAGCTCCATGGAAACATTGTGGAGTAGCTCTGTCGATTTGATCAAAAAATAGATATCCACATATTGAGTCAGCTGCAGCAGATAAATGTGTTAAAAGGTAAATAAGCAATCGGCACTTCCTCCCACAATGTACGAAGTGTTGGGAAAGTTACTTTAGAAATGTAATGGGTTACACATAGCTACCATGTTAACAATGTAATAAGTAATGTAACTTTATAAATGTTTTAAACTGGGCAATACATTTGAAAAGTCCTAATAGCGTAAAGCTAAATCAGGCAGTGTTACCCTCACAACAGTACTCAACACTGACGATACTGTGAAGCTTTTATTCAAAGTTATGAATGAATGAACGTCATATTCTACATATTAGCTTTTTATTCAGATGCAACCCCAAACCTTTTTGTAATCACCAGCACCGTGATTAGTAATTCATTGAATTCTGTATGTTTTCTTCAGGATCTGTAATTGACTAGAAATGCTATTGTTTGTCCCTGTAATCCTGGCCAGTGACACAGAGAAGAGCCACTGCTTTGCATTTTGTGGTCAGCTTTCTGCAGAACACCAGAATGTTGCCCTCAGTTTGAAATGTTCAACTGTCATGCCCTCGCACGGTGGATGAATGGCGTAAATTGAACAGTTCATATAGTGATCTAAAGTAACGGATAGACAGTTGAAATACCTATAAAGGAATAGATAAATGGTTGGAATATATAACATTAGCTAAATGATGGAGAGGAAAGATGGAGTGTCATCTTATTTTGTCTGTATCTGTTAGTTAGATGATTACACACATTACAAACTGGCCAGTGGCCATTATGCCAGATAGAGTAATAAAGAACACGACACTTTCCACAACCTCAATTATATCGCTGAGACAATTGCCACCTTCAAAAGGCTGGAGGTAATTACTGTTATTACTTTGCTGCACAACAGCTTGAGGTTAGTGCGTGTCCACGGCTCTCATGGCTAATAGCAGAGCATTTCTGCAAAGTAACCATGAATGTTTCCAGGGCAGGAATTTAAAAAGGATCTGCTGTACTATGTCGAGTCTTGACTGATTTGTTGTAATGTAAAGTATCACAGAATATAAACTATATATTTGTGTGTGTGTGAAAATACATCCACAACATCTGGACAATACACACACTTAAGGCTGTAAGTGTCTTATTCCTAAAATCCGAGCAGACAAAGACTTCCCCTAATCGGAGATGTGTCATCCATAAGAGTGAAAAGTGAAAATACGAGTGCAAACGTCCTTCTGGCTCTTGATGTGTTGGCTAATCAAGTAGCTCTATGTTTGTTGACCTTTTGTATTTTATGGCCAGTTTATCTTAAAGTGATTGTGAGGATCCAGTGTTGGATTGCATCACTCATCGCTTTTTTACTTTGAGATCCATGAGGCAAAGCAAGTTTCACTTTCACTTTCAAGATGAGATCAGAGGAGAAGATTAGGGAACCTCATCTCTCTGCCAACACTCCACCAGCACTTTTTCTCTGTTTATGAATTTCTATGTTCACATTTTGTCAGTAACCACATCTCAGAAACTACTTTAAAGACACAGCCCCGGCTCTACTTCCAATGAGTTATTACCATAATCTGTATGTAGTGGACGTAATCGTCGTGACGTCACCCTCTGGTTTGTGGATTACAGTTTTGAAGCCTTGATTTTGGCATTTTGAACGTCGCCATCTTGGTTATTGGCTGTCGCCATCTTGGTTTTTTTGCAACCAGAAGTGATATGAGAGGGTGGAGCTAAGTACAGCCGAACGCTGAATAGGACATTTTCAGGCGACCAAATATTCAATCAACTTTAATGAACTCAAAACACACTGTGAAAAGGTTAAAGTTCTAAGATGAAAACACGGACAACTCCAAGAGCGGCAACGCCGTGGTAGCAACCTGTCAATCACAAGGTAGCCCCGCCCTAAAGCATACCCTGATTTATAGTCTATTTGACTCTAAATGGACCATAATGTACTGAATAAACATGCTGTATTGAAGAAGACTTGAAACTAGAGATTGAGACCATAAACTCATGTTCACAATGTTGAAGGTAATAAATCAAGTGAGAAGTAGTCATTTTCTCATAGACTTCTATACAACCAGACTATCGCCCTCCGATGGCCATTAGAAAGAATGCAAGTTTCAGACGGACTCTGGTTATTACTCTCTTTTAAAAAATGATTTCAACAAAGAGTAGACTGATCGGCACTATCTTGTTTTCAAACAACTGCCGCTTTGTATCTTGCTATACACGCTTTGCTCCGGGACACTGCAGTGCTGGTTGTTGAAGGAGCAAAGAGTGTTTGAATTCAGTATGTCTTTGGAGAATCAACCAGCAGCTCTTCAGTGACTGGCCTCTGACTTCATCATCAGACATGCTACATCACGTTATGGTGTAATGCCTATAAGAGGCATATCACATATTAGTGGATTATGAAGCGATGATTACAGCCTGCTGCTCCCTCCGCTATAATCTCTCATCACTGCTTTTGCTTCTGCCAGCTGCAGCTAATTCCTGTCTAATTGAGTCGGGGGCCATTCACGTCTGAAGTGACATTATACTGCGCGTGAGCTAAAGCAGTCCTCACCCCACTTTTAAGAGAAATGTTATTCACACGTCTTTTTCCATGTCACATATTTTCTGAAATTTAGATTCTTCTTCAGAAAAAGGGGGAAGGCAATGCGGTTATGACAGTAAAACTTTCATTAGATTAACAAGCATGTATTTTTGTCGACAAAGGCATATTTTACCAACCCAAAATGTGAAATGACGCCGCATCCATCAAAGTGTGAGCCAGGTGGAGGCGAGGGAAGCGTAAAGAGCTTCGGTGCAAATTTGCAATTCAGGGATTCCTCTGATCAGCGCTCCGTGGAGAAGGCCGACATAGCGCTGCCCAACGAACACAGCCAAGCTGTCAAAACCAGTAAACAAGGGGCGCTTGAGATTCACATTTCTTGTTAGAGAATTCTTTAGAAAGGATAGCTTAGCAAGCCTATTTAATTTGGCTTCTCCAGGTGGCCCCGACAGCCTCAACTCTTAACAAGCTGTCACATTATACAAACCAATTAAATTGCCACTGCTTTCATTTTTATCAGGATAGGAAAAATATATATTCACAGATTTCAGAAGGTTTCTCTGTAAAGTGGCACTTCACTTCACTTATAAAGTACCTAATGTCATAATTATAGTTATGTAGCTGATTGACTCATTCATCACGTGTGCCTCCCTCCACTCCAGACTATAGTGTCCAAGTACGGATCGCAGTTTCGTGGTAACTCCCAACACGACGCCCTGGAGTTCCTCCTGTGGCTGCTGGACCGCGTCCATGAAGACGTCAATCAGGCCTCCCACAACAACAACAACAGGACCAAAGCCCCCGGAAAGGTAAGAATGGTAGTAACGTGTGCAATGTAGTAAGAGTTAACGTGAGAATACGCCCTTTATAGTAACATTTCATACTGAGCGTTCACACTGCATGCTTAGTTGATGACATGGCTCATTATGATTAAATACATGAATTAATGCATTATATATCATGAACTCTTGCGGGAATGATGTATAGCGAAGCCATGTTTCATGTGATTACACAACATCTGATGAATCATCATGTTATGAATGTTAATTCACGCATTAATTAACGTGACAGGTGGGTGTGCATAATACCTGCTGCTGCTGAATGAAGCTGTCCCCCCCCAGTGGTCCATATAACTAAGTGTCCATGTTTTTGCTGTTTATCATCAAGCTAGTAAGTCTACCCTCACTGTAGGTCCTCCTTGAATGGAACTGTGAGCCGCTAAGCTGTGAGCCATTACAGCAGAGTTTTCCATGTATTATTAAATACATGTTTGTACTTTGGAATTAGACATCCCTCTTTTTTTTTTTGTAGTTTTAGCGGGGTGATAACCAGTGGCATAATTTATGAGGAGCGCCACACTTGCTGCTGGTGAGTCGTTGCAAATACATCGACTCAAACTCAGTGCCCTTTGTTTCCCGGAGGCACTAACTGCAATAAGTTATTCTGTTGTTTCATCATTATGGGATCGGGAGATACAGAGATCAGGAAGTCTTACACCCCCAAGGCTATATATTGTATAATATAAGATAGAACATCACTTTTTCTGTGGAATTGTTACGACCGACATGTAACCTTACTTGTATCAATTATAAGAAGAAAATTATCTTTTTTCCTTGAGAGGAACGGGAATGCACTGTCAGCACTCTATATCATTGTAAAGCCAAGGTCATAATGAAAGTTATGGCTGGTATAGAAGGAGTAAGTCCAGCTCCTTTTCTCTGGCTGAAATGTAGCATTCGCTCCTCTTTTCCACTGCAGTTGATACTCAATCCTTCCATTTGTACGTGAATGAGGCAGTGAGACAAATGAAGTAATGGCGAGAGGAACATCCCTCGAAATGATGACGTCAGCATCATGATTGATTTGAGTGGATGGGTTTGCTTGCGTCTTCTTTAGAGACCGCTAAACAATCCTGTCCCTGATTGGATGGAAGCGGACATGTTAAACATGTTTGATGTCACTGATAACTAACTGGAGTGAACAGAAAGTGGAGATGACATCAGCTGGTGCCAATGAAGCTAACGCTGGGCAGCTCCTTTTCTAAAATACAAGCAGTACATTCGTTTTATAACAAGCACCAGCGGAGGCAGGCTGAGGTGAACTTTCCCACTAGTTTGTTCTGAAACTGAACGGGGACTGTGAGTCCTGTATCCATGGTGACTTGATTGTCTACTCTGCAAGCAGTAGCGTCTTGGTGGCAACATTCATTAACCAGTCCAAATGGCACTTTTGGCCCGCCGCCTGGAGTTGACAATTCTTGTCCAAAATGTGCCGGAACAATCAAATCAATACCCGAGGCCTGTCCAACAGGTCCGCTATATCAAAGCAATTGTCAAAATGAACAACTTTAGCCCTGCTAGCTGCATGGCTCTTTGGATGGCAATGTTGGTGTGCTGGTTTGAAGCCTGTTGGTCCGCCACTTTGGTCCAGTACCTCCAAGAATGACACCATGCATCTGAAATATTTGTCTGCAGAAAAGTGGAAAGAATTGTGAGTTTGACCGTTGGCTGTGTGCGTTTGGCTGCAGCAGTGCAGAATGCTGCACTATGGAGCAAACCTCTCAGTGAATGATTAGTCCTTGTTGGTCGTAAGCTTCAGGCAGTAACCAAAATAATGAGATTGCAGATGCAGGCAGAGTATGCACTGTATCTATGTGGAAGTCTTTTAACAATCATAAATGCATTGAAGCAACAGATTGCGTCTTTCTTAATAATCAGTCCGGAATAAGCTGTCAGTCTCGAGTTGCTGGAGGTTCAGCTTTTTGTATGAAAAATTCAACAGCAGCATGAGCCTCTAATGTAAAGTCTATGATTAGTTCATTCCCTTGTTCATCTTTGTGCCATTTTGTTGAACTGTGGAAACCTCTGACGTCTTTAATTAGGGATGATTTTAGAAGAATACAATGCTGTAATGGAAGACTGCATATGAATACGTATCCCTCGCAGTGTGAGAGAGAGAGTGAAGCAGCACTATGGCCTCTGTCCAGAGCAGACAATCTCTTGTGTGACAGTTGTCTCTTATGTTTGTCCAGGCCCTCCGCCATCAGCCAGTGTGGGCTCTTTGCAGACACCAAGGTTGTCATGGATTTCTGGTTTTTATCAGTGAGGGAAACATGCGGCCAGATCAGTATCAGAAACGGGAGGGAAGTAATTATCTGCATCATCCCTTTGGTAGACTCTCGCACACTGTGCCTCCTGCAAGAATGTACAGTAAAGTCGTGGTATGCAGTGTGCACTGCTCCACCTACAAAAGGAGCTTTGTGAGGGGCAGCGAGGGGCCTCACTGGGGGCAGGAGACGGGTATAGCTGCAAGACAAGTGTCTGAATCGCACTCCTCTTCAACTCTAAAGAAACCATTCGGATTCATTTTGTTTTGCAGTTATTTGTTTGTTTGTTTGTTGCTTCACCTCCGTGTTAAGCTGCCCTGCTGCTGGAGCTCTGGTGGTGCTGGCAGAGTCATCCAGGGTCACAGCCGGGCTTCAGGGAGGCGTCAGGCCCATTTACCAGTCCACGCACGTTCCCACTCACAGCCAAGGACTCGGCGAGCACCATCCTCTCCTGCTGCCAAACCAGGAGCCCGAGGGCCTATACTAATTGTTTGCATGCATGTTCTGGTAGTTACCACCTGGCACAGGAGAGCCAGAGCCCAGAGAGAAACTAGCTAGGAACTCCCTTCACTTCCCCTCTCCATCCACAGCCCTCTTGGGTTGTAGTCGCAACCACTGAGTGTCAAGAGTAGTTGGCGCTGAAGTATTTTGTATTTTTAATGGAGGGTGACGGATCACAACCCTGCACACACACACACACACGCACACACACACACACGCACACACACACACCACACACACGGTCTTTTACCGTCGACTCCCCGTGGCTTTGACTTATGTGGCGCACATTCTCTCTTGGTTTGTTGATTGTTTATCGCTTAGGAAACACAGTGTGACGCTCGCGCTGTCTCTGCTGTATGAATGTGTTTCTTTGTAAGTTGCGGGAAGAAAGAGACACTTGTTGTGCAGCCCTGGTACAGAGAAGGAGAGGTGAGACGAAGTTCTAAGTAAGCAGTAGTGACAGCCAGAGAGACGGGGAGACAGAGAGAGAAATGCCTTCTTTGATTCGACATGACAAACATTCCTGTAGAAACACTACAGAGGTATTCAATTCACATTCAACGGGGTCCAGTTAGAGAGAACTTCCTCCCGCAAAGGTCCCGAACATCACAATAATGTCTAACTAGCGCTATGATTTCAAATGAATTATAAATAATAAATGCTCTAATAATAAATAAATGTTCTTCGAGAGATTACCAACAGACTGAAGTGCACTAAACGGATCATAAACAGGAATAATGCATGAGGGAAGAACACAGTGTCACTTGCAAGGAATTCCCATTCTGGATTATTTAAAGTGTTAACAATTGAAAAAGTTGGATTTGAAATGAAGGTAAATCAGCTATTTGAGCATTGCATTTAATAAACAGAACTTGGATTATAACAACAAGATCATGACTCCACTCAAAAGTCGAGGTGACTCTGAGTACAGCTCTCCGGCTTTCGTTGGAAGACATAAATTAGATGAAGCTGAACATGCCGGGCCGATCCAGCACTTACTGTAATAGTCTAAAGACCAATGTTTGTTTCATCGGCTGTAGCTTTAAACAGCTGTTAACCAGGAAACATAAAATAGGTTACCCCCAATCTCTGACTTAGCTTCAAACAAATAAAAGGAATATACCTCAGCCGGATGATCCTTGTGAGTCCCGTTTGTTGGCTGTATCTAACGGTCCAGTTTCTGGGAGCAGCTGCTCAGACTGGCCAGATGTCTCAGAGATGCAAATATTCTCTTGCTGATAATACCAACCCCAGGGAGTCCCCAAATACTTTCCACCTTTTTAAATTGGCTTTGCACCCAAAGACGACTGGAAGGCCACTTAGAAAGCACACGACTTTTGTTTTACATGCGCTCCATTGTCTGAGTTGCAGCGTCTTGCCTGCAGGGATTGAGCAGCTGCTTGCTTGTTCTGTTGAAGCTGCTCGTTTTGCATTAGCATAAACCTCTGCATAGCTAACCCCCCCCTCAGACAGCTGTCAGATAACAACTTGGTGGGATCTTCACTGAATTACTTCATTAGGGGAGGCACAACACGTACCAACTGGCAAGTTGTCTTGCTCTCAGCTCTGCCACCTTCTTGATAGGGGCAGATAAGCCCGGTCCTCGTCCTGCTACGCATTAACAGCACAGCAATCACAATGTGACTCCTTGTTTATCAGTTGTGCCCTTCCTCTGCCCGGAGATTTGATTTGTGCCATGTGGGTGGTTGTGTCCTGAAATTAGACACACATCCAGACAGCGACCCAGACGCTGTACCAAGGTTTCTAACGTGGTTTATTCTCCTTTATTCTGGCAGCGCATGCCCATAACTGCACCTCTAAACCCTGTCTGTGTGTGTGTGAGTGTGTGTGTGTGTGTGTGGTCAGTGCTGCACCCCTCTCTTGTCAGGGCTCAATGCGAATGGTTCTGTTGTGATTCTTGTGTTTTCTGCTCTGTGTGTGTGTGTGTTTCCTCTCCACTCTGCCTTTGATTCTGTCGGGCCTGTCAAGCTGAAATGGCTTCCTGTGGTTCAGAGGCACCCCAGCTGGAAAAGCAGCTTGGAGGGAAGGGTCCGAGCACGACCACTCTGCGCTTTGAGGTCCTCTCTCACCTCCGACCCAGATCACTGTCGACCGGCTAAGCACCCGACAGATGCTAAGATGGGAGTTGTCTGTGTGCAGAGTGTTCATGTCAGTGTAGTCAGTATCTCTCTATCAGACACTGGCTCCGAGGCCCGGCTCGCTTCCTGAAACAGGGAGCTGGTTTTATTGGCTTGGGGTTGCTCACTGTGGCACAGACACAATTAAGCTGCAACCCTCTATCTGTTCTCTAAGCCAGTGGTGAGGCATCGTGTTGTCTGGAGCAGTAAAAGGACCTTTCTATAAACCGCACCGGGGCTCTGCAGGGATCCCAGAAAACATTGTCTCATTAAGTTGTGGAGAGATTTGGAATTAAAGGAAACAAAATTACCATCTGCCTTTGTGGGATGTTGACTTCTCAGAGAAGCGGCATGGGTGTAATTACTTAATGAGTTAAAAATTCTGCAGTTAAAAGTTTAAATCGGCTCCGCACAAAGCTTTTTAAGAGTCGTCGTTTGAACTCCCATAGATTTGTCTTCAAACGTGCTCTGCCTGAGGAGAAGAATGAAGCTCTTCATCTTGTTTTGCAGAGGAAAAAAAAAAGTTCAATCAGCAGACTGATTTGTTGTTTAATATCAAGAAATCCCCTCACACACAAATGATTCCCCACCCTGCTGGGTTCTGATTGGCAGACAGCACCGACCCTGGCAATTTGAGTGATTCAGATTTGCTGAGTCGGGGCTTTCCAGAGAGCGTGTCGATTGCGTTGCCTGAAACCAGGCTGACTGGAATGATTTAAACAGTTGTTGAGAGAAATGATTTAAGCAGGGACGCGGGCCTTTCACGCCAAGTCCAGTTTTAATGTGTCATCTCGACCCGAGAAGATGAATGTTTTAAAAAAAAAAAGCAATAATTATCAATCCGGCCTCATCAACAAATGCCAGTTTAGAGAAAGCGCTTTGACTCGATACCAATAGCAAAGTTTGTATTCCTGCATTATTGTGCCTTTGAACTCCATCGCTGTATGTGAGCCTATTTATTGTTGATTGTAAGGGTCATTAAGACTCCATGGCAGGTACCAGAGGCTCCTGTGTGTCTCTGCTGATTGATGTGTGTAGTGTTTTCATCCTCGTCTGCGTCGCCACGGTCGTCAGCCGCAGAAGCAGGAGGGCGATAATAAACCTCATCAGCTCAGGAGGCCGACCCGCCTTCATTAGAATTAATTTCCCCCTCAGCTTCTCCTGCTGCTCTCTTGAAGGTGGGATAAATCTTCTTCAGAGACGTCTCCCAAAGCCGTATTCACCAGTAAAATGTGCCGGCGCTACAGTAGTTTTCAACGACTTTTCTTCCAAGTTTGTTCTTTTTTTTTAAGAGAAGCTGTTTGAACAGTGTGTGTCTGTGTTTTAATGCAGGGATGCGGCCGAGAGGCAGATAAACATGGCATCAGTGAGCAGTGATTGGCTCCACTGGATCTGTTAAAATGTTGGAATACGTTATTGTAGGGCTCAAAGATATCGCTAATAAGAAGCTAGATTTATGAACAACATTGTGCTCTATAGTGAGTCATTTAATTATAAACACATTGGTTTGGTTTGGACACGGCAACAAAAACAATCACACTCGCAGAGCGTGGTTAACATACGAGGTCCGTGTTCTGAGACGAGTCAGGTGGTTTGCTGACATCGCTGCAGACCGCTCACATTGAGGACGGTCGCGATTCTGGTTCCTCTGTGACCTCTGCGAACAGGATGAAATGATGACACTTTGAACAGACATAGAGGAGAACTGCAACTTGAGAAAAGACAATTTGGCATGAATACAGTAGAAACATTAAGAGGTGAAAATGACTCCTAGGTCAGATTATTTGGGTGCTTAGCAAAGGACTTTAGGTCTTCTCCACGTCACATTCAGTCGTCACTCGGCCCATCTCCTGCTTTCAAAATGTGACTCATTCACATCACACCCCAAACAAAAACATGTTTGCAATGTTCATACACTTTCTCTGTGAGGTTGCTTGTTAAACCACACTGTCAGTCAGACAGTGTGTGTTGACAGTGCATCAAGACATTTTAAGCCACAGGAACAGAGCCTCCCTCCTCCCCATCTCTGCTTCCTCTTGTGTTTGTTCCTGTCACCGTGTCTGTCTGATCCATCACAGTCTCCCCACTCTGTCTCTTTCCTTTCTCCTAATTTTGAGGCCTGTGCTCTCTCGTCATTGGGTTCGTCCCACCAGACGAGCAGCATACAGCCCGTCTCCACAATGTCTTTCTCTTTGCACGTCTCTCCTCCAGGGCGCAGGATTCAAGGTTGTGACTGGCCCGACATGATAAACAGGATGCAACAGCCTCCAGGATACCAGTATAGAACCATCATTTTCAACTTTTACAGGCACTTCAGACTTCAGATTTTGAAACCAATACATTTGTTGTTCAACCTTGTCTTTTTAGAGAAGCAGCACGTCCATTCTGAAAGCACAAAAATAAATGATTGGAAGATTAGTAAGGACTGTGGCTGAACAACAAAGCAGCATTGGTGGTTTGACTCCTCTTCACCACCAAGCGTCTCTAAGCGAGACACTGAACCCCAAATTGTAAATTCTCAATACCTTCCATCACTGTCAAGACACTAAGTCACTAAGAACCCAAAATGTCAACTTTATGGTAACTTGTGGACGAGACAGAGGATCACCAGAGTCCGTAGGATTCGTCTTCTGGGGACCATGAATGTCTGTACAAAATGTCATAGCATCCGCCCAACAGTCATTGATGTATCTGTAGTCTGACATTGCCGTCCATTATCGTCGCGACCGCCGGCATCGGCTAAAAACTGCCCGTGTAGCGATTCAGTGAGGCGGCTTTAGAAACTGAAACATTTCAAGGACGGTCTTTAAAAGTGAATCCAACGCGACCTCGTCTGCTCGGCATCTCACTGTTGCTCTGTTAACAAACTTGACTCTCTATTGATCACTTCGGGGAGAAATGAATCATGTTGTTATGCCGTAGCCTGGCACAGGGAGGTCAGAGGACAGGATCCACGGAGCCAGAAGGGAATCTGGTTTCATCGGCCTGCTCACAGGGAATCAGCCAGATGGTTTTACGGATGGTGATGTAATGCCAAAGTAATCCGTCTACCGTGGTGGAAATATATAAAGCAAAATTAAAGATCTGACGGCATTATAGAGATGAACGCTGCATACTTTACAGCTTCCGTGCACGCAGCAGTCGTTCAGTTACAACCCCCGAGTTCAGTTTCAGTCCATGCGCCAATGTCTGGGGCACTTTGCATGTCCATACAAAATAGCACCCCCACCCGGAGTGATCGCCCGCGGGGAATAATGGGGGTCAGAGAGAAAAAAAGCTTCCATCGTCTGTATCACCGGGGCTATTTATAGAGAGGTCCGCACACAACAGGAGGCGCTGGTGAAGGAGACTGTCCATTATTTATTAACGCTCCGTATGTCAGCTGTGTGGACTACTTTGACTTTCAGTTACTCAATAATGCTCTCTTTTCTCTCACTCTACCCCATCTGTCCATATTGATATGCACACACACACACAGTCTGCACACCTGGCCCACATCTCCTAGTCTCTCTGTTACGACCACCACGGGGGTTTTAGGTGCTGTTGGGTCGTGTTCTCAATCACTCCGCTATAGTGCTTTCTTCAGCAGCTGCACGTCCATCCCTATGTGTTTCCACAGCTTGTTTAAATTATTCACATCAGGGCCATTACTTGCCCCCCCCTCCATTTACTATCTATTTCCCCCACCACCCTGAAAACCCATCAGGACGAGACAGGTGGTCTGTGAGGATGGGGGGGGGGCGCATTTCCTGGATTTCCACCACAGTGAAGTGAGAGTGCCCTGAGTTCCTCTACAGCGGGTCTACTCACCGAGATAAAACCGCTCGCAGACACATTTTTTGGGGGTGAATAATTGAAAGCCTCCCCGATGGGACGGAGCGTGCCGTTAATCTGTGTGATTTTTTTGGGGGCTTTGATGCTGAAGTGCAGATGACCACCACAGCGCTGGATTTACCTGAGGCGTGGTTGTGAGCTGCTCATCTGTGTTTGCATCCTCACGGCTGACATGCAGGATGAGAAGATGCAGTGCTGTTTCCATGGCTGCCAAATTTCTTTTTTAAAACATTGGTCTCACTGTGGGTACTTGTGTATTCCAAAATAATCCATATACCTGTATTTTGAGGAGGAAGCCATCTTTGTCAATAAGAAAAGCATCAATTCATGTCAGCTGGTACGGTTTATTGTTTGGATGACGCTCTTGAGCCAGCTGTCTGATTCTCAGCAGCGAGCTGCACAACAGTGTGCTCCTCGTGTCTAGCAGTAAAAGATCCGAGGCGGTGAACTCCGGCCTCCCGCTGACACCCGGCTCCAGCCCACCACTCAGTCGCATGCCGTATCTCTGTCATTTATCTAAATCCCACAAATCAATTACAGCACGTGGAGGTGCCGGGGGGGTGAGGGATTTGAGTTTTCGTTTTCTCCTTGCTCCTCGGGCACCGGCACACGGCCCTCCTGGCATTGAGGCTTATGGATTAAGCGGAGGTAGACAATTCTCTGGCTTTGCATATCTTAGATTTTAGCAGTTGCACATTTTTCGGGGTTCGTATTTCTCCGTGTTACCTTTTCCGACGTGAGTTGCCGTGGTTCGTCCGTCCAACAATGCGGATCTGTTTTCCTTTTTAGGATATTTTCTCTGCTCTGCCATTAAACTTTTAGCCCCGAGCAGCAACTTCTGCCGCAAACGAGACATTGAAGAATAAGTTTGTAGTGTGCGTCTCTGAGTTAAACACATCGCCTTCTTCAGGAGGCTGCAGTCATTCATTAGCGGTTGTTATCTCAACGTAAACACATCGGTCATGTCTGTCTGATGGAACCGTGACACACAGAGCTCTCCGGTGTCCCCGCCAGTTTAAGAGAAGGGGGCGGAGTTGACCTCTGAATATTGCTTGTTTATGTTCTTGCTTTTTCTGCATGGCGGAGTAACACAAGCAGCAGGGAAGGAGGGCCCACTTGGCTCTAGTGAGTGCAGGTACGGTGACGGAGATTAATGACGCTAAAGTGTTTGATTAGATGCTGTGTAATTTACAACGTTGTGGAATGCTGTTGTTAAACCCACTTGACGTGCTCCCACAGTTAAAGCCTGACCCATTTATTTTCCTCTCTGTCTGCTCTTTTGTTTTTTTTTAGTTTGGTTTGTCATTTTGCCGTCTACGACCGCACATTTCCCACATTACTGATGCTGCGCACGACAACGCCTCACGCTCGTCTTTCTTTAAAATGGTTATCTTTGTTTATTTCAAATAAAACATATTTATTGGCACTTTAACTCGGCTCGTCTTCCCTCAATTGTTACGATACTTTGAGCAAGTTTGTGACAAGTTGGAAAGAAGAAAAGAAGCTGTCTACATCACAGCTCTACCCACAAGTCCCAAAGGGGGACCGTCACTGCTAAAAGGTGCCCCAGTACCTCGAAAGAGCGCCGACTCATCACAAAATTCGGGGATAATGAGGGAAGACGAGTTTAAGTTTAAGTGCCAATAAATAAACCAGAAAAAGCTACGGCTATGCTCCGGTGTGTGTGTGTGTGCACTGTACAATAGGTATTAGAAGAAGAACACTGGTGTGTACTGGTACAACATGAAACGTCACACCCGATGCTTTTCCCATTTTTCCTCTCCCTCGTGGTAGCCGTCTACCGGTCAGACCCGACTCTAAAAATAACATCTCAGACTCCTTGTCTGCCTGCTTAGTCGCATGTTTTATCAGCTCAAAGTTGGCATATTTCTCTGACAACCAATTTCAAAGATAGCATCTCCAGTTCAATTTGGTTTTGCTTTCTGGCCATGATCATTTAGAATGATGCGGGCTTCATCAGATGTCTTTGTGTGCATGTAACGTGCTTCACTTTCTCCCCGCGCTTAAATGTCCACTTCCTCCACAGCTGCTGTCGACACACGGCCGACACCTCGCAGTCTCTTGAAATGTCAGAGCCGGCCGTGGGTTTCACAGAAGTGATAAGGCCTCAATGTTGCTGTGTTATCTCCACATGATGATAGCAATGGAATCCGTTCCCAAGAATGTGGAGGGGACAAAAAGAGGGAGAGTGAAGTGCAGAGCCTGATGATGGGCATGAGATAAAAAAAAAGAAGAAAAGCTCGGCACTCCTAACCTCTGAAGGGATTTCTAACGCTATACGTTGCGTGGTTTATCTGAAGCAGCGAGACTATGATCAGCTGGGTTTTGACAGTTTCAGCGTTTTGTGGGAGAGAACCCCTGCAGTCCATGCAAAGGGTGAGAGAGAGTGGGGGGGTAGACGTTTGCCATTGTACGAGCCTGTTGGAGCGCGGTGCAGCAGGAAGGTCAGGTTTCAGTCTCGCGCTCGGCCTTTGCGAAGCTCAAATGCTCTCAGAAGAATAGACTCCGGATTTGAAACGGTGGTGAACTGAAAAGGACCCTCCCGTCTCTTTGCCTGTCTCTGCCTCACACTGATGTCTCAGATGCGCGCACACACCCACACACACACACACACACATACACACACACACACACACACACACACACACACACACACACACACACACACACACACACACTCACGCACGGCCTCCACTTCCCTCTCCATTTTAGAAATTCTAAACCTCCTTTCAGCTCTGTTTGTGAGCGGAGGTCATGGTCGAGCTGCCAGCCTGGGAACGGTGGCAGCCAGTATGGGACCAGGAGCTAGAAACTCAGAAAGAGCAAACAGAGAGCGAGCGGTGTGTCAACACAGAGACGGATCGGAGAGAGCGCATTTCCGCTTTGCACCGCGGCCAGGTGTAAAAGCACGGCTGAAGCGATACGATGACTTAATGCATTCTCAAGTACCTGACTTTTGCACCCCCGGCCATTGTGGTGGGTTATCGCGCGAGCAGAGAAACGCTAACGCGGTGCTTGTGGTGGCGCACGATGGCCTTTTAAGCAGAACCACTTGGTGACTGAAGGAATGTTTTTCAGCACGTTTTGCTCGGCTGGTGAGGCGTGAAATAGAGTGGATACTGTACAGAGATAACCGATTCAGTGTGACAGCTTATTGTAACTGTAAGCACTTTCAGATTTGGCCCTCGGCACCAACCCCTTCCACAAATGAATGAGAATGTTTAACCTTTTAGGAAATACACTTCTTTGCTTTCTCGCGGAGAGCTAAATAAAAAGGCTGATACCACTTCAGCCTGGCTCTGTCCACATTATACATCATACATTATATGTTCTTTGTTTAATCCTGAGAGTAGTATTAATCTCCTTATCTAAAGGATCCCGAATTTTTCCTTTAATTAGCCCATTGAGTCGCTATCGAACAACAATATACATTTTGCATACTGTATTCACGAGTCGGAGGATAAGATACGTGTAGTTGGATATCATTATTACCAAGTGTAACAAATGATATTATATGTAAAACTGCATTATATAAGTCGTTAAATAAAGATTCATCGTTCTGCACAAAGTTGTTAACGCATAGCGGTGATAGTGAGACACCCTTGTGTGCCCCATCCCACTCATTTGCTACCTTTCCTTTCAGTGATTATTCTGTTTTTTTCTTTTTCTTCTCTTCTTTTATCTTCATCTAAGGCCAGCTTTGTCTCTGTTGTGGGTGAGTAGATGAAAGAGTAGAGACAGGGTTGTGTTTCGGTCAGTGCTTTTGAATATCACTTTTATTGCCATGGAAAAGCAAGAATGTGCGAACGCTGCAAGCTACGGGAGCCTCTGTGAGGCCTCCATATTTATTGTTGCGCTGCCACACAGTACAATATGAGTTCCCTCTGCCAGTGATGACAACCAGCTAACCTTTGATGGATCTCTAAAGAATGTGAGCGTGTGACAGCGGTGTGTTGATGGGTGGCCTCCTCTGTGCTGCAGGGCCCCGGTGGAGCGGAGGAGCTGCTATTTCCTGACCCGTCCCAGCAGCCTGGAGTCCAGCACAGCTTTGTCCAGGAACATTTCCAGGCACAGTACAAGTGAGTCTCCTCTCTTAACATACACACACACACACACACACACACACACGCCTGCCAGCAATGAATTCCACAAATACGTCCACAACAAATCTAAAGGCCTCTTAAGTCTTGGTGACGCTAAACTCCTCCCCTGAACAGTGATTGTATAATCATAGCTACATAACTTTGCAACAGTAAGCACAGCAGGGCTCTCAGTCTTTGAGGCATTGTGCATGGGGCTTTAGTGAACGTGATAGTAACAAAGTAATGCTTTGTTCGGCTCATTTTTCTGTAACAAGTGTCGCATTAAAGCATGGTGGCATGAGCAAGCTAGCGAGCTAACTAGCGCACATCTGGCTAGTTGTCTCTCGGGCGGCGACGACACGTTATTGCCCCGCTGACCGCTGACCACAGAAAACAGCTCACTGTCCGTTCTATTTCTATGATTTCTATGATTTCCCCGTTGTCAGGGAGCCGGTCCTGGATGCTACGGTATCAGAACGTAGGCTAACATAACTCTGTTCTGCTCTAACATCTGGGGGAGTTTACACTCCAGTGACACCGTCATCATCCTAAAAGCCTTTCTCCTTTAAAGGGTAAACATACTTTGTAAAGAATGCCAGCAATAAAGCATTAATCTAATTGTCCAAGTATGAGCTAAGCAGCTAAACAAGGTTATGTTAGAATGAAATAACATGTATCCTTATTGTAACACTAGGACTTAACTAGCTGTACGCTGCAATAACAGCTCAATGCTGTTTCTTTATTTAACATGTCTTTGATGTTGAACTGCTGGGGATGCTTTTCTGCATACGTGTATTCTGCATGAACAGAAAGCTTGACCAGTGTCGCAACAGTAACTGAAATATCATCGTAGACACAGGTGCACATCACACAGTCCACCGGGCTTACATAGAATGAGACGTAATTGTTGGATACAGCTGACGTAATGCAGATGTCATTATGTCTTTTACACGGAGGTCCTCTGAGACACGGATGCCTGGCTGCTAGCACGGTGAATGTGCACAGTAATTAACAAGCAGGAGTAGTGATACTAAAACTGCCCCGGTACCAGTACTTATTCAGAGTGCTGTGATTGGGGTTGTGAATGTGTCTGGTGTATTTTGGATCACAAAGAGTTTATTTTAATTTACTGGTTTACTGGTGACAAGTGTGGTAATGTAAAGCTTTCCACCCTCTTCTGTATAATCAACATTTCTAATGCAGCTGGATGTCCTCATGACTCCCATCAGTCAGTCATCCTCAGGAGGAAGAGGACATGATATGTACACCTGTCAGCTGTGGCCCCAAAGGGAGAGGAGTGTCATTCAGACGTCGACATGGCCAACTCATCCATGTGCCAATTCCAAGTGTTGGTCTGGGCCAAGAAAACATTCCCAAGTTTGCACTGCAGATTTACTGCGGTCATGTAAAAAGATATTTACTCTGCGGTTAATGACTCACAGCTTTTTGCAGTGATGTTTTGAGACTGCGCTCTTTCATTCGTTCAGGTCTGTCTTCACTCTCACCAGTCAGCTGTATCTTCTGTCTCCAGCTCGTGATGCTCATGCAGAAGCCCAACACCATCTGGACTCCATCCATAAACCTCTGATCCATCCAGAATCTCATCTATGTTGGATTAATACATTTTTTTAAAAGCAGTCCGTCCAGACTGAACTGCTAATGTCTCGTTTGTCGGTACCATCAGCTCCTCTCAAAATCGGCATCTCTCTGTGACTGCCAGTGATGCATCTGTCAGAGCACATCTCTTAATTGCCACCCTCCTCCTTGTCAAATGTTTCAGCTGCTGACACCTCGGGTGTGTCTAGACAGGAAGCAGCAGCCTCGGCAGCCAGAATTTGTTCCTCTCACCCACTCAAACACTGTGCTAGCCAGGCAGAGTGAGCTGGAACATCTACATAAAACACAAACTTTACAGAGGGACTCTTAACGTCTACAGTAAGCGTACAGTCGGAGTCCATCTTAACGATGCAAAAGAAGCCCGCATCACGGGGCTGAGAGGGTTTAAATGGAGATGAACACGTTCTCACTGCTGGAATTGGACTTTGAACAAATACTTCCTGGCTCCTGTCGCTCTCTTTTCCTCGGAGTCTCCCGAGGCCCCACCGCTGCCCGTGTAGCGCTTCACAATGCAGTGTCCGATGCGATCCAACGTCCCGAGTTGACGGACCGGAGAATTATCCTTGTAATAGCACGGTTTGTCACCGTTACATCACTGCCCGAGCAGGCCCAAGCCCAAGACTTGTTTGATCTTAATTTATGTTATCTGTCGTCAGACTCTGGAGCCGATCAACATCAGAGCTCTCTCCTGAGTTGTACTTCTATTGCTCTTCACCCTCTCTGATCAAGGAAGCACATCTTAAATCACATGAAAGACTTGGCATCTCTGGCTGCGGCAGTCGGCGGAGACTGCGGTGAAAATGTCTTTCTGTCGCACTAGCGTTCATCACAGTGAGGCCGATTGACGGGCAGCCGAGCGTTTCAGATTACGAACGCGGTGCAGTTTCGGCGCGGCTCGTCTTACCACCGCGCCACCTTCTCTTGAGAGACGCTCCCGTCTCCGAATCAGAGCTCGCAGGCCCAGCAATGGGTCTGCTTATGATGTGTGTGAAGTCATATTTCAGTGAGTGAATGAGGCACACATTAAGGTTTATGCCTTTCCCTATTTCGGAACGTCGGCGTGGTGAATTAACTATAACGTTCATCCCCCGACAGAGCAGAGCTGCCGGGCTCAGTGAGAAGAATTAGCTGCCAGTCTATTTAATTTGATCCTATTGAGACGTTTTCTTTTTAATTGCCTCTCTTAGCAGAGAAAATCAATTAGCTATAGATACCTGCGTTACCCGGGGAAGATCCAAAGCTCCAGCAGTGTGTTGTAGTGCAAAAGCATCCAGCTCGGGGTCTCTTCAGCATGGCTGCATTCCAGACGGCGGCATACATACCTCTCAACCTTTTGCACGCTTCCTCCATTAGAGCATCACCAGAATATCACCTCGTCCTCTGCTCCTTTTCCTCTCTTTTTAAGTGTTTCGGAGCGGTGCGGGGCCACATCTATGTTTTAGTGCAGGCTGAGTGTGATTTGTATGCATGGAGTGCAGGAACCCTCACTGTTTCCTGGCGAGAACAAGACATCCGTAGGGCGGCCATTCTGCTCTGCCAAGAGGGAGAGATCCACTAAGAGCCAGTGTCAGCTGGGCCTGCTTGAACAGAGCTGTATTCACTCCCCCGCCTCCTCCCCCGCCCGGGTCCGTCAGGTGCCGTCCTATAAGGAGAACACATTTGATGGGTTTCGTCTCTGGCTTGATTTTTTCCCCCCATGGTAGGATGTCGTGTGGAGGTTGTAAAGATTCAACACACATACGCTTGGGGAGTTATGAGAAGCAGGGAGAGGATGAGGAGTGTTTTTAATTCATGGTTTATGACTCCAAAAGACACTTTGCCGTTTTGAAATTAATCAATTCACTTTCTTGATTTAACCGAGATACATGCCCGCCGTGATGTAGAAAACGTGATTTTTCTTTATGTGAGATTTAAGTGTCCCAGAGTACTCACACTCTCTGTGCTTTATTGCTGCTGGGTTGAGCTTCACACAAGTCTATTTTCACTTTATGTGCAGCAGCAGCGTGCTTTCAACAGTGTCACAGTGGAGCCGCGGAATCAAACCTGTCACATTTGAAGTTATTTCACCGCGCGCAGTTGCAGATTTATGTCCGCCATGCCGATGATAAAAGAAATGAAATGAAAAAGTAATTGCGAGTAGTGCCGTTAGCACTGCACCCCGTCATTCTGACATGGACCTACAGACATCTGTTCTCCCATAGATCTTTAGTTAGAATATTCGATTGAAATCCATTGATGGTGAGAGATTTCACTGCTACTGTAGTGCTATCTCCTCAATGACCTTTCTGCTTGTTTTTTTAGGTATAACGTGTCTGGGGAACATGTTTTACCTGAGCAGACAGCAGCCCCATCCATCACTCTGATACAGTTACTCACAGTCACACCACAGCGTTTTAATGTGGATAGAGACGTTGCTCTCGCTCTCTCTCTGTCATAATCATTTCTATTCCCTACCCAATCTTTTTTTTTATTCCCTTTTTGCACTAAATATTTTTTCCAGCTGGTTTGAAAATGAAAACGTAGGAGCTTCCATGCACAACTTTAACACCCCTGAAAAAACATCTACTGAGGATTGATTGAGCCTGAAGATCAGTGGATCCCAACCATTTTTGACTTCATGTTATAGAAAACTATCAACTAGATAAAAGTGGATATTGTTACAATTTAAGGGTCAGTGTTTAGGTTGGTCTGGTCAAGTTTGTGTTCGTTCTACTACATGTTTTATACATTATTACACATTTATACTTTATGTTTAGCTAACTGTTAAGTACAGTGTTTCTGTTACTTCTATCAGTTCTAGCTAACTGATTAGACTCACAGTGTTCACGTGTTGACTAAATATGTGGATGTATTTTTTTAATTTCGTCATATCTTATTTCTATTTCTTTCAAATTAGTTGAGCTACTACACAATCTTTCCACGTATCCTCTGTCAACTTTAGAAATACCGTTTGAGGTATAAGTACCTCTCTTTGTGTAGCACTGGTTTCGATGTAGATAGCTTTATTTACATTTCACCTTGCGTACAGAGTATTTACCGTCTACACACACTGATGCTTCTCATTCATGTAATCAAAGAGGTCGATCGAAGGCCCCGCTTCAAGATTCACTTAATTATTCGGTATTTACAGAAAGTCTTATCCAGGAAATCCTGCACGGATCAACTCTAAATGCTGGACAAAAGATTTAATTAGGTTGCAGGACATTACAAAATCACTTCCGGCAATCAGTCCATTAACTTCAGTGGGCGCGCTGACTCATTGTTCAGATAATTAGCTAACCCTGTGAAACCGAGTGGGATTCATTGAAAGGAGTCTTCATTATGAACAAAGGGAGTGAAAGGAAAACTATTGTAATAGGAAATCACCGCTGCACACATCTGGTCAGTGTTCTGTGTTCAGAGGAGGAAAGGCCGTCACTTAGGAAAGCGCTGCACTTCTCTCTGCTTGGGATCCGGCGTCAGCGTAACGGCAGCGTTAGCAGCGCTGCTGAGAGTGATGCAACAAGATGGAAACCGCTGCTGTGCTGGTTCCCCTTTGTAGCCCGGGGGGGGGGGGGGGGGGGGGGGGTTCTACTACTTACCCCCCCTACACCCGCTCGTCTTTCTCAATTCTCACCAGTTACATCACTCATCTTTAGAGGTTCTCACAATCAGATCAAGAGGTTCTGCGTGTTCATTTTTGACCGTGTCGTTCACTTGGGTAACGAGATTAAACGGTGTCCTCTCCTGCCAGACTTGATCAGGAGGACTTTGAGATTAGTTTGGAAGTCGTTGGGTGTTTTTAAGACTAATGTAAATGTGTGCTTTTTGTTCCTCTCAGATCTTCACTGACATGCCCCCACTGTATGAAGCAGAGCAACACCTTTGACCCGTTCCTCTGCATCTCACTCCCAATTCCTCTTCGCCAGACCAGGTGAGCACGGCTGTTTTCAATCCACACGTTCTCTCTCAACATACAGATGCTTGGTCAGCGTTCTTGGCGCTCGAGGTGCTCCACTAGCCTCAGTTTCGGACGTGTCAGGAGTGGCGTGTCAATATACGCTCGATACATGCATAGTGTCTTTTCAAAAATATACTAAAAGGGTATTATACAGGAAGTTAGGTTCAGGCAACAAAACCACGTTAACGTGACTCAGACTCACGTGACTGACTTTACTAACGACTGACGTGACAAAATAACGTCAACGTTGCCTTTTAGTTTCACATAAGACACAAACAGGAATCTGTCTATTAACGATAAGGCTACAGCCAGCAGCCAGTTAGCTGAGCACAAAGAATAGAAATGATGAAACAGTTAGCTTAGCACAAAGAGTGGAAACAGCTAGCTTAAAGTTACTGCGTTCTGTAATACTGCAATTTGTTTTTTAACCTTCGACTTTTGAATGAATTAGACAAACAACATGTGACGTGTTAAGTAGTGAGTTTAAGTGGTGCTGGTTGACAGATTTTGTTCCTTTAGGACAGAGCAATAATCCCCATGTCTCCAGTCTCAATGCTACGCTAAGTCAACCGACTGCTAGCCGTAGATTCATATTTACTGTACACATGTGAGAGCAGTATCATTTATCTGTGTTCAAGGAAGAAAACGTGGAACCATTTCTTTAAGCTTGAGGCGTTTAAAAAGGGATTAAAATAGGAAAACAGTCCGGACAACACCCGGCTTTGTTCGTGCATTATAGACAGTAGGACCTCTGGTATCAAGAAGGAAAAGCTGATGGAAAACACTCTCAGCACTGAGGAACAATGTCCTATTGAACTTTGCATCACAACACCCAGTCAGCCTCCCAGTCAGCCCCCGTGTCAGGTCACCAACAGGGGTCGGCCTGTTCAGGAGATCCTGACGTTTTCAGCTTTTACAGGTTTCTGCTGCTCTATTCCTCAACCCGAGTTTGACCCCTCAGGCTAAAGTTCACTGGCTCTAAACTAAACTGACCAGAAGTGCTGGTCGGTACATTTCGTTACCTTTTGGACAGGCTCGCTGTTTCCCCCTTTTTCCAGTCTTTGTGCTACACTAAGCTAAAGGAGTGCCCAATAATCGACCAAAGGGATGCTACTCAAGAGCTTTCGAGGCAAAAATGTAGTTTTCTAAATGAGCGCAGCACCTGCATGCTACCCTGTCCTGTGGTTGACTGACAGAGGTGTGCTGATCCCTATTTGAAGGTTTGCCAGGGTTTCTTCTAGCTAGTTATTTCCTTCCTTTTTTTTAAACTTTTTAGTCTTTTGAAATAATTCCCCAAGTTGAGCCAGCCTCCCTTCTAATTTGGGAAAAAAAGTTTTTTAGGAGCTTTGTTCTGACAGCGAGCCAAGTGAGTATTTAGTTAGCGTCCTCTCTTCTTACTGTGTGGCAGACCGGGTGAGAGAAAACACTTCTGAGGGATAAAAAGAGGACAGAACAGATGGATTGTCTTTGAAAAAAAATTTTTTAACGCATCTCTCTGTGTGAAGAGTTCAGCTCACTCCTAGCAAGATCACGTCTGTAAGCCGCAAACACATATTGTTTGTTAGCAAACATTCTCTTTGCCCAGCGATCCAGACGCTGGGCTCTGTCCACTGGCAGCCGCCTGCTCTTTGCATGTCGGATGATTTTGTTTACACTTGATGTAAAGCCTGCTGTGTGAACGTGACACGGGCCATTAATCAAACGAGTGAACACGTTCGGGCTGTAAATATGGAAACAATCAGGGTGGTAAGTCAAGAATATTGTCATCAACTGCATCTCAAATTGATGCTGTGACCAGTAGAATCCAGTCTCCTCTACCGAGTTACAGTGTCTTGTTTTATCCATGCTGGTATGAAACATCTAATTGGCATAAATTGGGGACACCTCATTGAGCTGAGGCTTGATTAGTGCAGCCAATCACTGTACTGTACTTTTTCCTGTTCTGCACACAAATGAGTGAAACAGGAGTCAACACGTTGGTGTCAGATTTAACAATAATTGTGCCCGACAAGAACCACTAGAATTATGTAGAACTCGTGTTTAAACTGGCTTCCAGTTAGTCCCAGAACAGTTCTTCAAAGACTTGCTGCTAGTTTATAAATCACTTTATGGGGCCAAAATATATTTCTGATACGCTTGTAGAATATAAACCAACTAGTTTCCTTAAATCAGAGGTTCCCAAGCCCCGGGCTGTGGACCGGTACCGGGTCTCTGAACATCCCGTACTGGACCAATTATAACTGCTGCAACAATTATACCCCCAACACGATGCACTGGTACATGAAGTCTGTTTGAAGCATATCTATATTTACCTACAAAGAAATGCAGCGTTTCAGTCTCTCTTTAGTATTGTTATTTTTTGCTGTTAATAGCAAAATGGTCCACAGGGCAAAAAAGGTTGGAAACCCGTCCCTTAGATTGCAAGTCCATCTATTTGCTCCGCTTTAGTTGAGGGGCCGAGCAGCTAAACCAGAACCAGTTTGGAGGTGAACTGCTGACATGTGACAGACTGCATAGACCTTGATTGTGTATTTATTCTTTATGTCTTAGAGTGCACACATTGTGAAGGTAGAAAACATCCGCCGCGGCTGCAGAGTAGCGTGTAATCCTGAGTTCAGTCACCTGTCCTGCTGCTGGACGTCCTCTGTATTCGCAGGAACCTGCGTGACATCCAACGCTATCACTCTGACTCCTCACCGCTTAGCGCTCAAGAACTCGCCAAATGACTTTGGTCAACATTTTCTAATTCATGGACCCATTTTTCTGACCATGTGGTTACTGCACATGTGCAAATGTCTTCATTTTTACATTAAAACAATCAGTTTCTCCATGTGACATCTCATATGTCCTACTATGCCTCCAGCTACAGACTTCCACAGGTACCTGATCGGGCTCCTCAGTGGACCGTTATTCAAAAAGCCATTATGTCCCAGCACCCTGCTCATGTCAGCGCTGCCTCAGAGCCAAGCGCTCCCTGTTTTTAAAAATGCAATAGAGATTCCATTATTTGGCACATAAAAATAAGTCCTAATGATCTATTATTAATGTTAAAGTGTATTGATTTATTCATGAAAGTCTTCTTTTGTCCCTTCCCGGGGCCGTAGAGGAGGCTGCGGTAGAAAATGGCACAGCAGTCTAAATAGAGGTCGTTCTATTTCCCGCCGTCCCTGACTGCGTTTCTCCGATCTGCGGCAGGTCGCTGTGCGTGATTCTGGTGTTCAGCACCAAAGGACAGCGGTACCTGCGGGTCGGGCTGGCTGTGCCTCTGTTCGGCTCCGTGGCCTGCCTGAGGAGGATGGCGGCTGACGAGGGGAAGATTTCCCCAGACCAGGTAACGTAAAGCAGGATGAAATACTCTGCGTGGACCCGGGTTCCACTTAGGTTTCCCTATTTGAAGCCGCAACTATAACGGAGCAGCATGGCGCTCCTCGGCTTTCACATGAGTGTGATTACAGTGATTTGTGGATCTTATTCTGACCTTTCCTTGCATGCCATTGGTTGATTTTTCACTCGGCTGAAATACATTAAGCTCTGAGATTAGAGGGAATAACAGTGCAAAGGAATGGTGCTCCATCAAGTGGGTTCAAAGTTCACCCCCACAGCATTATGCGATCTAACGTGTGTGTGTGTGTGTGTGTGTGTGTGTGTGTGTGTGTGTGTGTGTGTGTGTGTGTGTGTGTGTGTGTGTGTGTGTGTGTGTGTGTGTGTGTGTGTGTGTGTGTGTGTGTGTGTGTGTGTGTTCGTCTCCAGGTGATCCTGACGGAGGTGTACTCCACAGGCTTCCAGCGCTCCTTCTTCGATGAGGACGATCTGACCAGCATAGCTGACAATGATGTCGTCTACGCCTTCCAGGCTCCGCCCCTGTACATCAGAGGAGGCTCCGCTCGGATCTCAGGTATAATCAGCATGTGTGCAGCGATCACATAACACACATTGACTTTCAGTAGAACTAGTTTGTGGTACTGCATTCAGGGTTTTTCCCTCTACTTTAATGTGAATTTACAGGCCAGATCTGTAAACAAACAAGCCAATTTTATTAATTTACTTTGCTTAATGAAACCCTCGGGGAATGCGTTTTACTGCAGGGGGCCCTTGGAGAGCACATTAAGAAGGATATAACTTCCTATAGAGCTCTGCGAATTACATCTCCCCCTGTGCACATCAGATTTATGTCTTAATTTCTTCTACTTCTCAGCTGCTGATGTAAAATGTGTGCTCAGAGTGCCTCAGTGCGTACTATCCCCTTGTTTCTTGCTTTGTGGTGTAAACAAACCGGTTCTGCTCCGTTGTCCCGTCTCACAGGGCTGTAAGTGTTTTTCCAGCACTGTGTCAACGCTGCTGTTGTACCTGAGAAATATGACTTTTAGTGCTTTAATTATGTTGCTCAATGACCGCACCGAGTAGTGCTGCTCCCCCGCCCCGCCCCCAAGACAGCCTGAGCTGGTCCGCATGCTGGCACAGACTGAATCCCCCGGGTTCTCACTGGCTCAGCCTGCAGGGGTTGATATGGAGACTCTGCATCACCACTCAACACTTTTCTGTGCAATGCAGATCGTCCCGTCTTTCACGTTGACACGTTTGCCCTGTGAGAATACGTGTAAGATGTCGTCGTCTTTTAAAGGAACATCCGCACATTCGGGAGATGTGCTGGTTTGCTCCAAATCTTAGAGTCAATACATCAGCAGCAGGCGTATGCATGCCAGCCAACATTCAGACCTCGAAAATAGGCTCGGTTTCTTATATACCTTTTGATTTTACTCTTAATTCTGAGGAAAGAATACAGAATAATTGGCCCCTCTGGCGTGAATCTCTTCCATAAACTAATATTCATAATCTTATTTTCATTCATGTCTTTCATCACATTCATTGTTTTATTCATGCTTGAGTAATTCTCTCTCCATCTCACACTCACGGAGGACAGACAGACTTTCAGACACAAAGCAACAACAACAACCAACTTTGGGCAATGCGCGCTATGATGTGAGGCAAGCAGCTCTTATCTGACCGGAAACAACATTTGGTGTAGCTGTGTTGTTGTCCGGGTAGAAACAGCTTCTACCCGATGTACCTGAAACAGGTTTTGATAGAGAAAAAGAGGGTAAAAGGTGTCGTAATCAGTCATAGTTCAGGAGAGAAGAATTGTGACCTTGGGAGGAAACCGGGAGAAGACGATGAAAAACAAGAGCCCCCAAAGTCATGTGATATCAAAAAGGCATCGTTGGCTTGTTTTGACACTTGATTGAATAAAATATTTTACTTTCCCGATTGATAAATATCCCATCAGCCTCTAGTAGATTATTTATGTGCAAAAATGAAATATTGAGTAACTTAATTAACTACAGAGCATAAGTATTTTCTGCCTCGCTGTTTGTGTTTAATCAAAGCTATAAAATAAAAAAACATCATAGGAGTAAACGGCAGTCAAATATCACATTATCGTATATAATGCACCTTCATTACATTTTTCCTTTCCAGTCACAATAATGATCTGTAATGCTTTCAGGCTGTCTGGCGCCATTAAAAATGAGATCTTTATGCCTCTTCTGTAATTACCAAATCTAAAAGGTTTTGATCCCTGAGAGACCCTTAATCAATTATCCATAAATACTGAAATGAAAGTAAAAAGTCTTGTGGGTTCGATATGAGACAGAATAACAAACTCTCAGGGATCTCATTAAAGCTAAGCTCGGTAATCTAAGCATCATTATGTGCAGTGCTAATGTTAAGGAAAGGTTATCGGTGTGGATTATGTCCTGAGGCGTTCGATTAAGCCACATGTTAAGTGTGTCTAGTCTGTGGGGAGCAGCTTCCTGATTGGTTGGCACATGCAGAGTCTTGTGGGCAATTAAAGCAAAAGAGGATGCGCGGTGAAATCTGAGGGAAACCCTGTTTTAACGGTCAGCTTCCTTGTTACTCATAAGGATTGCGATTCACTGGCATCTATTCAGTAGATTTTAAAACCTCCTGACGTAAAGGGCGATTAGAGGCACTAAAGAGCTGTTGTGTGTCGGCTGTGAATGAAAAAAGAACAGGACTTGGGATCACGCCAAAGACCGACCAATGACGACGTGACCTTCACGCTGCTGACTCCCATCCTCCCTGCTGTACTCTTTAAAGTAATCTCTTACATCGTCCTCTCACCGCTCCTCTGCACACTAAAGTCAGACGTATTGACTGGGAGCAATGTCAGGAGCAATGTTGCTCCAGGCGCCGGAGCATTAGAGACTTTCAGGTGTTCAGGTAATGACACATAAGTGGTGACGTCTGTGCCAGGTAATCCGGTTGGTGGTAATGTCTAAGCCCATCGTGCCTAAAAATGACCATTGTGTAACTCAAAGTGATCTGAGAATAAAAGCGCACTTACTGCTTATTGGGGGACCACTGCGCTAAAAACAGAAAGAAAAGCTGCAACCATTTTGATCTACAAGTAACCTGATGAGAAGAGGGGCCGTATTGCATACCATATTTAAAAGAAGCTGTTCGGAGGTCTGGTGGTTCGACAGCTGATACTTCTGTATCTCTTTCCAGACGGCAGCAGGGTGAACAGGTTGCGGCTGTGGTTGGTTTTGTCTTTTAGTATCCCCTTAGCTCTTCTCTCCATTATCCCTGATGCTCAGTCGATGGGTACTAACGGTGTTCTGGGCGGTTTTAATCACTCGCTTGCCCTCCTGTCCTGTGCCGGACACATCCCATGACAGTTTGTAATGTTTGCAGCCAGGATGCTTTCTATTGCAACTCTGCAAAAGTTGACAAAAACTTTTATGATCTTTCTTCACCATAAAGGAGATGGGGGCTGCTGTGGCACAACCGCAAAGTCGTCGGATCAATCCTTGGCTGGGACGTGTCATGTGTCGAAATGTCCCTGAGCAAGACACTGAACCCCCAACTGCACCCTGGTGCTCTCTGGTCTCATTGCTGTGTTTTGTGTCATCTGCAAACTTCACAACAGAGTTGTCTTCATGTTTGGGGTAGCAGTCGTGGGTGTGCCGCAGTGAAAACACAGTCCTGGGGGGCTCCGGTGTTCAACACCAGAGTGGAGGAGGTTTGGCTGCCAATCCGAACAGCCTGGGGTCTGTTTGTGAGGAAGTCTAATAACCAGTTGCAGAATGAGGTACTGAAGCCCAGAGTGCTCAGTTAACATGAGGGAGATTGTGTTGACGGCTGAGCTGAAATCAACGAACAACATTCTGATGTAGGTGTTGTTATTCTCCAGATTGAGTAGAGAGAGCAGTGGAGACGGCATCCTCTGTGGATCTGTTGGCTCTGTATGCAAACTGGTGAGGGTCCAGGCCGGCTGGGATGTTGTTCCTCAAAGCACTTCCTCAGAATGGGGCTGAGTGCCACAGGGCGGTAGTCACTCAGACGTATTAGGCACAGGAACGATGGTGGCTGTCTTGAATTCAGCAGGTGGGAACACTCTCCTGTGGCAGCGATACGTTGAAAGCTTTACTCATCAGGGCTTTCCTCACATCCTCCGTGGACACTGACAGTGGGCGGTCCTCTGGAGGCGGGGCAGACTTTGACAGCTGACTTCTTTGTTGAGGAGATCAAAACGAGCATAAAAGGTGTTCAGCTCATCTGGCGACGTGGCCTCACACATGATGGGGGCGCTCCTGCTTTTATAGCCGGTGGCATTTTGGATGGCCCGCCACATATCTTCAGTGTTGTTGGTGTTGAGGTCTCTCGCCAGTCTCTCTTGACGCCTCCTCTTTGCTTCCTTGTCACCTGACCGAAAGGTATCTTTTTGGGCTTCAGATGGTGCCCTTACCTCTCCATTCATCCAGGCTTTCTGGTTGGGCAATGACCCGACTGTCTTTGTGATCTCCACATCATCAACACATTTGCTGATATATGATGTCACTGCTGATGCATATTCCTCCAGATTGATTTCATTCTCTTGGGTGGCGGCATCCCTGAACATGTGCCCGTCCATACCAAAACCACCGTCACATACACACCGCTTCTCCTCTCTAGCTTCAGCAGCTTCAGGTGGTCGACAGACTGCACTCCTGTAGAACTGCACAGGACCTTCTTAACATTACTAATCAAAGTGGAGATACAATGCTCTGGTTACATTACATCATTTTCATACACCTATATGGCAATCAAGTAATAGAGTTTACATTGAAAATGAATAATGTATAAACTCTCAAAGCTCACACGTTAAAGTTCTTTGGCATTTGACGGTGCGCTGACAAAATGTCAGCGTTGGTGCCAAGGACGAGACGTGAATATGAGATCACCTGCCGAACGAGGAAACCGATAGTTGGCTTTTACCGTGAAGTGTCCACTTCACATTCTTTAAGCTCGGCTCTGTTACACACAGAGAACAGGGCCGTCCTCCTACTCATTCTGGATTTTGCTTGTTATTTTATGGACTGTTGTTGTTTAACATGTGATAGACCCGCATGAGGTCCAGTGACTTGCACTTTCAGTTTCATCTGCCCTTTGATCCAAACATTTCCATTAACTCCAGACCTTTGTAAAGTCCAAAAGTCAGAATTTATTGAAAAAGGATAGATGTAATAATTAGTAAAAACATGTTTTTTATACAACAAAATATTCTGCTTCAATCCATATTAGCTGGTTTTCAGCCTTTCAATAACAACACCTCATAAAGGGAGAAAATAATTTTATATACGTGTGTGTGTGTATATATATATATATTTATATATATATATATATATATAAAAAGTACATCCCTAGTAAACGTTATACCAGCTGTACTGTGATTGTGAGACTTTAGCGTTCAGCCTCACAGAGTCTCCAGTCTGCCTGTGAACTATTGTTTAGCATTTCCATCAAATTAAATTATACGATTAGTAGAATTTGTTTATCTCCATCCTTCTGCCACACGTTGCCAATCTGTGCACGAGACATTTGTAACATAAATCCAGCCAACCCGCGGGGGGGCTGCACCGCTACGTTCAGACAGAAGAAGGAAACACGAGTATTAAGTCATTTACTTTGGAGCACAAATTCATAAAAATCTTCCACAGCAGTGATTATTAAGTCACATCATCTCATCTTTCCTTTGGCAAAGGATCATCAGTTCATGAATTATGTGTCCACAAATCATACAGTATGTTAAAAGTATTTCAAACATAATATTTAGACGATCATAACAAGCCGTGAGTCATAACATGTGCATGTATTTGTCTAACCTCCTCCTATGTTCAGAGACCGTGATGGTGGCTGTGCAGCTAATGGGATTGTTGGGGGGGGGGGGAGCTGTGGGCAGAGTAGATCCCTTTAGGGCCAGAGGTGTTTAATTATGGGCTTCCACATAGTGTGGCTGTGTTTAGTCTGGCTCATCCTGTGTGTCTGCTGAGAGTGCAGAGGAACGATGAGTTCACAGGCTTCCTGCGGCTTCTTACAATTAGTTTGAGGCTTTTTTTTTATAATAAGAGATGAGGATCCACAGGTGTTTGCAGGCTGAACGGGGAACTTCTGGAAATTCTGGAAGTACCATTTCCTCTATAGCTACATGGGAATTGTCTAGAGAAGTAGAAGCGCACACACACGCACGCACACACACACACACGCCTCATACTCCCACCATTATTCATCCAGTGAACAAGGTACAAGGTAAGAAAAAGAATTGACACGAGCCTTGAAAAAATGTGCAGAAACAGTAGCGTTTTTGACAGTGAGCTATAAAAAGGTGATTTAATGAGCAATGAGAGGTTGGTCTCCTCCCCAGCGTCCCTGTATAAATCTTAGCGGGACAGGCCAGGAGGTGACCTCTGCATTTTACTGCTGTTTCATGAACATGTTTTGCCGGCCATTTAAAATGAGATTTTGCCCCATAAATCATCCCCACAGCTGTCCGAGGTCGCTGCTCATGTAAATTACAGCACGTTATTCCAGCAAGTTTAACCACCTGCTTTATTAGTGCGACATTAACACGTGAAAAAAGCTGTGCGTTCTCATCATTGCCCTCATTGTCGGGGTCAGGACTCGGTCCCGCCCCCTCGCACAGCGCTTAACGTCCTCACACCTCCGTTATCCCCGTCAGAGGAGCGCTGTGCCAACACCAGACGTAAGGATCTCCGTCACAGGATCGCTCAGGGGTGGCATTTGCTTTTGTCAGTGATGAATCGGGCTTCAGGTGTAAACGTGTGTTTAACGTTTTGGTGACGCCACAGCCGCCGCCGGTCAATCAATAACCTTCTCGTCTGTGTCTGCGACTCTAATTTTCCGCGTGATTTATCACCGTGAACTTCTGAGAGCTGACCCGCTCGCTGAGCCCAGTCAGTCACGCTGCTCTGTGTCGGTGGAGGGACGGAGGAGTGGTGGCGCTGCTTGGCTCCCCACCAGGACGGGATGTGGAGCAGAAGCTGCAATCAGATAATGCCTCCTGCTGAGAGTGCAGGCAGCCATTGGTCCATCTGTTCTCCCATCTGAATCACTGCTCCCCAAATAGAAAGCTGCTGCCTCGCCACTTTATACGTCTCAATTTCTCCTCCTCGCTCCTTGTTAGCGGTGTTAAGTTTAACGGCCACACGCTCGGCACAGGAAATAGGTTTGTCTTCCTCTCGAGGAGAAGAAAAATGTGAAATACAGTGTACGTCACAGTGTCAGCCATCAGTGTAAAGTCTTTGAAGGTAACCTCTACCAAAATAATGTGAAGTCGGTGTGTGATCAGTGTCAGCAGGATTTATCGAGAGACTGTGGTTATATCTATGGTTAAAAAAAACAACCATTTATCTCCTGGTTCTCTCGTCTTCCTCTGACTCATCGTAGCATCTCTTTCCAGTTTGTTCTCACACCTCCTCTCTGACTCTGTGCCGTGTTCCTCCTCCTCTGCCAGGGTACCATCACAGCCTCCCGTCATCTCCGTACTCCACTGGTCCCGAGGGTCAGAGGTTACCTTCCTCTGGGACCTTGTCTTCAGAGTTCCTCAACCAGGGCGTCCCCGTAAAGATTCTGCTGTTGGTGTGCAACGCCTCAGGGGCCGGCCAACAGGCTGTGAGGTAATTATACCAAGTGACGCTTTGCCAGGCAGGCCTGGTCAAGCTTTGGGCTCCTTCTCATGTTGAAGTGATGTGTTCGAGGCTCTAATAAGAGTTTGTGCAGTTTGTTTATTTGCTACAACGGAAGCTGCAAACGTAGGCACGCCTGGCAAACCAGATCACCACCTACAGAAGTAACGTAGCATTATTTCCAAAGTCAATACCTGACGGGATCGTCCGCCCCGTGGTGCTCAAAGTGCTACTTTATCAGAGCTAACGGCTCAGTCCTGCTCTCTGTTTGCTTTTGGGAAGATAACACTCAAACACTCTAATGTCCAGTATCTGTACTACGGATACCTACGTCTCGGTTTAAAGATTGATTCTGGCGTCAATGTGATGAAAAATGTTGCTGTGTTTGGGTAGTTTGCACTTTTGTTTAGCTATCTGCACTAAACAAGTTTTAAAGCATTCATTTTGGGGGGTTATTTGCCCTTAAAAGTGTCCTGTTTACAGTATTTCCAACCAACCAAGCATCAGCTTACACTACCCAGCTACAGCCGATAAAATCTGCAGTTGTCGGCTAAAAATGAGAACCCTGCTTTTTGTTTGCCTCCATGTGAAAGCGGACACCCATTGTTTCAACGATGACTGTGACTTCCACGTATTAAATGAGCCACTGCTCATTAAATGCACGTGTGCCGTGCGACGGAGAGCTCGACATGTCAGGCGGAGCAGCAGTAACTTGAGGAGAGGCTTCAGCCTCAGCAAAAATGTCAGTTCCCAGCCTTTCTGTGCAGCGGCTCAGTCCCACAGTCCATCATGTCAAGGTCACGTTAGCGCCCTGTTACAGAGAGGACTGGCATCTCACTGTGAGATGAGTTCCCCGACCAAGGAATCTGACATCTGGCACTAAACAGAGATCAGCCATCCGTCTCCCTGACAGAGTCCAGAGGGATCGATAGAGGTGAGCTCGCCAGCGCGGCTCTGGGAAAGTCCAATCCCATCCGTGTCTCACTTTCTCCTTCAAACGCCTCACCCTCGTTGATCAAACCAGCCGCCGATCTTGCTCTCATCAGGTGACAGCTGGAGGACTCGTGTGTGTGTGTGTGTGTGTGTGTGTGTGTGTGTGTGTGTGTGTGTGTGTGTGTGTGTGTGTGTGTGTGTGTGTGTGTGTGTGTGTGTGTGTGTGTGTGTGTGTGTGTGTGTGTGTGCCAAGAAAATGACATCGTCTCTCGCTCTGGTTTTCTGTAGAATAGCATCACAGGTACATTTCTCAAAGTCAGCTGAGTGTGAAAGCTCTCAGTTGTCGTCGATTTGTTGAAACTGTGAAACCAACAGATAGGATTTAATGAAGTTTCACGTGTAATGTGTGAAAGCTAAACCACAATCGTGAAACATAACAATTAGATTTGACTTGTTACATCTTGCTACTGATTCTGTGGAGGCAGGTGGAAAGATAAACATAGATCACTGCGTGTAGAGAATCGATTTCAGTGCAAAATCTCTTAAGAGGAGAAAACTAAATGTCGACTTCTGTGTACATCTTTGCTTTGGGGGGAGGTGAAACGTTCGCTGTTAGAAGGAGGAGCTACAGAGTTGCTAACACAATGCACATTTGAATTCGACACACTAAACCCATTCGCCGCAAACCACACAGCAAGAGAGTGCAATTATTTTGTCTCTCGCCGTTTCTAACTGAACTAATTGTACTTTTAAGTTGTTTTTGATGTGTATATTGTCTCATCCCGTGTCGTGGTCGCTGCTGCTGCTCCTCAGCCACCACAGAATGTTAATGCTTACCATCCTGAACAGTAATCTAACCTCTTATACTGACTAACTGCATGACTGAGGATGTGTTTCTGTTCCAATGTTTGTAAGAAGCTAAAAAAACACTGAAATAGTGCCTGCACAGATGCAACAACAGCTTTTCCCTCCATTGCTCCTCTTTTCCTACTGATTAATATGCAGTTTATTAGCATCCCATAGTCATTCACTGTGTATGTGCATATGTGTGTCTTTGTTTGTCTCTTTATGCGCATGCATGCTCATATGGTCTCACACTAATAAATCTCAAGCATACAATGGAGGGCTGCCCTCAATTAAATGGGTATTATGGTGAATGTGTCATGTGATCTATCCTTTCAGAGGGATGCTTGTCCCTCTCCTAATCATCTGTTTTCACTCCTTATTATCTCTCTCTCCGTCCCTCCATAGATACGCTGTAATGAGAATTCTGCTCTAGTGCCGATAAAGTTAATAAATCATTATTTACATTACAATAGGAGGAGGAGGAGGGGAGTTAATGTGGAGCGGCTGAGCAGCGGCGTTGTGTGTAAACGTTTTTTTTTTTCCATTCCTTGTTCAAGGTTTGGACCTCCGTTCCTGATGAGGGAGGACCGGTCTATCTCCTGGGACCAGCTGCAGCAGAGCATCCTCAGCAAGCTTTATTACCTGATGATCAATGGAGCTCAGGCGCAGGTACTGTGCACAGCTGATGTGATAATTGATCCGTGTGAGGCAATTCAGTTTTAGGGGGTTGTATCAAAACACAGTGCCGGGAGCTGGTGGGCCTTCACTGAGTCCCATTCAGACTCCCGCAGACACACGTGAAATGCATCTCAAAGGTTCTGCAAGTTGATGCAGAGGCTTACAGACAGTCGGCTGTAAGGACAATCATTCAATCACTCCCAGCCATCCATCAACTGTGAATTCTGCCACTGCCAGCTAGAGCGGTGGATTTATTATTCGTTCTGTTTTGTATTTACTGCATCTCAACCAGAAACACTCCTGGACTCAATTTGCCGTGCATCCCTGTGTAATAAGTCAATAGAAATTGTTCCATGGTGCTTGTAAAACGTTCGTTTTAATAGCCCTGTCGCGTGGGCGGGCTTGTTTCGAGCTCCGGCTGGAGGCAGAAATGGGGACACGGTTCCCTCCTGCCGTGCCGACCCGGCGCACCTGTTCCGAGACGGGGTTTATTGGCTCGGGACAGAGAGAAGCATGCCCGCACAACGGCCCTGTGTGGTGCAGGTGGGAGAGCTTAAAGTGCCAGCTGGAGGCAGAAAGGAGTTGGTTTCCTCTTGCCGCACCCGCTGGCACACCAGACCACGGCCAGGTTAACTGGTTTGGGACAGGCACTCACTGACACACAGAGCGGCACTTACAGTCGAAGAAAGTCAGAGACACACTTTACGGCTGTTCGCTCGTGTCATCCTGGAAACTTTTGAGTGTTAATAAATGAGTGGATTTCTTTTAAAACTCTAAATTAGCAATACAGTAGTAGACACAGGGGCTTCACTATTTCTTTTAATCGCATCATTGATTCATCTTTCAGTACCCTGAACTGCAGTGATTAAATAAGCTTCTTTATACCGAACCAATTAATGTCAGAAATTGATTCTTACAATTATGCAAATGTAAATGCATTTATTACATTGTGATGCTGGAACCTCTTTGTTAAGCCCAAAGGTAGCTGGCTATCCCGCTAATCCTCAGGAGTTAGGGCTACAGCATATTTTTATTTCTAATTAAAATCAACACAATTAATTAACACACACAGTGCTGATTTCCCATCATTTGTCAGATGTTCCCATCGTATACGTTAAATAACGCTTTAATTTAAATTGTCAGACAATTAGAGATTGTGGTGCCGCACAAATGTCATTCTCACGATGTACATTGTAATACATTTGCATATATATTGCTGTGACCGGCTGTAGGGCTGTGTGTGCTAATGAGACTTGATTGGTTCAGAAGGTGAGGCGTGAAAGAAGCCGCTTGCCTTGTTTACTTGCCACCGCTGGTGTGACTACTGTAAAACACGGGACGGAGTGACAGAAATGCAAACAGCACAGCTTGCTCAGACGCGCCCCTGCTGTACAGTGTGTCGCTGTCAAATCAATTATTCACTTCAACTTAAGCCAAAGGGTCCATTTTCTCGCTGGTTTCTGCTCGCTCACATGTAGCCAAACTGATCTCCAATCGGTCGCTGCTGGCGGCTGACACACAGCTGCATAAAGAGCCACACAGGGCACGGGGCCGTGCACGGAAACTGTTGACCAGCTTGCTGCGTATTACTCTGTGCTCTTTGAGAAGTGCCAGCATAGCGAGGAGGAGGAGGAGGAGGAGGAGGAGGAGGAGGAGGGTCAGGTGCAACGTCTTCAGTAACTCTGTTGGAGATGTGCTGTCTCCTTTGTGCCCCATGCTGTCAGCCATTGATTAAAACCGGGCTCGTTCAGTAGCAGTGCTCAGAGCAGATGTTTGCTCTAAATCTTTCATCTCCACAGAATCTGTAGTTTTTTTGCATCAATGAATTACACACACAAGTGGATGTTTCCGCTACTGTCTAATTTTAGCTTCGGTAAAGATGCAATTCAAAAACAAAGGAGCGTGGCCTTCTCTGGCACGTTTTTGCTGCCACTGACATCGTGTTTTTAGCAGTGGCTGGCTTGATGCTCACTAAAGCACAGCTAGCAGTATAACTCGGTCACGGAGTGAAATTTAACGACCTAATGCTTCAACCAAACACTCTTGTCACAGCGTAGGAAAGCACGTTGCTATCACCAGACAATTGACAACTTAGTTCGGCTCATTTTTCTCTAACCAGTGTAGCATTAAAGCATGGTGGGATTAGAAAGCTAGTAACCTAACGAGCAAACAGCTGGCTAGTTAGCTAGCTATGCTTTAATGAAGCAGCACCGGTTCTAACGGTCCCCGAGCCTCACTCCCCACCGCTCCGTAGAAGGACCTGAAGCTACCTAGCTAGCTAGCCAGTAAGATGTCTCAGTTGCTGGGTTCAATGTCATCTTTACAGGCTGCGACAATACCTTCATTGTAAAATACGTCAATAAACAACCCCTCTTGGGAATTGGCCTTCATAGCCTCATGGGACCATGGTGTAGTTCGTTTATAGCCCAACGTTACATTTTTATTTTCTGCAAAAATCCAATGGAGAAACCCTGTTGGCTTTCTGTCGAGGGAAACAGTGCGATGCTAACGTTACGGAAATACGTCTTCCCTGCAGCACTCTGGGACTGTTTTCATCTGACCTTAGAGCAGGCACATACCGTTTAAATCATTCCTTACACTCTTTCAATTGCATTATTGGTTTTAGAGTGTTAGAAAAAGAAACCACCATCCTCAACTCCTCAACGTAAAGTATTCTCATTTGAGCCCCTTCAACGTGTGGAGAAATACAGAGCTCGACAGGCTTTTACGTGAAGCTAAGCTATGATCGTAATTGGAAAATCTCTTGTTTGAGGAGGGTGTTAGCGCACACACAATTCAATATTTAACATGTAGACCGTTAAAGCAGCCAGAAGCTTTGCAAACACAATACCTTTGGAAGGTGTTGAAATATATGCGTCGTGTTTTAAAAGGATTTTTCTCCTGGTTTTTGAAACCGTGTTTCAAGAGAAAAACTCCATTCCCGAGAAGTCGGTAGGACTCTTTGGGTGGTCTTCACATGTGCAAACAAGTCGCTGGCACTCACAGTGAGCCTAAGCAAGTCTGTCATGAAAAGAAATCTTATTTGGGGTTTACACTTGTCATCTAGCGCTCTTTTGTTTTTGACACTGAAAACAGTTGATGAATTGTGTGGAAAAAGCGTCACACTAAGCACGACGGGGCGGTTCGATACCTGCAGTGTCCGTAAACACACGATGCTGAAACGCAGAGGAGAAGATAACGCGGTGTTAGTTACACGGCTCCGCATGTGTACTCGCAGTGAGAGCAAAATGTTATTTGTTACAACATCAAGTAGTAACTACTGCAGTATTAGCTATAGCTGGCCACGACTGCAACTTTAAACAGTACTGTGTATTGCATACGTGAGGCAGTAATTTCTGTTGTATAACTGCCCCTCAGGGTTGTTCGTTCCGGTGGGTTCGTGTGTGTTCAGCATGTCAATATTTTCCAGGAATGAGCTGTCCTCTCTGGTGCGCTCCCTGTCATCAGAAAGATCCTGCTGGATGGAGCTTCTCTCTCAGGACTCAGGAGTGGGTGTTTTGTGTTTGAGCTCCGCCAGCAGCTACAACACTAGATTTCACTGGAACAAGAGAAAATCAATTTCATTTTTGTAAAGCACTCCTTCGCTCTTAAAGCACCTCCAATCCAAGCAGATCTCAGAGTAATATAAGCAGGACTAGAAGATATCGGTACAATGTTTGTTCTTTCTTTTTTTCTCCTCAACTCGGCGTTCCAGTCCATTTGAGAGTGATGTGAGCGAGTAGTCGGATGATCCAGGGGTTTATTGTTTCGTTTTCTTTCTGTAAAATGATACTTTGAACGCAAACAGAGCGCTCACACAGTGCTCCGTGTTGAGGTGTTACGTGTTGATTCAAGCTGAACTGCTGTGAGCTCAAAACATCAGGTGCCGGTCTCGGCCTATATTTCACGATGGCCCACTTTGTTCTCCTCTTTCTTTTTTGTTGTTGCTTTAGCCGGTTCACAGCAATAAATAAAGTTAACCCTGAGAGAGTAAAAATGCAGCGCTCACTCCCCATTCAGCATTTTGAAATAGTTTTGATTCAGTGCAATTTGAAGACTTTGTCACCATGTGCCAGCAACAAATAAGTGCACTAAAGTCAAGTGTTGGGTGTAAACTTTGATTTTATCATCACGTTAATGTTGATTCATGTGCCAAGGCTCAAGCCTTCCTCCCAATCTTCTCGATAGACTGATCAAACCTGATCCCCGGTCACTCCCTTTGATAGTAAACGTTACCCAATTCCATCTGATGCTGGTGGTTTCAATGTTTGAAATAATCCTTTGAGACAGAAGAAGGGAGTAAAATCATTGCTGAACCAATAGTCTGAACAATGCTTGTGCTGAAACTTGATTTGCAGTTTAGAAAAACATCTATTTCTTTTGATGTAATGGGACACGTTGCTAAGGTAGTCGCACTTCTTTTGCACGCACATATTGGATTCATAAAAAAAACATTTCGGCACACTTTTTATGGTCTGAAGTCTCCGAACCGATTACAGCAACGTCATGACAAATGTTGCTGCTGCTTCTTTAAAACCTTGAGCTAAGTGTTCTCACTTTGCCATCATGACACTCCTCATAGTTTAGCAGTTCCAGCAGCATTTTGTCACGCTGTGGTGGTGAATCACTGCTCGCTTTTAGACCTTAACTAGACCTACTGTGAGCGTCTGAGGCTGCACTTAGGCACAGCGGTGCTTTGAGCTAAATGCTAACGTCAGCACAATAACGGGCTCATAATGACAATGGTAACATGCTGCCGTTAAGCAGGTGTAATGTTCACCATGTTCATCGCCATCTAAGTTCAGCGAGTTAACGCGCTAACGTTTTCTAATTAGCACTGAACACAAAGCACAGCTGAGGCTGATGGGAACGTCATTAGTTTAGCAGGATATTTGGTCATCAATCAGAGCATTGGACTAATTAAAAATGATACCTGATGATGACACCAGCAAGTGAAAAGACAAGACGGTCAAACTTATTAATATTCATCCTGAGGGACATGCAAGTCTAGTGTTGTTTAGTTAGTTAGTAGAACTGCTGTGATCAACCAAATTAAATAATCAAAACGAGAGGATGCGTGGGGAGGCTTCATGTGGGAGATGTCGAGTCCTGGAGGTTTATATTGTTGTTTATAGTCTTACAATAAATATGTATAGGCATAAATACACCCTGGTGGCCTTACTGTTTGTTTGTGCCCCACTTCTTTCAGAACACCAGAGTGCTGTTCAACATCCGCGTGGTGGGAGGATCTGCGTTTTACAGCTACCTGTCTCCTCAGGACGGGCGGCCGCTCCACCACCCCGCTGTCGACAGGTGAGGCCGTCGGGAATACATGGAACATGGAGTTTATTCTGCTGGAGGACTGATGTGTCACACACACTCACTCAGACAAGTCCTGCTGTTCTGGATGTGTTAATTGATTTTTCACCAGAGCTCACCGTACATATATCGTTTTTTTCTGAACTGTTATTGGCTTTTGTTCTGCACAGTTTTGGGGCTGTTGACTGCTGAATCTTTCTCTGCAGCTTTAGGCTTTAGGCCAAGTAAAAGTTAATAACCATTCATGCAATAAAAGCTCCTGTTTCCTCTGATGCAGGACAGGAATGGTTGTTTATTTTGGACACATTTATGTATTTTCTACACGTGAATGTACATCCTCCATGTTTCAGCAGCTAAGAAATATTCCTGCAGGTGCAAACCCCACAAGCACACCGTGCTGTCTGGACACTTCATTCTTCTATTAGACCGGAGCATTATTAGATTATTCTAAATGTGTTCTTAGGTTGTAGAATTACTGCTCCACGATGGTCCAAATTTTCAACACTGAAACCACCCAATGTTCCCGCAGGCTCTTTTCAAATTTGATCTAATGTAATCTATTTTAATGCAATTTGAATCTGCTCTAATCTAATCAAGTGTTTCTGGAGAAAGGCTAAAACCACGGGCCAGGCTGCAAATTACTGGAGACATTTTGATGTAAAAACAAATGTTACGCACTAATATGACTAATATGAGTAGTTATGTCCAGCACCTTCTAATGACTCGCCCCGTCTGCACAGATGTTCTGGAGCCGACGTTCTTTTTATGTGTATCATCAAACTGATTTTGCAGCATTGACTGAAATGTGCAGACATTCTAATCCTTTGACAAATCTTGACACACGTACATGGCTTTCACTCGCGTTAGTAAATTACTCTTTCCAAGGAGTCTTGAGAGGACGTCCATTTGTGTAGTTGCTAAGAGCGGTTCATCCGTTGAACGGCGCTGATGGGGCAAAAACTTTTGAAGCGCAAATGTGCAGCACACTGTATCCTAGAAACTAATGTAATGATGGTGAACTCTAATGATTCAGAAATGTTCTCTGTCCTCAAGTCAGCCCAACGTAAGTGTCTGCTTTGCACTGCTCTCTGTGTAATACTGTGTTCCGTATACCAAAGGACATATTGACGTAGTCTTCTTTTAACAACGCTAACAGCTATACTTTTAGTGCTAAGCCAATCTTAGCATGCTAACACGCTAAACTAAGATGGTGATGAACATGGAAAACATTATACCTGCTTAATGTAACTGTGAATATGTTTTTCATTAACAAAAAGGAACTAAATCACTTAGTGATAGTGAGTATGTTAGCATGCTAGTTATAGCATTTAGCTCAGACCACTGCTGTGGCTAACTATAGCCAACAGAGCTGCTGGCTATAGCGGTGGCTGTAGAGTTGTTCTCAAGTGAATGGTGTCGCATATATCACAGGTTAGTGAAAACAGTGTGTTAACAGGCATGAGGCCATTTCACTTTGCTCCAACAGTTTTCTTTGCAACGTGTTTGAGACGCTCTTTGTGAGGTTTAAGTTGAGCTTTGCTTTGTGTACGTTCCATTCTTCAGTTCTGGCGCCCAGCAGCACCCAGTCAAGTTTACAGTTGACCTTTTTTAAAATGGTAGTTTGTGCAAAGATTATCATTGCTCAAGATCCACTCAATGGCTTGTTTCTTCAGCTTTCAACCAATTCTCCCAATGTGATCTGATGAAGACTGTGAATCCAGGAAGAAGATGGTATTTTTGTAAATCTACCTTATTAAGTTGAGAACTGTGGGAACCATGTTTTGTTATGAGTTCTATGAGCACAACAAAAGAATAGCGTATATCTTTAAATGTAATCTTTGTTTAGCTAAAACATTTCAAGCTTAATCCTCTACACAATCACACACACAGGGACTTTCTCCCTCTCACACAACAGTCTTTCCTGCTTTATTAGCTTCTGTGGTATCGCTGACACCTGGTGGTTAGGAAGCCTCAATACAAGTGCACTCAAACGATTATAATAAGGTTGTCGGTGCAGTAAATTTACTGTAAATGTCTGTAAAAGATTTCAGAAAACACGTCGGAGCAGTGAATGGACTTTGTGCACTGGATGACCTTTCACCTTTTTGTCTTTCAGAGCTCTGAAGCTCTGCTGCTCAGGAGGACCCCCACACGTGAAGCTCATCATCGAGTGGGAGCACAGAATCAAAGACTGGTCAGTACGCGTTCTATTACAGACCACCGTGTGTTTACTCGGGCATCTCTCTCTCTCTCTTTTAACCTGACTCGAGCCTCGTTGTGTCCCGGGCCGCAGCCTGTTTGGTAACATTCAGGAGGAGGTGGTGAAGGACGCGGACAGCGTGAGGAATCAGCTGCAGCAGCACGTCCAGCAGTACAGCTGCACGTTGGACGAGTGCTTCCAGCTCTACACCAAAGAGGAACAGGTAGTCCGTCCGTTGTCTTTTGATACCTGCAAGAACCCTGAAACTCAGCCTCCTGAACTCTACCTGATCAACTCTACCTGATCAACTCTACGTGACGTCATGTTACTGCTAATGATTCCTTAGAGGAGGTGGGCGGTGGCAGCCGTGATGTGACAAACATTACAGAATGACCCAAACGCAAGCTGCTACTCACTGTATTTAACACAAGTGTCATAGTGACAACAGATTTTGACTCTCAAAAACCGATGTTTGAGCAGGAAAAGTGTGAAATAGTTGTATATTTATGCGTAATGGATGTCAAACTCAATTAAAACATGAAACATTCACACATAACACAAGATCTTTAGTTGATTGAATCTTGGATTTGTCACCAAGAGATTTTAGTTTTTCTTGACTTTAATTTATGTAAAACACGTTTTTTTGTTTGTTTTTTACATTTTTAGTTTTTATTCATTACTAATGATAAAAACAGTTGATGCGGCATGTTTGACACTTTCCGTCAAACTCCAATATTTTAGAAAAAATATTAAGGTATCGATACATTTACACAAATAATAGATCTGCTAAAGGGGAAAAAAAACGTTTTTATATAAATATATATATATATATATATATATATATATATATATATATATTTGAAGTTCCACTATGTGTGGCCCAGATGCACATGTACAATATATAAGATAACAAGAGTTTCATGTGACTGATGAAGTTAAAATTCAAGTATTTTCTGTTCATCAACATGTTGAGTTAGTGAACGCTCTCCTCAGGTGAGCGGTAAAGGACGGAGATGTTGTGAGTAGGACACCACCATCATGGAGCGTTCAGCGTGAACAGCTGTCGTGTCAAACTGTCCTTTGGCTTCAGCGCTGCTCGTCGAGAATCAGCAGACGGTCGATGTCGGACAAGACAGCCAGCATTGTTGCGTCATGTACAGCCTTCACAGTTTCTCTTTGAATGTTTGCAGATATTCAGAATGTGAACTTCTTTACAATTTATAGTTTCCAGTCTTTTTGTCTCAAAAATCATTATGCACAACTAATTATTTATCAGCCCAACGTGGACCGAACCCCCTCGGAGTTCTGATAGTTACTACTTCTGAAAGAAAATGAAAAATGAATGAGGAACCATGCAGCCAATTAAGCCCGTCATTATTATTAATACAGTTTAGAATCAACAATGTTTACAGTAATAGAGAGCATTATTTCACTTCTCTATAACGACATGCAATAGCAGACCTTAACGTTTCACTGTTGGCTTTGAAGTAGAGTTTCTTTTAATTCCTTTGACCTCATGTAATAACACACACCTCCCGTCTGGCCCTCTTTCCTCCTCGTTTCCTTCTCCACTGCTGCTGTGCTGGTCGCGTGTGATTGGCTGCGATAATGCTGCTGCTGTTCCCTCGTGTCACCACAGAGTGGCGCTGCAGGCTCAAGAACGACCCTCAGCTGGTTGTGTTTTTAGTTTGTCCATATGTGTGTGGATGATAACTTAAGTTAGGAATTTAAGAATCCCAGACAAATTGCAAAAAGATTAATAATGTCCATCATCATATTGCAATCCCAATATTAGCATTTCACCTGGCCAAGAACAAGGGAAAATGTTCATCACTTCATTGTGAAGTTTACAGTCTTTTATAGTTAACACACATTGTTCACATCGCTCCAACACTAATGCAACCAAAACCCTTCATTCACGTCTCAGGATTAACTGTTGAACCAGAACACAACAGAACCCAGGACGTTAAAGTAGCATTACTATATGGAGCACTATCGCCTTTAAAGTCTCTTTTCTTTTTGTAATCGTCATCTCTTACGATACACCTGGGAAAGAATCTTTCAGCTTTTCTGATCCCGACGTCCAGCGTTCATTGATCATGTGGCTGGTCGTAGATAAACGTCTCACTTTTCATCAAACAGTTCCTCTTAAGAGGCCGAGGAGTGGAGAGTAGAGTGGAAGTGAAACCACTGTCTGTGTAAACCGCTCTGTTACTGGAAGAGATGGTGGTGAAACATCCCCGACCATTACGAAACGTTCTGCCGTCTTTTCATCGATGTCATCGAGGAAAGTGAAGCCGTTAGTGTTCTGCGTCTGAACTCAGGAGTTTATGCATTTTTATTTTCTTATCTCTTTTTAGATGTAGCAGATGCTGCAAGTGCAGTCTAATTCACCGGCTTTGTAAATACACAGTGTTGGTCGAGGTTAAGGAGGAAAACAGTACATTCGTTGTTGTCTGTCAGAGCAATAACAAGGATCCACAGTTTAGTCACATTGATGTAAGTTGCGCTGCTGTAAATGAATGGCCTTGTTGAATGCACAAACTCATCGCTGCAGAGTATTGAAGTTGGTAACCAGAGGGAGATGTGGAAAGTGATTTAGAAGTAGTAGCCATGGCAACAGCTTTAACAGTAAATTCAATTAATTTATACAGTGTTGAATCATAACGGACACTGTATTTAATCTATGTCCTATAATTTACAGAAACCCAACATTCCCGAGAGAGAGAGAGAGAGAGAGAGAGAGAGAGAGAGAGACTTTGATGTCCTTTACATAAACATACCACCTGTACAAGAAAACCCAGGAAGGACAAATTCTAATAATGATAATTATTAACCTTGATGGAAAAATAAAATGAGCCCACCTCGTTCACCCGCCTACGCTCACACATGTCACATGCACCCACAGACAGACAGACAGACAGACACAGATAAAGAGACGCTGATGAAGACTGAATTTCCAAAGTTCTGTCAAACATCATTTATAAGAATATGATGACATGGAATAAGAAATACTCATCTTTATTTATCTGTCAGAGTGGGAGTAGAAGAGAGTTTTTCTGAGGCTCTGTCAGGTTGTTAAACAGCAGAGACCATTCTGTTGACTGCAGGTTTGTGTCTACGTTTTCCCCCTCGTCTCCCCCCCAGCTTGCCCCGGACGACGCCTGGAAGTGCCCCCACTGTAAGCAGCTGCAGCAGGGCATGGTGAAGATGAGCCTGTGGACGCTGCCGGACATCCTCATCCTCCACCTGAAGCGCTTCAGGCAGGTGGGGGAGCGGAGGAACAAGCTCACCACGTTCGTGCACTTCCCCCTGGCGGGCCTGGACATGGCGCCGCACATGGTGAGCCGCGGCCATCAGCCCCCTCAGCCCCATCAGCCCCATCAGCCCCCTCAGCCCCATCAGCCCCATCAGCCCCCTCTCCAGCCGGGCTGGACGCAGCCCCGACGGCCTGACCTGGCTCCTCCAGACTTCCTGTACGACCTGTATGCTGTCTGCAACCACCATGGAGGAATGCATGGCGGACATTACACAGGTCTGAGTAACTACCACCTCCTGAGGGAAGACCTGCAGTAGTAATAATCATGTTATTTACGTGGCACCTTTCAAATAGATCAAGAAGAAAACGTGTCAGAAGCCTGGCAGCAGCTTATTCTATCAGCTGTAGTCCAAAGTGTTTTGTGAGGGCGAATCTGTGCGACTACTGCAGCACTTTAGTTTAGTTAAGAGTATTCAAACACAACTCAAGAGTCAACAAGAACATCTAAACCACAGGCTTCAGTTTTTAACTTTATCAAATATGGCACTCTGCTAGAAGAGAGCAGAGAGAGAGCTGTAAGCTGCCTAAAGCAATCACACAACCAGCAACCAGCGTGTCGGTGACAGCGTACAGTGAACATCCCTGCCTCTAGTTGCCATGGGAGCCGAGCCAAAAAAACAAGCAGATACAGTTGTATCTGCTTTTGTCTGCAGCTGACTACAGGGGATGCTTGTTGGAGCGGTTTCTGTGGGGGGATGTGGGAGCGTGTTTCCTGCAACAAGCTCACAGCTCACAGCACAGTCCCCTCCACCTTAAAAACACTCTGATGGACAACAACAGCTGTAGAAATGTGCCGCTTGTGCTACACTGTGGGAGGTTAAACTTCACATCGTGATGTCACTAAAAATGGGCCACTTAAGTGACACTCGCGCACAGTGAATGCAGCGTAGTGGTCGTGCTGAGACCAGAAAGGATCATTATAAGGATGTCGAATTTGAAGCCATTTATTTCAGTTTTTCAAGTTAATTTCAGCAAGGTAAGACGGGACACATCGGGGTACCAGCCTCTCAAAAAAAAAAACAGTATCCGTCAGGCTGTGTTCAAAACCAAGTGGGAATAAAGGCAGAACTTTTTCCAAGTGTCCTCGCCAAATTGACATGAATCAGTGGTGCTCTAAAATGTCCTGGCATTTACTCCAGCCCATTGTTATTGTAAATTGCAGCCTTCTGCAGGAACTCGGTGGACGGCCAGTGGTACAGCTACGATGACAGCAGTGCTGAAGCGGTGCCTGAAGCGGAGGTGTGCACGCGTGGAGCCTACATCCTCTTCTATCAGAGAAGAGACGCCATCCCCCCGTGGTCTGCCAGCTCTTCAGTCACCGGTTAGTCCTTTCAAACCAACTGCAGCGGCTTGTTGTGTTGAGAACAATCGGGTGGGTTCTGCCTAGTATCTGTAGATCTCACACCATCATTATTCACAGTTTGGCCTTCAGAAGTGTTGTTGTTCATCGGTGTGCATTCTTATTGCAACATCAATTTTGGGAGCTAAAGCTATGAGGAAATGTTGTTTGTTAACGACTTCTTTTTCCAGGACTAAGACGATGACAGGACGGTTCATTCAACAACGGTGAAGATAACAAACATGCAATGTAGTTTGAAAGATAAATTCTCAAACACACTGCAGTGCGACGGCGGCGCTCCATCGTCTCTGTCCTATGGAAATGTGCTGACTCTACACACTGTTTACGTTTCTATTTATAATAAACAGGGAGCAGCTGCATTTGACTCTTCATTCAAAGAATGACTGAATAGTCCCGGAAATCTTTTGGTTTCATATTTCAAACTTTGAAGGGTAACAATTACTAAAGTGTGACAAAAGATGACATTTCCTGTACAGAAGCAGTCATTTTCATGAGGGTGTTCACAGATGGGTGAAAATACTGATTATATCCTGTTTTCACGTTTCACTCAGCAGTGTGGATCTCACCGTGACGTTTGCTGTGGGGAGCCCTCTGACTCTCCGCACATGGCTTGTTGTAGGATAAACGAATATACAAAAAAAAAACACAAACGGCTTATCTGCTTTTTGCAGGTTCCACCAGCTCATCCACCTCTGACCACTGGCTGGTCCGGCTGGCAGGGGGCAGTAAGAGGGGCAGCGTGGTGTCAGGAGGACCGGTACCTGGACCTCCGGGGCCCATTCAGGCCCCAGAGTCTCCTGAGCTGCCGGTGTTTGGAGACGAACCCCCCAGAACAGTAGAAACAAGTAGGTATCTGGAGTAGCGTGTATGGAACGCATACAAGAACACTATTTAGTGTTTAATGTGAAGTAGTTGTAGGAGGAAACGGTCCGTTTGTATTAGCAGTAACTTACTCCAGCTCTGAGGCAGCGTTAGGAGAGTAAAGGAGCTGATATCAATGAAAAATATCTAAACATATACTAACAGTAATGCTGCATCATTTCCTGTAAATCTGTGCTGTGTGTGAAAACAATCCAGGGCAGGAATGGCGGACTCCGCCACTAACAATGAAAATGACTATATATAGAGGTAGTTACAGAATGTAAATGCAGTAAAAGAATTGTGTATCTTATGTATTTGCAGACAATTATGCCAATATTTCACTAGATAACCTACTTTAAGTACACCTTAGTAGTAGTAGTAACGTGTGGTGTCTTTTCCTCTAGATGGGTTTGCAGCTAAGCCGTTTGTCCGTGGGAGCCAAGGCAGGAGTTTGAGCATGAGATCCCCAACGAAGCCCAAGGAGAGTCTGAGCAAAGTTCTGCCGCTGCGGTGGTCTTTTGGCACCAAGGACCGCATTAGACACCCAGCCCAGACCCAGCCTGGGGAGCTGGTGGAGTACCTGGAGTCTGGGCGCCGCCCCCGATGCACCAAAGACCCTATAATAGCGCTGGTGGCCACCCCACCACAAAGGGTTGCCCCGGGAAGAGCCTTTGAAGTAGGACAGGACTGCAGCTCACCCAGCGGCAGCAGTCTCAGCTATACAGACCGACCCGGCTCCGACACTTGTTACTCCCCCAAAATACCGAAGGGACAGAGCCGTGCTTGTGTGGAGAGAATTATGAGCCAGGGCGTCGGCAACAGGGACGATGGCTCTCTGAGGCAGAGGTCGTCTAAGAGAGCAAGGCCGGACCATGGCAGGACCCTGGACCTCCAGCTTCAGAGAGGGGCCCTTCTGATGGGTCACATCAGCCACAGCGCACCTCAGAGCAGAGACTCCACATTAGGAAGGACCAAGGGGGTGACTTTCAGGACGCAGAAGGACTCGTTACAGATGGCCATTCAACCCGGGGACAGGCGGGGCCAGAGGGGACAGGAGGGCCGCAGCCACGACAGCCTGCTGTCTTGTTTCAAACCGGGTTTCATCAAGAAAGACGTTCCCGGGTCACCGATCAAGGGGCAGCGTATGAACGGCCACGGGCACCCGGAGAAACTGGCGAACAGCAATCTAGCCAAACTGTCCCTCTCCAACGGCACGCTGACCATGGCGAGCTGCGACGCCCACAACTGCAAAGCGCAGCTGGTCAACGGAAAGGCCGGGAGTCACGACCCCGTGGACATAAAGCGCGCTCACAGCTCCAGCAGCATCCAGACGAGGCTGGATTTGACATTTCGCAGGTCTGCCTCCCTGCAGAGGAACGGAGAGGCAGTGGCCCCCCCGGCCCACCGCGTCCCGCTGTCGGACAAGCCGAGTTACGCCACTCTGCAGCGCACGCGATTCAGCACCACGTCCCTGGGTAGGCACATACCTGTCCCTGAGTCCTGCTCATAGGCTGAGGTTGTTAGGCTGGAGACACAATCATAAGAGCCTTTCAGATATTTGATTGGGAAGCCTCCCTGTAACTAAGTGGAAGGCAGTCAGGTTGTTTTATTACTATCGTTAATATTAATCCCAGTGATTACTTCAGTGACTGACTACCTTGTGACACAATGCTTTTGTATCTTATTTTTGAAGTCCCTCTGTGACAGCCCTGACTGACAGCTGACCGCCAGGACCTCTCTGCTGATTTCTACGCTCGTCGCCCATCGGAGCTCCCAGCAGGAGGCGTCGCCGGAGACAAAGTACATCCTCTCGCTCCCCTCCATAGTGCTGTCATAAGTTCTTGCCCGTGTGTGTCTTATTAATCTAAATCTATGCAGAGTTGAATTGACTGAGGAGGAACACTGCTGTAATGTGATTTTATTTTGTTTTAGTTTGTTTTTACGAAGCAGTCTGCTGGTAACACGTGCTTTCATTACAGCTGAGGGTGTATGTCATCTGTTACATGTGCTACAACATGTCAAACTGTTAAACATCTGCACTGTAAATCGGCTGCTAGAACAACATGCATCATCTGCTTTGTCATCTACTATCATGTTATATTACAAATGCACTTTCTTTCTCCTTTGTTTTTTAAATCCATATTTTTCTGCATGACATTACTAATGAAGGAACTTCTACACTGCAGCAAAAATTGGCGAAAAAAAGCTTTTCTTATCTGTATATCTTCAATTTGCAGCCAGTAGTTAATCAGCGGGAGAGGTGTGTGGATGCTACACTAGATGAAGAGAATCTAAGTAATACCTGTTAACTATAAGTTGACGTGTGAAAATTCCTTCCCTTTGAAAATACCTTTTCCTCTGGTTATTGTTCGGGATGAGTTCTGTGGACGGTTGAAGTGTTTTGGCTCATCATAAAGCAGGAGGGGAGATTGTTCAGACTACAAAGGAGCTTGCAGAGCAATAAATGATGTGATTCTGTGTTTCCACCTCTGCTGAGTGACAACCTGAATTTCTGTCTATTTCATTGAAGGCGGATTTGAATTCTTACTGATAAAGTGCCAACGATAACAGAACCAGCTTCCAAAGCAAAGCTCAGTTTTTCTCTTTCAGGATTGAACAGAGGATTCACGCTGTGCACACACACACACACACACACACACACACACACACACACACACACGCACACTCATTCTGTCTCTGCAGACACAGGGATGTAATGAGTCCTGGTGGTAATCATGCTCTGCCACATGAAGTGTAATAAAGTGGGCAGCACAGACAGTCAGCAGTTGGTGCTCCTGTGTGTTTGATTCACAGTCATCAGTCTTCCTCACCGTTTCTGTCACTGGGGATAATTGGGGAATGTAAAGAGTCCAGAGTGTTTGTCTCTGTTACTGTAACTGTGTTCATGTCGTGTCGGTTAACATCACTGTCGTAACAACACTCTATCAAAATCAAGTGATAGGAAATAAAGGATGTTTTTCGGAGACATTATTTGGGGACTATGTCTAGATTATATTTTATTATTAACTTTTTTTAAAGTCTACATTTTGTACCTGTAATTATGTAATTTAAGTACCAGATTTAAAACGGTATGTTTCAGGCTCCTGTACCAGGTCAGACTAATGCGTGCTGTAACTGGGGTTTGAAGTGGACACGACACACAGGCGTCCTTGTACTGGACTCTCTATAATATCTGCTTAATGCACTGCAAGTTTTATGGATTGCAAATTAAACACGGCTTTTCTCACAAAACGAACTGAGTGTAAGCTGAATGATTTATCACCACAGCGTCTGTCTGAGCGTCTCATTCTTATCTCTGGCTCACATCATGCAGCGATGGTCTTTCTTCTTTTCTTTTCTTTTTAGGATTCAAGGCAGGTGTGCTTCCTCTGAGCGGTGGGATTCTCTGCTAAATTCAAGCAACGTATCAGCTGGAGTAGCTGCTCTTATGAAGGCTGTTTTACCTGAAACCCTTTTGAGATGAGGCCGGACTACCGAGGAGTTCTGCAAAGCTCCTCTGAGTTCTACTCGTCTGTCACACATGAACGTGATGACATCCATATGAAGTCACATTTACCACACGTACCGCTCATGTCCTCCTTATTCTATCAGCGACCTGTACATTCTGTACATATATTTATGAAGACTATAATGTCCGCCATGCCACCACTTATTGAGACTCTGACCAGGGGTTGTTTTAAAAGAACATGTTTTAATATGCAAATGTATGCTGCTCCAAATCTGATCAGGTCATCTGCTGTAACAGGAGGACCTGCTGTTCAAGTGAGTACGTTCTGTTAGGAAGCGTTTTCCCATTACTGTGTTTGACAAGAACGTGTCTTGTTCCAACGTGGCCCGTTATCTGTTTTGGTTATAAAAATGAGGCAGCAGGAGGGCCGGACTCGCAGTGACATTTGCAGAGAACCTTTCAGAATAATGGAAGCTAACAGAGCAGAGATGTGCCGTGCAATATATTAATCACCACATTGAGCATCTTTGATGTCACTGGAAAGAGCAGCCAGTAGCTTACCTCGTATGTTGCTGAAATATCAATTTAGGGCCAATTTAATATTATCTTATATCACACACAAAATGCAATAACCTGTAACTTGTTCGCAGGCAAAAGTTGTTACTGCTAAGTAATGCAGCAAGTATAATAAGTATTTAGTAATAAATACCTGAGTAATAAGTATTTAGATAGGCCATGGGTAAAATGCATCATCTGTTTACACTTCAACATTAATAATCACATCAGAGTGTCAGTATGAGCGGGTAGTTGCGATCCTAATTATTTAGTTGGTTGTTAAGAAGTACAGCACTTGAATAAATCAGAAATACATGTTTATTATATTATCAACAGCTAAAGCATAAATGCTTTTACTTAATTTGTTTGTGTGGAAAAACTGCCTTTTTATATAGTTTTGTTAATATATTTGTATAAACTGTTAATTAATACTTTGAGAAATAGTTTGACACTTGGGAAATAAGATTTTTTTTCACTTTGTTGCCGAGAGTTTTATTAGAAGGTTGATATCATTCTCATCTGTGTGTGTTTCATTTGAAGCTACCGCCGGAGGCTAATTAGCATAGCTAACTAGCTAACTTAGGAAACTAGCCTGGCCTACCAGCACCTCTAAAGTTCACAAATTAATACGTTATGTTCTTTATTTAATCCTTAAAAAGTGGTATCAAGCTTCAATTAACTCTTAGTGGAAAAGCGAAAGAAAACTATTATAAATATGATAAATGTGGCAAATATGAACATAGAACTAGCAGCCAGTTAGCTTAGTTTAGCTAAATTAGATTAACACGTTATATTTTGATTGTAAAAATAACAGTTTGCGAATTATGGTGTGGCAATGAGAACATGATATCTGAGGAGCGCCTTGAGCACAAACGTCCACTTCAACACAAGGATGAATATATATATATATATATATATATATATATATATATATATATATATATATATATATATATATATAGTTATTTATTACACTGCAATTTGTTACAAGCATTTTTGTGTATTTAGACTTTAAGCCATTTCCTACAACACCTGTCTCTGGCGCAATAAGAAGTGAAAATGTTTTCTAAATGAATAAATGTGTCATGCGGAGCCAAACAATACTGCTCCGAAAATAAAAGAACGAGCATGTTATTGTTTATGTTGATAGTCCACTTGAGGGCCGTCACTGATTGGAATTCATCATTTACTCATCTTTTTAACATCGAAGGTTGAACATCCGCACATCATTTGGAACACGGCCTGACCTCAATTTCCTAATGGCTCCACTTACACACACACACACTAGTCAGCATGATGTGACAGTCATTGTGCATCGGCCCCTGCCTATGGACCAAAGTCATTATAGCGAGGGTAATTGGTGTCTTTGCTCATGCAGAGGTTGGTGTGATGGCTGGTGGTGTTTTGATAGCCTGAGGCCATTACTGCTGTATCCACCATCACCAACAGATCAAAGGGAAGGCCGACACCTGCTGCTACCAGAGCCCCTATGTTCTAACATCTGTTTCACCATGGCAAGTTCTGCTGGCATCCAAACCGTCACATTAAATTATTATTATTTTTATGTTGGTTTCACACAGGAATGATGGTTGTCTTTGCTTTTCACCATTTTGACAATGTAGTGGTTGGTCCAGCACTAATGTTATCTTATCGCTCATCTGGGATGGACTCAAAGGGTTTTGGGCTAAATTAAATTCGAAATTAAAACCAGTAAATCAGAGTTCATTGGTTTATGACGCAGAATGAGTGAAGCTTGTCTGAAAACAAGAGACAATATTGGAGGAACCGATGAAAAGGAAAATCATATCCTGAATCCTTCCTTAGGGAAATCAAATTTGTGAAAATGGCAAACTGAAGGTCGTGCATCACAGACGGTGTGAATGAATGATGAAAACATTGTGATTAAGTTCAAGGGCTGAAAGAGGTTTTTTTTGTATTGCACCAACCATCAAGGAAGAGAAAGAGAGGATTTAGTCATTTTTTATACATACATTTCGTGACAACGGGGATAGACATTATGCAGAAGGAGTTTTTAAGTCATAAATGATGTCTGACCATTTATACAGCCATCAAGGTTTTTGTCAGTGGAGCCGGGCCTCTGCAGAACAAACTCATGTTGTGTTTATTGGTGGTGTATTTAATTCTACATCACCTAAAGCAATGGGTTTGAAAGTCTCTCTGCCATTTTCAAACCTGCTGAGATAAGGATACACACATGGACGGACTGGGGGCGACTGTGGCTAAGTGGAGAGCAGCGCCGTCCTTCAATCAGACGGTTCGATCCCCGGCTCAGGCTCCACTAGTCGCATGTCGATGTGTCCTTGAGCGAGACACTTAACCCCAAAATTGCTCCCGTAGCTGTGTGGACAGAGTCGAATTGTGATAGAATCTGAATTGTAACTCGCTTTGGATGAAAGCGTCTGCTAAATGACTAGAATGTAATTTAAGTCATTGGGATCCTGTGTGGGCCCCCCCCACATGCACTCTACATAGGAGTGAAAGTGACACAAAACGACTGCAAACAACAAAGCTGCCTCTTCGTAGACGTCTCTGGAGTTGTTCTGCTTCTCTGTGTGGTCATGGTGCATGTCTTTGTGGTCGTTTTGTGTCTCGTTGTGGTTGTTTGGTGTCTCTTTGTAGTCATTTTGAATCTCCTCATGCTCGTTTTTCATCTTTTTGCAGTCGTTTTGATTCTCTTTTTAGTAGTTTTACATCCCTTTGTAGTATTTTTGAATGTCCTCATTCTCTTCTTTCCTGTCTTTGTAGTTGTATCTCTTCACGCTAGTTTTGCATCTCTTTTCGGTCGTTTTGTGTGTCTTTGTAGTTGAATCTCTGTGTGGTTGTTTTACGTCTCTTTGGGTCCCTGTTTAGTAGTTTTGCATCCCTTTGTAGTTGTTTTGAATCCCTTCATGCTCGTTTTGCATCTCTTTGCAGTTATTTTGATTCTCTTTGTGGTTGTTTTACGTCTCTTTGTTTCCCTTTTTTAGTCGTTTTGGTTCATTTTGTTGTCGCTTAGCGTCTCTGTGGTCACCCTTTTTGGTCATTTTGCAGCTCTCTGTGATAAATTTGTGTCTTGATTTGCGACATGTTTTGCTTCTCTTTGTGGTCCGTTAGTGTCTCTTCGTAGTTGTTTTTAATCTCTTCATTCTCCTTTTGCATCTGTTTGCAGTCATTGTGAATCTCTTCATGCTTGTGCATCTCTTTCTGGTCATTTTGTGTTATTTGTAGTTGTTTTGAATCTCTTAATGCTCGTTTTGCATCTCTTTGTAATTGTTTTGAATGTCTCTGTCTCTATTATGTTTTATGTCACTTTGTGTCCCTTTTTAGTTTTTTTGCATCCCTTTTTTGGTCATTTTGGCTCTTGCTGCACTCGTTTAGCGTCACTGTGGTCGTTTTGCATCCTTTTTGGTCATTTTGCAGCTCTTTGTGGTTATTCTGTGACATGTTTTGCATCTCTTTGTTGTTGATTTCTATCTCTTTATAGTTGTTTGACTGACTTTTTTAACAAGAAATATTAACAGTCCCTTCAAACAGAGGCTCTATTCAGTCAGCCATCCATGGGTAAACCTCTGTATCAGTGCCTTGGACCTTTTTCCTATATTTTACACTTTTATTACAACTTTTCATGTGCCGTGAACATGAAACGACAGCACGGGGATGTCTCGTGACTTGCTGCTCTCTATGGTAGAGACACTAACGTCAACATTTAAAGTGTTTGGTGGACACCCACTGGTGGAGAATTTTAATCAATTCACTCAGCAAGAGCCACTGGTTTTTATCTGTAACTCTGTCCGAAGGGTGCATCTTTATTGCTGGCGTGAAAGATTAAAAATCGTATTTCAAGGAGACTTTTATATCACACCTTGCAGTCCTAAAATGTTGAAAGAATATTTTTAGATATAAGTTTTACTACTTAACTTTCTTTGATTAAAAAAAGACATTTTGATGAGAGAATCTCCTACATATTCTGCATCTGGTTCCACCAACATGTGTTGCTTGAGGGGAATATTTAAACCAAAGACTGTATTTTACATCAGATAGATATATTCTTTGTGTCATCCGCTCCGTTTTTACACATTTCTTAACCTTATCCTTATCTCAGTGGCTGAAAAATGTTTCCATATTGACTAAATTCAGTGAGCAATTTTGACTCTAGCTCCCGACTGCGGCGCAGGGACAGAGAATCGTTTCCGTTGTAATTGACGTCATGCAGTTTTGTGATCCGTACTTCATTACCGCCATAATGTCTCACTGGGGTTTCGAGTAAATAATTCCCTCACTATTTAATTATTCTGTGTTAAATTGGTTGGTCTTTATGACGAAGGAAATAGCATGTGAATGCCATATAATCCCGGTTTTATTCCTCTCCTCTGTTGTTTTCTAGATAATGGTGTTAGTTGACATTTGGATGAGCAGTGAAGCCGAGTCTTCCCACTGTGAAAAGCTGAGAGAAAAGAAAGAAACAGTTCACCCTCTTTAAGTCCGAGAACATTGCCTCGACGGATGATTCTGGTTTAATGAATGCACACCGTTGAATGGAGATATTTCAGTTGAGTTCAACACTTTTATTGACAAATAATATTATTTGCAAAGAAAGTTGCAAAAGCAAGAAACTCACAAAGCAAAAATCAATACACTGAAAATTTAGGAGTAAACTGAATTTGACCACCGGATGAGACAAGTGCTTTCACATTGTACACACACACACACACACACACATTCTTTATCCCCTGGAGGAGAATGAAACAGTTAATACATACAGTACAGCTTGCTACAATAGACATGCCACAGTGTAGCCTGTATCCGTCATCACAGTAAAGAGGCCCAGTTAAATACACACAGACTACTAACTACATCACAAGCCGAACAGCCACATACATACAGCGCGTAATGAGATTTGGTATCTACAGAGTGGCCGGTGAAAACAAAACCGAGCCCGCGATGCACACGTTGTCAGTGTGCTGCTGTGGTCACTTAGTCAGCGATTGTGGTTCAGAACACATCAGTCACATGGAGCAAGGAGCAGCACCTCCTCGCTCTAATAATGGTGTCGCACTGACAATTGTTTTGACATTTAAATGCGCACACAGTGACCCGGCAAAAGTCTTGAACGAGACACTGCAGTTGACGCATCGCTAAGAGCATGAATTAGATGGCTGGAGGGTTATTAGAGTTATTAGAGCCGTGACTCAAAGCCACAAACAACAATACATCCTGCAGTCCGACAAATACTGACTGCAGATTGCCACATAAAACAGCCAATCACAGTTAAATACAGCTCACAACAAGTGTTATGTTGAGCTTTGCAGAGGAATAAAATTAATGTTATTTTGCATGGACTACCCCTAATTTAGCTGTAGAAGAAGAAAAAATAACGAAATTCTCCTTTTAGTCCAATTTTGAAATTGTTGAGATAGTTTTGGAAATGTCACAGATAACTGTATCGTATAGTTCAGCAGAGTCACGTGCATGTTAATGCAGCAGAGGTGAGTGCTGAGGGGACTAACAGCTGGTCGAGGTGGCAGGTGGACCCCGGACGGAGGCCGTGGATGGACAGTCAGGGGTCCGCCTCAGTGCACGGCCACGGTGACGGGCAGCATGTTTCGAAGCGGAGAGTGGGACGGCTGAGAGCAGTCCGGGGCCACCTTCAGACTCATGCAGCCGTCGGCCGGAGCAGGGGCCACCCTGAAAACCCCGTGGGGCGGACGAAGGGCCACGACGAGTTGCCTCTTGAACGTCTCGCTCAGCACAATGTAGATAAACGGGTTGATGCAGCTGTTGGCGTAGCCCAGGCTGATGGCAATGTTGTAGGCGTACAGGAAGGCGAAGGTGGGCCGCTGCACTCCGAGGTGGGCCAGCTGCAGGACGTAGTAGGGGGCCCAGCAAACGAAGAACGCCAGGCAGATGGCCACCGCCATGCGGGTCACCTTTCTCGTGCGCACCCGCTGGCTGCGCCGGGGCAGTGGGGCGACCGTGGCCGACATGTTTTGGAGAATCTTGAAGAAGACGCCGCAGATGACCACCCAGGGAAGAGCGAAGGCCAAGAAGAACTGGTAGAGGGTGAACCAGTACGTGTCCGTGGCCGGGTCGGGCAGCAGGAGGGCGCAGCCGACGGAGCCGTCCTTCAGACGCATGAGTCCCGTGTACATCCAGACCGGGGTGATGGAGACCAGGGAGAACACCCACACCAGGGCCACCGCCGCCCCGGCCACGAAGGGGGTCCGGACGTGTTTGAAGCGGATGGGATGCACGGTGGCCAGGTAGCGGTCCAGGGTCATCACGGTCAGGATGTAGGTGCTCACGATCTGGCTGTTGGAATCGAGCGCCGTAATGACGGTGCACATGGTGCCACCGAAGCACCAGGAGCCGTGGCCCACGAGCTGGTGGATGAGGAAGGGCATGCCGAGGAGAAAGAGGAGGTCCGCGATGGACAGGCTGAAGATGAAGATGTCCGGCACCGTTGGCTGGGAGCACAGCTTGGTTTTCTTCACGATGGTGTAGATGACGAGGGAGTTCCCGAAGATCCCGAAGAAGCAGATGACGCCAAAGATGCTGGGCATGAGCGCGTTGTTGTACTGCTCGTGGTCTGTGGATGCAAACAGAAAACTCCTCGTGGATCACTTTACCATGCAGAAATAAATCCTGCTTATTCTTTCCCATGAATATATTTTGTTCCAATTAAAGGTTAAGCCACTGGTTTTGCAAACAAATAAAATAATAAAATGTAGCTACTCCACAGCTGAAGAGGACCCAATCTGTCTACTTAATAATGGTGTGACATATAGCAGTTAACATTCAGTTACATTGAAGGGCTCACTCAACTTAAAAAGGAGAAGAAACAAAAGACATACCTTCTGGGAGGTTCTCGGGCGAACTGATGGATGAAAAAGATGAATTCGGAATGTGGGCAAAGTCCATCCCAAAGAGCTTTTGGTGGTCTCTCTCGAAACTAATAATAATGATAATAATAATAATAGGTTACAACTTACATTTTGGATTGGAATAAGATATCTAAGGAATAGCAGCACCAAAATATGTGTTTCTTTTAAAACAGCTTTAAATGTTAGTTTCTGGATTTGAAACTAGAGATGCGACGCCGCGCGCACATTTTTTTTTGTGTTGTCCAAAAAACTTCATCAGTGCACGCGACACCTAAAACGTAGTTAAAAAGGTGAAGAAAAAAAAAAAGCCGACGTAACACACTCTTCATTCAATCAGATACTCCACAAGTTTAACTAAAGGAAGCAGTACGCTATGAAACCCCATCTCTCATTTAGCTGCCGTCCAGGGGACAAAGGTGGACTTCAGCTTCATGTTGTGTCCAGGGAACCTGTACGGGAGGGGAGACAGAAACAGAGAGAGAGAGAGAGAGAGACAGAGAGAGAGAGAGAGAGAGAGAGACAGAGAGAGACAGAAACAGGGAGAGAGAGAAACAGAGAGAGAGAGAGAGACAGAAACAGAGAGAGAGAGAGAGAGAGACAGAAACAGAAACAAAGAGAGAGAGAGAGAGAGAGAGAAACAGAAACAGAGAGAGAGCGAGAGAGAGAGAGAGGGAGACAGAGAGAGACAGAAACAGGGAGAGAGAGAAACAGAGAGAGATACAGAAACAGAGAGAGAGAGAGAGAGAGAGAGAGAGAGACAGAAACAGGGAGAGAGAGAAACAGAGAGAGAGAGAGAGATACAGAAACAGAAAGAGAGAGTGAGAGGGAGACAGAGAGAGACAGAAACAGGGAGAGAGAGAAACAGAGAGAGAGAGAGAGAGAGAGAGAGAGAGACAGAAACAGAGAGATATGGGGGGGGGGGGGGTCTAGGTCTAGATCTAGAGATCTGTGTCTAGGTGACCTAGTGAACTTAGACCAAAGTTTCTTCTCTTTATGTTTTCCTTCCTTGTTTTAAAAACAGATTTCGTCAAAATGTTTAGCCACAGACTATATCCTATGTTATGTCTTACTGTATCCTATATTTCTGTTATAATGTTACAGTGTTAGCTGACCACTATTAGCTTCACTATATTACTAAAATATATAGATATATAATAATATATATATATGATCTCATATAAACACTGCTCTGATCCTATAAGTCTGTGCCTCTCAGCATGGTGAGCTGTCATTCTTCAGCGCATTACTCAACCTCTCCACTAGGGGTCAGCATTGCCTCGGTGTTCAAGTGCCTCTGTTGTCACGGATAGACGGGTCAGAATTAAAAGCAGATGTCCAGAAAAAAACCAAATATTTGCATAAATAATGGGTTCCCTTGAGAGATAGCAGCTAACACACACACACACACACACACACACACACACACACACACACACACACACATAAGGAGAAGACGTGTAATATCTATACAAATACAAATGTGTTATTATTAATATGGCCAAGGCTGCTTCTTTTCAGCAAGTCGTCCAGAACATCATGAAGATAGTGTCTGTGTATATATATCTTGAATTTGTCAATAATATGATGATGGTTTTTAATGAGAAGAACCAGCAGAAGGCCTGCTGAAAGCTGGTGGTTTACAATGTTATGAAACACACTTTCTTTATTGATGATAGAAGCCACCAAGACAGTGTTTCTGTCACATGGCTCACTATAATGCATTGCCCTGTCTACTTTACTCACAGTTAAGCCAGACTTTTTAAAAAAATCTAAAAGCATGGCTTATCCAGTCTATTTTATCTGATGCTTCATCTTGCCTTATTTCATCCCAACTCAATATTTTATGTCTGATATGGATTATTTATATGTCTAATTTTAATCTCACTGAAGACAGACAGATAGATAGATAGATAGATAGATAGATGGAGGGAGATAGATAGATAGATAGATAGAGAGAAAGAGAGAGAGATGGAGATAGATATATAGATAAAGAGAGATAGATAGATATATAGACAGAGTGACAGATAGATAGATAGAACAATAAATATATATATATATATATATATATATATATATATATATATATATATATATATATATAGAGAGAGAGAGAGAGAGAGAGAGACAGACAGACAGACAGATAGATATATACTTCATTCATCCCGCAAGGGGAAATTTGATACAGCGGCAAAAAATATACAGTATATACAATACAAATAACAGAGTAATTAGATAGATAGATATAGATAGATAGATAGATAGATAGATAGATAGAGAGATAGATGACATAAAGTAGCTACACACTAATAATAGGTATTAGGATGCCTATTAGGCAACTTAAAACAATCACATGAGATAACTAAAGCCAGTTGTAGGCAGCATATCAGTAACGTGGTGTCTTTGGCAGACCAGTGGAGCAGACTGACAGGGAGGAGCTCCAGTCACAACACAGCAGACCCTCCCAGCGCTGTGGAAGGAAGCGGAAATAAACGTCGCAAACCGTATGCTAGTAGCTCCAGACTCCGAGGACTGGGTGTAAGCGACATCTCACACACATCGTTCGTTGCCTCCAAAGAGGAAGCAGGGAGTGGATAACTACGCGAAAGGGGTTTTTGTTTGTCACGGTGGCAGCAACAAAACGGAATATCTCGAGTGGTGAGTTTCTCCCCTTTACGCGTTCTCTTCACGTTAAAAGTTGTGCGCTGTTTCCTTTCACGACGCAGGCTAGTCAAGTTCAGTTACGTTAGCGGTGCTAACTGTGGGCTAACTGAGCCACTCAGCTAGCAACAACAGCTCGCGCTACGAGAAAAAAAGAAGGTGTTTTCTTCCTTTTCACGTTTGCCACAAGAAGCTAGCTCGTAGGCCTCGAGCTTCCACTAACACCGTATTGCTAGCCTTTAAACGAAACACTTGTTACGAGTAACGTCCTCGTCGGCTCGCCCGCTGTGACACATTTACGGAGATAAGTTTGGTTAATCACACCGCAGCGCAGTTATTGTTGTCCGACCGTTAGCCGGCATGCTAGCTCTAGCGTTCTAGAACGCTGGGCTCTGGCTGTTCGCTGGAACGGAATCGATCCTCTCGGAACTCGCGTGAACAAAATGACAGAAACCCCGCGGTTTAATACTCGGAGTGGTCCGTTAATGTACGCAGAAAACAGTCTTGACTGTGAAGAAACGCGAGAAGGCTGTAGATTCAAGAGGATCGTTGAAGGCTTTGGGCTTCAGCCTCCCCTCTCTGTTACTTCGTCCTAAGTAACGTTACTTCTGTCACTGGTGTGACCGTGGGGGGGGGGGGGGGGGGTGTTGTTGTTGTTGTTGTTGACAGTTGTGTTGCTGTAAACAATGGCCACAGTCACATCTTGTGGGCTTGCAAGTTACCGTTACCGTCCAATGACTCTCCCAGAAAAAGGAGTTCCTGTGTCTGCTGTACTGTGCAGCCCGCATATACACCGATTATTCGTGACGAGACAACATGGGTCGTACAAAGACAACAAACAAAACGATTAAATCCCAAAGTTTGCACTTGCGGATCATTTGCAACACAGTTGTTACTCTTTGTTTTGGCATCTGTCCGGCTGTCTGTGATTGAATGAACGGCCTTATTCTGTGCTTCATTAGCGTGAGCCCATCAGAGCTGCACGGTGGCTTATTAGCAAACATCTTAATGAGATAACGTGACTTTATCCATTTAACTCTGCAACTGTAGGTTGAGCCGGTGTATCACCGTCGGCTCTGCTTAAGTGGGCTACTGACTTATCTCTGATCGGACCAGGTGGTTGGCTGTCACGATGGTCTGTAGGAATTGGCATTAATTATAGTGAGCAATCATAGCTGGAACATGAAGGCCTTTAAACCCCCTTTAATCACAAAGGTTTGCCAGATGACCATCAGTAGGGCCGAGGCTACTTGTGTGCTATATTTTAAGTATTGTGTCATCGGTGTGATGTCACACCGACTACAAAATAACTGTCTCATGATTACAGGGAAGCAGCTATAAAAACGTTTCACTAGTATGAGGAAGAGTCATTGACATACGTAAAGTTGTAACATAAATGAGACATATTTCTGTATATTCTCAGAAATCAGAACAAACCAAATCCATCGTTTGCCATCTTAATTTAGTGTTATGTTCATCATGTTGTTCTTTGTATTTGAGTGTGATTGAGTCCCACATTGCTTCTTGTTTGCAGGTACCTTACTGTGACCTTTATGTGAGGTCCAAGCCCTAAAGGAGCGGGTCACAGACGGGAGGAGAGACTCGGAGGAAAGCATCTGGCCACAGAAGCCGGGGATACGCGTTTTTATTTTTTATTCAGCTCCCCCCCTTCCCCCCGAAACGCCACCACAGCCACAGCGGTGTTCCAGTGCGCGACTTGCGACCATGGAGGCCATCGCCAAATACGATTTTAAAGCCACGGCTGACGATGAGCTTAGTTTCAAGCGTGGGGAAGTCCTCAAGGTAAGTGAGAGCTATCTGAGGATTTAATGTTAAGACTTGTCTGCATTACTCATTATTAGGAAATGCTGGGTATTTTTTCCCCCTGCTGTAGGTTTACTTCATGCCTAGTTAATCATCCTCTGGTCCGTCCTGTTTTTAATGAAGTTGAATTAAACAGAAGAATGTGTAGGATCTAAATCTTTAGTGTTGCGCATGAGATCAGTATGTTCTCTTTCATTTATACCGAACATGGTCCTACACTTACTTGCCAGATGCATCTGTCAGTGGACTTACTAGAACCTAAAATCCAAAGCACTGCCGCGTCCCGTCATGTGACAGTTTCAGGGCCTAGATGTTGTGGCTCATTGTGTGATTGTGTGTGTAAAAGGGCCCGTGATTTAAAGAGGCAAAAGACGCCCGTGTTTTTTTTTTTTTATTCCATTATGGAGCGTCTCTAAAGTGCTCTCTGTTGAAAACCCCAGGCTCGTCCGGATCCTCGGGCATCAGAAGCTTATTCAAAGCCTCGTGCTTTCTGGTTGCCTGAAAAGCGTTTTTTTGTCATTCTGACCTTGATGAGATAGCTAAGATATTAGAAGGTACAAACTGCAATCCCCCCCCCCCCCCCCCCCCCCCCCCCCCCCCCCCCCACCTCCCCGACACAACGCTTCACTTTGGATTTAAATGCAATCATCATAATCCCCTCGGTTTGGAGTCGCAGTGATGACGAGCAGCCGCGAAGAGGCGACGGCGCAGACGAACTGACACAGAGCTTCATAATTCCAAGAGAAATGTGTGTCGCTAAATACTCAAATTAAACAGTCAACCGTTAAATATTGATATTGCGCGACTTCAAAAGTTCCCCTTCTTCCCCCTTCGGCTGAAAGGTCCTTCCTTATTTTGCCGACGGTCAGCATGCTTCTCAGAAACACCGCTCTTAAGCTCGCTGGCCGACCGACGCACAAAGATACATTTGTTAAGGACCGCACGGCTTTGTGCAGCCCCTCATCCTGCTTTCATCATAACGATACATTGTTTTTACAAACATCTGCTTTGCCAGACATGCAGGTAGACGTGATGCAACCTAACCTATCATTTTATCGTCATTTTTTAAATTTATTTATTGTCCAGAAAAGCCTAACGAGGCCGTCTGTCCATCTGAGATGAGACCACTCTTGTGTTGACAATTCTGTAGCGTCTGATGAAGCACCCTGATTTTCTATATATTATCATCTAATATACTGACTGTGTACATTTACCATAAACGTCAGCTGTGCTGAATGAGTTGACTGTTCTATCGGGGATGAGTGCTGCTTTTTGCTGAATAAGAGATTTGAGCGGGGAGCTTTGGAAAGATTTCTTATCTCACCAGGGGGGCCGAGAGAGAGAGGGAGGGAGGGGGAGGGAGAGAGAGAGGGGGGGAGAGCAAGTCAGCTCAGGAAACACTGAGCTAAATCTGAGTACTTATTAAATTTGCATAGGAGAAGCGAAAGCACTGTACTTTTCCTCTAATTTCCACAGCCAGTGGAAAAGCTCAAGCCAGATGGCAGAGCTCCAGCCAAACGTTAATGGGAAACACCACAGAACCGCCTCTCTAATTGACACCGTTGGCGACGAGACGTGCCTATTGAGACTAAACAGCATTGTGTTCTGTGATGTGTGTTTAATACTATTTTAACGTTCTGCTTATCTTTTTTTTTTCTGACTTCCCCGACCCTGAGTTAGACTCCCTCTATGTTTAGCACGTCGTTGCTCTTAACTCTTCGTTTCCTTCCCTGTAAGTTGCTTTTTATGGCATTTATCTTTTACAGAAGTGTCCGTCCCCCAGAAAGTACTGTCATTGTTCAGCAATGACTCAAATAGAGCTGCAATAGTTCATCGGTTTTACCATTTTTCTCTGTCTCTGATGGCAGCTTCTTAAATTTGATTTTTCTTTTTTTCTCCTCAATGGCAGTAAACTGAAAATGACGTCATCTTGGGCTTTGGGAAACACAGATCTGCATTTCTCACCATTTTCTGGACCAAACTAAGCGATTAATGAAGAAAATAGTCTCCAGATTAATCGAGAAAGTAAACGTTATTTGCAGTTAGACTAAAAACTAATCGCTCAAACTCTTTGGATTCAGGACTGTCCGACGTATGAAGCTCTACTGTTAGGTTCACCAAAAACTCCACTCATCAATGTGACATCATTCATTTAGTAATTACAGACAAAGACGCGTCTTTTCTTCTCGACACTTTACCGTCTCCCAGTACTTCACGTAGACCCGACCGACTATATGAACGGGTACAGTTAACGCCACGAAGTGTAAATTCGTGAAAGTATCCCGCCATCGTGTATTTCACCCGTCTGGAGCGTGACACACACTGTGAGTGCTCGACCATGAGAGCTACACAGACTCCTGTCGGGTTATTTCTGGACACAGACTGGGTCTGAAATGGGGAAGGAGAGCCTGCATGACTGTTGCCTCCAGCGCTGTCCACATTTCATCTGAACACAATCGTTGGCTGCTCTGCCCACAGGACCTGGTTCACTTTTTGAGACGGAATGAATTGGCCCCATGTTTGTCAGATACCTCCCCCTCCTCCATTTCTTTCATCTTCTTTTATCCTGTTTTTGTTCCTCCTCACATAACTCCCCCCCCCCCTCAGGTTAACTTAAGAGAAACCGGATGGAACAAGCTCCCGTCATTCACTAAAACCTACTCGGGCACAGGTTGACCCGAGCTACACCTTATTTAACACAAATACAGCGGTTCTCATGGCCCTCCAGCATATCACTGGATTTTATTTATTTTTTGTTGAGGCACAAAATGGTAAATTTGGTTTTATATAGTGAGAAACTGCAATTTCTTTGCTATTATCTGTGATTAGTTATTGTAAAGTTTACAAGTACTGAAGATTCTGCCACCAATACACTAAAGTATGCCATTGTTTGGCCTGCTTTCAGGTGTGTGTGTGTGTGTGTGTGTGTGTGTGTGTGTGTGTGTGTGTGTGTGTGTGTGTGTGTGTGTGTGTGTGTGTGTGTGTGTGTGTGTGTGTGTGTGTACCTTTGCGGCTGCTAAACATTTTATTTTCTGTAAAATGTCTCGTGCATTAAATAAATAGTAGAGCAACACCAGGTTGGTCTGCGTCGCTCACTCACTCTCTCTGCTCTTTGCACTCTTGCTTTTTTTTTTTTTTAACGGGCCGTTCGGTTACATAACCGCCGTTTAAACATTAATAATACTAAACTAAATTCCTCTCCCGATTGGCAAAATTGATTCGGAGCCGTTCCAGTTTATATTCCGCGTACGCGTCGCCTCCGACCGACGCCGCGCAGCGCGCCGTACGCGAGCGTTCGGAGCGGTGGTGCGTCTCAAACAACACGTTCCCTGAGGTGGCGTGTGTTCTCGGCGGCTTCCATCACCGGTCTCACGGTGCTAATACTAAACAGCTCTGCTCTGAGGACAAAGGGCCCCTCTCATGACAGAGCGAGCCCCGTGAACGTAGCATCCTTTTTAGCCTCTCGCCGTGTTCAGCATCGCCGGGCGACGGTGGCCGTGTGTCGCTACAGGAAGGTCGGTTCACTTTGCTCCTCGACTTCTGCTTTCTCTTTCTGTGTCACGGCCTCTTGGAGGTATGTGGGCCTTTTCTTTTTTTTGGAGAGGCTGTCTGCAGTGCATTCAGCGTACGCTGCTGAGAGGAAGCCAGTGTGGTTTGGTACTGTAGACATCTCTGCTGTGCATGGAGCAAGCATGATCGGTACCAGCGGTGCAGTCGGTTGCAGTTTGAGTGACTCACCAAAAGCCCTGGCAGCTCTGGCGTAACGCCACACAGCAGTTTCCCCTCCTCGTTTTATGAAAGACCTTCTTTTTTTTTTTTTTTTTTTTTATATAAGCGTTTATCTAATGGTCTGCAGCTGAGGGGATCAAAAGGTTGTTTTGGGGACATGCAAATCCCGTTGTGTCAAAGTCTTTAATCGTCCCGAATGCGCATGCTGACTTCCATCACTTGTTAAAATACCCATGAAGAAGAGCGAGTGCAGACAGGACGTGCCACTTTAGTCCAGCGATAAGTGTGAAGGATGAAAATTATGTTAAATGTCGTAAAAAGACTTTCCCTCCATGACCGGCATTTTATTTTAGGAGGCTCGGTGTGCGGATGCTAAATCTTTCGATCGTTATCCCCCCCCACATGTTAGCCATCACCATCTTTAGATGCTCCGGCTTTCATTCATAACAATACTCTGTAACAACACAGTAAATTACATTTACTAGATGAAAGGAAGCCCGAGTCGTCCGCTGCGATCGAGATGTGTTGTAATGGTGTTTCTTAACAGTCAGCAAGAAGCTCCGTGTCACTGTGACTCACTCAGCTGCTCGACCACACCGGGCTGCCCTCTAATCTGCAGACTTGAGTCACACACACCTACGTTCAGTGCTCCGAGTTGCCAGTTTCTTGAGTAGTGAAGCGAAAAGTCCAGCAAGTCGGAGCCATTCGACGTTTCATGAAATGTGTCTTCTCTTATAATTACATTTGTCTCGGTCTACATACTGCTTTTGCTCTTTTTTATCAGTGAAAGGTTCACAGAGCTGCTGAACGACCTTCCTGTTTTTATCTCTACAGGCAGTTTCAAGTAGTTGAACCGTTCTTTTTTTTCACCTCATCTGAACGTGGAGCTGGATTTTGTTGTGTTGAATTTCCCCCGACACAGAAATCTCAATTTTTTTTTTTTAAAAAAGCATTGAAGCGTGGGTTAATATGTAAAAATCTCTTACCGTAAAAATGTGCAGCGAGTGGGCCCATGACGAATTTGCATAACGCAGACCAGCTCAGTTCCACAGTATGATCTCCCATCATGCATAGACAAAGGGGAAACTGCCACTGGTGGTTAGAAGAGCTTTTTCTAAATTTAACTGCATACTTTGAGATTTGTAGATTTTTGTGCCTTTTTTCTTTTTGTACTTGGTGGCTTGGTCTCAGTTACTTTGTCTACTTTCAGATGTTGACATTGAACAGTGAGGTACACACACACACACACACTTTTTAACATCACCACTTGACATACTCAGGGTTGAAGTGTGCTCTTGAGGTGCAGCAACCAGGGAATCACTTTGACCTCCTTACTGATATTTGGAGGAACATTACTGGAGATGATTTACTAATATGTCTGAAGCTATTAAAGTATCAAATTCTTTGTCAGAACTAGTTTCAAGGAGCCGAGCGGTTACAGCGTATGCCCTATTATTATAATAATAATAATAATAATAATAATAATAATAATAATATTTCTACACTGTCCTCCGTTTAACAAAAACGCACGAGAACCTTGTTTACATGGCCTGTGGTCTTCTAACAGTATGACACTGTAAAATCAATGTAAGTCATCATTTATAGAATAAATAAAGTTACTACAGATCGACACGTGCAGCGGTAGCTGGTCCTATCACGTTCCTCCAGTTTTTATGAATCAAATCTGTTGTTTTTTTAAAATGCTTAGCCGAGTCTTACTCTGCTCCTTTTCTGTGTCAGAAAGCAGATTCTGCCCTGAGCACTGCACACTTGTTCTCATTTCCTCCTTAAATAAATAAAGATTAACAGCCCGACTGGCGGACCGAATTAGCTCCTATCAACAGATCTTTGAACTGTGCCCACGTAGAGCCGTCTGAGATCCGCCTCCAACACCTCGCTGCTGTGAGACACCGCCCGTCTACACACTCGGATCATTTAGTTGTTTTGAGCTCCTTCTCAGGTGCCGCCGCTCCGTCAAACGTTTATATTGCAGCCACTAATGAAATGGCGTTCCGTAAAATGTAAAAGTCACCCCAGGAATTGAACGAGAGGTTGCCAATAGATTACCCGATTGAGCCAGAGGCCTTTTGTGGAGCGTTAAGACGCTCGGTGGTCATTATAGGAGGCAAATGTCAGCCATCTGTCCCAACGTCGTCCTGTCTGTGTACGCGCTGACGTCAATGCCACAGCTCAGCTCGTGTTCACATCCTGTTTGGTGCGTCTTCCAACACCCAAAGCGACTTCCTGTATCTCCACAGCAAACCTCGAGCAGCTCTACAGTGTGCTACAGCACTACAGCACAGGCCGGGTCCTTTCCCTCCAGCAGAGGGTTTAGTGGTCGCCCCACTTGCAATAGAGTTGCAGTAAATTGATTCTTGTCTCGGCAAGAACTTGCTATTTTTAAGTCGCCCCGTGACGGACATCCTGTTGTCCCTCTTTAGGGGTTGCGATATCACGGAAAATGGAGCTTTTAGCCAGTTGCATGAACACTTCCACCCCTCCCGTGATTAATGGTTCCCTCATCGCCTGTTAGTGCTCAGGGTATTGATTTCCCCTCCCCGGCCACTTGAGCACTGAAGAGAGGAAGAGCTGTATCAGAGATGCCTGATTTGTCTTAAAAAATAAAAATAAAATCCCAAACCTCAAAGACTCATAATCCGCTATTAGAGTCTGAGCTCCAATCCAAATCCCACTCTTTGATTTTTCCTTTCATAAGCACTTTAAAGGTTGACGTCCACTCAGCTGTCGGCACAAAGCAGTGACTTGGTTAGCACGGTAAGCTCATCGGTAAGGTTAGGAATAATGTTCTCTACCTGACCGTCACACAGCCTTCCCGATGAGGAACTGCAGCGGTTATCTGTGCTCTCTTCAAAGCCACCAGACTCTTTGGAAAAAAAAAGTATCTGGTCCACCGCTGCCTCCATCGTTTGGTTGTTGTGATACCAGCTAGCGTGGCGTCCGTGCCGGTGCTCCTGTCTGCCTCTCCAAACTGGCAGCGTGCCGACCTAAGTTACTGTTTGTGTAAAGCAGTCGTGCCGTGTTGACTGTGTGGATCTGAAGGGTCAATAAATAATGTTGCTCATTATGCAGTTCTTGTTCCAGCTGAGATTCACCCTTCTTACGCCACCAGAGGCCTCGCAGGACCTCACCTCACAGAGGAGCAGACTATTATTTTAATTAAGGGCTGAATCTCCAGAGAGAAAGCTTAGATAAGTACATTTCTCCGACTCGTTTTTTTTTTTCTTCCCTTTTCTCTCTTGTCTAATTTAAACAGTGTGACCTTGTTAATGGAAGAGAACGTTTTTTAAAAATAATGCTCTGCTATGAAGTATAGCCACAGGACACGTCTGTATTAAAGGCTTAAGGTCTTTAAAACAGAAAGTAGTACAGCACTTCACACAAGTGTTGCTCTTATTGTGTACACAACCTGCATTTGTAGAGGATTGTTTTACAAGCAAAGCAGCAGCAGCAGTATCCATGAAGATGAGGGCCGGGGGGGGGGAGGCAGGCAGGCAGGCAGGCAGGCAATGGAAGATGTGGAAACTGCAAATATTGCCGTAGCTCAGTACACGGAGGAGAGTGTGTTTGCACGCGCCTCCTTCCTGCCGCTCTGCCTCTTTTTTTTTTTTTCAGATGTTGAACTATTTTGTTGCGCGTCTGTGTGTTCGAGGCGCCGGCTCCAAGTCAACATACGTCCCGGCGACTTTTCCGGCCCTAATAGCCGCCCAACTGGGCAAGGGTTAATACGTGGCCACTCAGGCCTGATGCTGAAGCTGGAAACCGCTCGCTCGAATTGTCTCTCTCTCTCTCTCTCTCTCCCCCCTTTCCTGCTTCTGTCTTGACGGAGTGGTGTCAGAAATGTCTCTCGTTCTCTACTCCCTTTTCTAACAGACTCTAAATAGCTGAATTGACATTTGCACTCTACTTGATCGTCGCTGACCGTAAACTGTCATTTTTGCAATCTGTAAAATGTGATTTGTTGCACTGTGGGGTCGTCGGCAAAAAGTTGTGTATGTAGATGGGACGTTTTACTTTTCATTGTTGGAATTTAGTGGATATGTTTTTATAATGCGCCATAAAGAGAGATTTGAGACACAGCCACAGTGTTTGCACCCCTCTGAGGTAAAGGCGCATTATTTTATTGCATTTTTTTTCCCCTTAAATAATTCCCTCAAAGAGCCTCTCAGTTTATTGCTTTAATAGCAGCGTTCAAGGTTATTGTTCCACAAAGACGAGCAGTTCAGGGCTGAGAATGTGAGTGGGTATGATTTTTATTTTCTTTGGTAAAGCACGCTGAACTGAACCTGTGAACGGTTTTGATAACCTGGTTGAATACTCGCACGTTTCCTGTTGACTAATTGATCACAGAGGTGATGCATGCAGTTCTGTTTCAGTTCTCGGTTCATGTGCTGGGAGCCCAGTGTGGATAGAGTTTTACTCTTTCAACTTTTTAAAACCAAACCATCTAAAGTAGGAATTAGGAAGTCTCTCTTTTGTTTTTTTTATCACCACCTCTATACAGAAGCATCTCAAAGATGTCACTCACACATCCTGTGTGTGGTTTTTTTCCACACGTAGTCAAATCTTAACCTTTTCACAATGCAACACTTTCTCCTCTTCTTTGTTTTCTGTACATGTTCTCCAGTATTTCTGACATCTTAAGGGCAATAAAGAAAAAAGAGGAGGAAAAAATGCAGGTTAGATGACTCATCGAATGTGAAACCACATTCACACACAAAACAAACCCACAGCACAGTGCGGCGTGGGAATGAAAAGACAACTTTCTCCCTCTGTGGATTGATGGAGTATCACAAAAAGCCATTTAGCTCGCCGGCTACCGCGGATTGGAGGACGGTGCGGTCCTCCAGAAAAAGCTAGCTTGGCTGCTTTTGAGAAAGAGATGCCCTCATTTTATGTAAGTTGCCCCTGAGGAGTTTTCCTAAGCTGATCACAAGGAGCCTGATTCTTCAAAGTGGTCCTCTGTCTTTCTCTCTCTCTCTCTCGCTCCCTCGCTCTCTCTCCCTCCCTCCCAGCTTCTGTCGCTTTCTCTTGCTCCGACTCTCTTGATCAGTCCTCCGTCACCGTTTGTGCCTTGTGTGTGTTGTTTTTTTCTTCTTCTTCTTGCTCCCTCCGTCTGTCTTCTCGCTGCTCTTCCTCTCTGTAGCTGCAGCCGAGTGTTGAGTCAGAGAGCTGTAATTAGATCTCACTCCCTCTCATCTCCGCATCGCCTGATGTGCCGTTAAGTCACCGACGGCTGTATTTAAACCCTCCCAAAAAAAAAAGTTACCGTTCTCTTTCTCCCTCCCTACTCATCTTCAGCTTCCCAACCTGCACCAGCATGCGAGTGGTAAAAGCTAGTCCAGGATCTAATGAGCTATATATTCCTTGACATAATCGAGAAAGGAGGGGGTGGACCGTCAACTTTTTTGGCTCGCGCCGACTTCAGATTGGGCGCCGCTCGTGTGCGTTTGGTTAATCTCTCGAACAACAGCTGGTAAAGCCCCGGTGTTGGCAACAGACAGCAATAAGCCCATTCTTAACGCTGTATAGCTGCAGCAGTTTCTCCTTAACGCACACACTTGTCCTAAGCTGTCGCATCTGTTTACTGCACTCCAGATTTTGTCGCTTTAAAAAAAGTAATAATAATAATAAAAACACATCTCGGGTCATTAGAGTCTATTGCTAAAATAAGCTGCACTGAGAGCTCAAGCTGTGACAAACAACAGCATGATGTAAGAAAAGAGAGAGAGAGAGAGAGTGTGTGTGTGTGTGTGCAACCCAAAATTATCTTCCATATCAATTATCACACTTGGGATGTTGATTACAGTTTACCACCCGTCTGGTTTGGCTGGTGTGTTATCATCTTTCAGATGGTGAAGACTTCCCACCAGTGCTTTGTCTCATTTTTATAATTCTTGATTAATTTGAATCCACACTTGGCATCTTTTCAACTTTCCCCGTTTTGGTTTTCTTTGTTTCCTCGATAAACGTTGTGAAGGCAGTTTTTAAAGTAGCTCAATTCAGTGTTTTTTTTGGCCATAACTCAAGTTTGAGAACCACTTCCGTCGGTGGACCTTCTGCCGGGTGTCCGACCTTTGAGTTAATCTCCTGGCTGAGGTGTTAAAATGTGTTTGTTTTTTTCCGAAGCTCCAATCTCCGCTGTAGAAGGGGAGGCTCCCCATGTGGTAATGGCCTCGGGCGTTATTTTAATTACAAGAGTGTTACAAGCTTTCATTTACTGGAATCCAAAGTAATCTCTCCCCCTGTGTCTTTCTGCAACATCCAAGTCTGCAGCCTCCCTGCTGGGAGCAAAAATGAGGTCGACCTCATTTTCAAGGCTTTTGGGGTTGTTGTTTTTCGAAAGCAGTTTCGCTAAACAAAGCAAAAAAGTGGACTCGTGTGGATCTTCACCCCTTATATCTGGCTTCCTCTCAATATCCATCAGTCCAGGGCGGCGCAGTTATTCATCTTTGTGAGAACACTTTCAGGGCATTTTAGCATTATTGCACCAATACTGTACCTTTTTTAAAGACTTGATGCCACCGTCCCTGCATACTGTCCTAGATACTGCACTGCTTAGGGGGTGACTCAGTTTGCCCCCTGGGTAAGATCTGGGGCCACTACAGGGGTCACTTCTGCTGTCAGTATGTCAGAATACCAGGCCTCAGATTCCATTCCTGCCGGACATCCACACAGTTGGCACTGACACACACACACAGATATTTGCAGGCATCTCCTGCTACATGTGTCTTCTACTCTCTCTATGGTGAGCCAGGCCCACCTGATGGCTCACTGTCGTCTGCTGGAAGTCGCTGCTTAGGAGTGACTAAGCCGCCGCCGCCGCCTCCTCAGCAGTGCTAAGTTTGGCAGCTGTTTTAAATTGAGTCGGTGTCAAAACCTACGGTTTTATCTTGTTGCTATTCGATGAAAAACACCGTTTGAATGATTAAGATCGCAGCTTTGTGGTTACTCAGAGTCCTCCTGTCTGTGCCTGTGTTAGTCCGCACTGTCCAACATGAAGAAAACAATTGTCAGGACTGAGACGGAGGACAGAGAGTGTGTGTGTGTGTGTGTGTGTGTGTGTGTGTGTGTGTGTGTGTGTGTGTGTGTGTGTGTGTGTGTGTGTGTGTGTGTGTGTGTGTGTGTGTGTGTGTGTGTGTGTGTGTGTGTTGAATCTGTGATCGTATGTCTGTGTTCCTTTTTTAAAATGTTTGTCTCCACTCAGCTTTGGTCCACCGGCTCTTCTCACCGGTGGCCGGTTGTGACTTTGCATGTGACCCGGAGAACATGGTTGTAAACGATGATCTCCTGCGGTCTGATTAGATAACCGCGCCGTGTTTTGATGTTGTCACGGTTTGCCGTCTGGTCTCTGATCGGTTTCAATAAAACCCGGCGACAGACCCAACATGGCTTTGGCCTCCGAGGTTCTGCTGAAGCTTTTGGCTCCTCTGTCTTTCTATCCGTCTGACCTGCCGCACGCTCAGATTAACTCACGCTCCACAATAATCCCTGCTCCCGATTCATTGCAATCCCATGTGGACCGTGCATACATGTTTTTTTTTTGTTGTTGTTAGTCTCCCTGCGCACCGCACTCGCCACCTCCATCTCGTATTAGTATAAGTCAGTCCTTACGCAATCGTGACTTCTTGAGCGCGGTCGTTTCCTTTTATCCACATACTTAGTGTTCGACAAAGGACTTTCTCTCTGACGTTCAGGTGGTGGGGAAAGAGGAAAGTCTGGCTTTCAATCTAATCTCCTCAGTCATCACTTACACTCGTTGGCTCTGCGTTCCGTGTAAACAGTAAACATGGTTATAAGTACATATGGGATTACTTCATGAGCCCCACAGAATATATATGTATATGTGTGTGTATGTGTATATATATATAGATATATATATCTATATATATCTATATATCTATATCTATATCTCTCTTCTGTCCTTCTCAGGCATAACATCTGTTCAAGCAAAAAAATACTTCAACATGATTGTAGAATGACAGAATAAAAGTTCAGCTTCTTCCACGTCAGCCTGAATACATCTCTAATGATTATGATAATTTAGCAACCCTGTTTATTAGATGGATTTACAGAGATAGGTGTTGTGGACCTGGGTCTCTCTTGTGAATGACCGCTACCCGTGTTTAGTGTCACACATGGGTTTGTGGATGCAAGTGCTGAAATATTTAAGTGTGAGAGAGAGAGGACGGCGGCGTCTACAGTGGCAGCTGTGGAGGAGATAATCCCTGGACCACAGCCTCTCGAATAGAAACTCCTCCAACTATTGTGGCTCAATCAGATTAAAGAGACAAAAAAAAAATCTTTGGAGAGAGAGAGGGGGATGTAGGGGGGGAGATGCACGCACATCATCCACAATGCTGGCTCGGCTTGGAACACAGACAGAGCTCAGTCTGACACAATGCTGCGGTTGTCTCTTCTTGGTATGGTTTTAAAAAAAACTGCCAGCCAAGCAAATATTTTATTTCTGCTTTTTCCTCACGGGCTTCCATTCTTTCGGTTTTGAGAGCCGCTGTAGGCGTCCAAGTTCAAACGTTCACTCCGAAGGCCTGAGCCCACCCATTCTGACTGAGCACACGATCTCACTCGTTTGTTATCTGACCTTTTAGAATGACTTTAGCAAACGTGTGAAAAGTTGTTGTTTGAGATGCTTATTCAACAGAATGCGCAGCAAGTTGTCTTCACATTTTGGGGAATATGCTTTTTTTTGGTGCTTTCTGGCAGAGATTTGGTTAACCCACCGTAGCCACACATTTAGTTACTGTTGGACGGAGCCAGGCTGGTTGTTTCCCCCCGTTTCCTGTCTTTATGCTAAGCTAGGGATGCTAATATTTGCCTCACATGTAATGGATGCTGTTGGTGTCACTCTTCTCATGTAGGCTAACTGGAACCTGAAAGCAAATGGGTAATGATAATCTTTTTACCAGAAGAGGGTATTAAAGTGTGGCGTTGGTAGAGCGAATCAGTCCTCTATTTGTTTGATGTAACACTTACCGATTGGATGTGATCAATCGGTTCTCTCACACGGCGGCCGTCTCCGGCTTTCGTTCACATCATCACTGCGTTTTACTACGACTAAGTTCAAAGTGTATCTTAGGGAAACTAGATGTAACGTCGGGTCGGGTCGGGGGATTTCTAGCACATGAGCTATCGCAGTATTTATATCGGTGGTGGAAAACCCCTCTGACTTCGTGGTGTTCGTCCACTCTTTGAGTAGCAAAACCGCACAACAACAATTCCATATATTATTGAGATAAAGCAGGATTAATTCCATGTTCTGGGTATTGACAACATGCTTTAACAATTTCAACTTTGGTCATAACGGTAGCTCACTTAAAATTCTAAATGTTGACCGTGTTTTGACATTAATCTAACTGTATTCATCGTTTTGTAAAGCTATTTGAACAAGGCTTAGAATATCAAAACGGGCAGGTTGTCCAGATTCAGTTCAATGTTCCGATATCCTATTTTCTTTCCTGATACTAATTCCAATATATGGACTTGTGTATTGGCCCGGGACTGATCTGATACCAGTGGGTTAAGACAAATAAAATTCATATATTATCATTATTTTTCAACCGCTGTATACGACTTACGCAGTACAGATGTGATGTGATATCCTCTCCACAGAGGAGAGAAAAAAGCGAGATGTCTCACTCGACCATACATTTCCAGAGCTGACGATGAGAGTAGCCAGTTAGCATTTTATGAGCCGTTTCCCGTACTGGTATCAACAGCGGAACAACTCATCGTGTTGTGTTGAGCTGGAAATTGATGATATATTTACACACAAGTTTCTTTCTTTAGTGGTGCACTCAGAGCCGTGCTGTCAGCATCACAACATCACACCAGTGCATGTGAGCATATGTCCCGCTGCTGCAAGGACGTGACCCCAATCTGCTTCCCTCGGACCTCAGCTGAGTTCTACCGTGTGCTGCGATAGCGCAGGTTTGCATACGGAGAGAAGCCTAAAACAATGTCATCAGTACTTGCATACATCCAGTAATAATTCTTCCTCTGCATCAAACATTGAAAGCGAGAGCTCTCCTGTGATTCTACTCGCACAGACGGCGGGTTGGGCCTCTTCTCTTTAGCATCGTAGCGTTTCATATAAGCCCCGTTATACAGTAGATTGCAGCAGCTGCTGTGCTCTATTATTAACTTTGCTTGTAGACTGTCATTATTTAAGGTGGCTCGAGTTCACAGGGACTGTCTGGTGGCATGTGGCGCTGTCTCTCCTCCTCAGCAGTGATGAGATGCATAGTAGGGACACTTATGATTTCTCAGTTTATATCATCAGTGAGGAATAGAAGGCTGCTCTGTTTCTATTATATTGACTTCATGACCTTAATCTGTGCTTTCATCTCGCTGGAAATGAGAAATGTCACAACCGGTTCTTATTTTCACAATCGCAGAGTCCATCTACTCCACAACGGTGTACTTACTTGATGCCAATCTGTCGAGACTAATTCATCCAGTGGAGAGAGGTCAGAGGTCAGGGTCAGCGGCACAGTGCTGCTGGAGCTGGGAGGTTTTCTTTGGGGGGGGGGGGGGGCACTTCACCAGCGTGGATGCCGGCCATCTCGTGGGCTGGAGTCTCTGTCGTGCGGATGAAGCGTTGTCTCTCTGACTGCTCGGCGACTCTTCCACCTACGTTACTGTAGAGGAGCGCGTTCTCCTGCAGTGTTCGTCGCCTTAACGTTCTCCTGTCAGCTCTACTGCTAATGTTGCCGATCCCATGACCGTCGGTGACATTTGTTGTTGAAGATTGGGCACAGACGTGTCACGATCCCCAGAAGAAGTTCAGCCATCACAGAGCCGCTGTGATGGCTGTGGACTCTTTGTCTCGTTCTCCTTCATAACCAATCGACCACGAGCCGACGATGGTTGTTAAAGGTCGGCGTGGCGTGTCAACACGCGGCCTGAGGCCCTGTGTGTGTGTGTGTGTGTGTGTGTGTGTGTGTGTGTGTGTGTGTGTGTGTGTGTGTGTGTGTGTGTGTGTGTGTGTGTGTGTGTGTGTGTGTGTGTGTGTGTGTGTGTGTGTGTGTGTGTGTGTGTGTGTGTGTGTGACTCACACTGTCACATTGAATATAGCATAAACACACTCACCACATGTGGCTCTTCCCATCTCTCTATCACATATGTACTCAAATATCTATAAGTCCACTGCGATGCACATGCACATACATATACACATATGTGTGTATGTATATATTTAATCTCCACACACTCTTGATTTCAACCTACTTATGTTTTTGGTGCGAGGCCACTCCCTAATCCAGTAATGCAGGTCTTGTGCGGGGTGAGCAGCCGGAGGTCAGTGACAGCTGGCATTCTGCAGGCTCACTGGAGCCCAGAGAGCCGGGCCACTCGCACTGCACAGGGGCCCATTGGACAGCTGTCTGGGGCCGGGTTAGTGGGCAATTATGAATTTAAGGGAAGAGGAAGAGGGAGGCTAAGAAAAAAAACTGTTCTGCTGGATTAAGGATTGTGTAGCCAAATATGTAAAAAATATTATATTTATTAATTTAATTATGCGGATGAGTCGTGATCTTGACTCGTGGAACTCTTCTGAGTAAAACTGAGTCATTCTTCAGCTTAAGGCTCCGAGATTAATGCCAGCCGAGCTTCACTTCAAGCTGCTCCAAGAATCAAACCAGCGACAGCTTGTTTGTGTGACACGTGCGTCGTTTCTTTGTTCAGGCGTCATGCCCTGCTGATAGTCGGTGGCCATAAGCTGAGGTGGCTGAGATGATCAAACGGGCCTCTGACTGCCTCTCTTTTTTTTGCAACATTATTCAGACGGAGGCTGCGTGACTCAGCGCTGTTGCTTCGTTTTCCTCTGAAATTTGCACACGTCTGTAGTCATTGCAGCAAAGATTTCACACCAGTGAAAGGGCGACTATTGTGCGCCACTTTTCCTCCATTCATGGTTATTGTCCACTTATTATTCTTGTTTTAATCTGCCTTTTTGTTTTTGTTTTAATGGAATACTTCATCCACAAAATGACTTTGTATATCAACTTGGGCATGGGACATCAAAATGTGCTTTAAACTCTTAAAATGTCACTGAAACGTACTCTAGTCACATTTTGTCGTATTCTTCTTGCGTCACAGATGTTTTTAGTGAGCACAACTCATAAGGTCCCCATTAATACATAGGGTAGTCAAAATACATGTAAAAAGATAAATAGCAACACGGTGTGAATCCAGATAAATCCTGTATTTTTAAACCGTTTTTTTTGTAGATCGATCAGCTGCTGCAGCGTGAAGGTTAATGTCTCATAAGCACGTCACTCTGAGACAAAGTGACACTCGCTCGTGAACCTGGACACACGCTGATGCACCAGCGGTCCGACACACCTGCACTCTGTCAGACATGAACGCCCGCACAGCTGTTCTTCTGCTAAACGAGTCCCTGTCGCTGGAGCAGCGGCCCGCATGCAGCCACGTTATCGGTGCTTTTAATTAGAAGAGTCTTTCCCAGCTGTTTGAAATTGTTATTGTTTGATTATATTGCCCGCTGTTGGTTTTATAGTTTCTTAAATATTTACCACAGGAAATGAAAGGAGATCGCTCCAAGCTGAATTTAGGTTGATTGCTGTCCATTGTTGACATCTGTGCGCGGCACTAACCTGAACGACTCGTCTTTTTTCTGTCCTTGTCAACATCAGGTATTAAATGAAGAGTGTGATCAGAACTGGTACAAGGCGGAGCTAAATGGAAAAGATGGCTTCATTCCCAAGAATTACATAGAGATGAAAGCCCATCCGTAAGTATCATGCACGCCACCTCTCTCCTCCGTGTGTGTGTGTGTGTGTGTGTGTGTGTGTGTGTGTGTGTGTGTGTGTGTGTGTGTGTGTGTGTGTGTGTGTGTGTGTGTGTGTGTGTGTGTGTGTGTGTGTGTGTGCGCACACACTGTACATGTCGTGCAGCATGTTACGTTCTCCTACTCTGAGTTTTTTTTTTGGGTTCCGTTCTCTCTTTTCTGACTCATCTGGACATGTTAACTGTCATTGGCTTGAACTACAACTGTTCTACTAACTCTCATGAGGTGTGTGTGTGTGTAGTGTGTGTAGTGTGTGTGTGTACTTCAGAGAACCGCTGGCAGCAGGAACCTCAGAGGACATTACCTCTGGACCTGCGCTCAGTGCCAGATTAGCTCTCTCTTTATTAATGTGCCTCCGGCCTCTTACGCGTAATTGAATATTGACCTTATTGCATCATTGCTGGGGTGCGATCAGATGTACCTTTTATTTATTTATTTATTTATTTTACAGTGGGGGATGTCATTGTGTATTTTACCGCTCGTGTTTCTTTTTGTTCCAGTGTAACAAACTCAAGTCCTCGTGGTCTTCGTTGTGGTGACGGTGAATCAATATTTAGCTGCGCCTCATGCGTCTATAACACTGAACCGCTCGTAATCGTTCTAACGGAGGCTCTCAGAGGGGGTTGCAGTCATACTATAGAGTGCAATGCTTTCTGCAAAACATGAATTATTTGGGTTAGTTGTCTGAAACAAAATGGTAACAAATATTTACCGGTTATTCATCAGCCTCATCGTCTCTAATGAAAGCGTTCTGATAAAAGGATTTCGGTTTGATTAGCAGATCGTGCGACTTAATACATTACATACAACATTTTTATATTTAGCATATCGCAGCCAACAACGTCCCCAGACTTCAGTGATCGCTGCCTGTGGCGTAAAGTTCACCTCTCACATTGATCATTACTTTATTATTACTCTCTCATCGGGGGGGGGGTCTGGGATTAATTCGACGGCCTGCCACTCATCCCGACCACTTCAAAGAGAGCGGGAGAAGGCTGTGCCATTTCAGCAGGCTGAGCATGAGCAGCACCTGGCATTTCTCCACAAGAGAAGATCTGACCTGGCTCTCAGGCGGTGAGGCAGGGCTGAATATTCTTATTTCTGTTCTTCAATAATAAGAGCCGCTGACTGTGCGTGCGTGCGTGCGTGCGTGCGTGTTCGTGTGTGTTCCACCCGGCCACACGTGCTGCTGTTACCTGCCTTTTCAAAGTGCCGATCATTCTCTGCAGCTTTTTCTTTTTATTGCGTAAACAGCCAGCGGGCCAAAGTTGCACTATACGACCGGATCCCAGAAGAACTGCAAATCAGACTGCGGTGATTTGTGAGAGCAGCATTAGCCGGCCTTAATGGGCTCCGTTTTTTTAAAAGTGTTTGCCACATCCTGGTACGTCATCCAGCTCTCCTTTTTTAACCGGATCCGCTGTTCGGCATCATTTCAGCCAGACTTGTCTTATAGCTAAGCTATAAGCTGAGGAGCACGCTGAGAAAGCTTTTAGTGCGATATTTCCTCACCTTGTGGGTTAAATATAGATTTGCAGTAAATGTTTGATTGAAGTAAAAACTACCCGGCACGCCGATGGACTAAACACAACAGTGGTGGCACTGATGAAGTGAGCTTGCCTACCCCGAAAAAAGGCACCAGGCACCCACGCGGCCCGACAGACACGCAGCTGCGCTATACAGCGCGGCACAATGGAGCGTGGCTCGGCTCCATGTCCGAGTCCCCTCTGTTTGTCAGCAAGTTCCCCCCCCCCCAAGCGTTTCCAGCGGGTGGAGGTGTGTCGCTGGCAGCCTCCTCCTCCTTTCCTCCTCTAATGGCTCCGCTGTCACGCTGGAAGAGACTCGTCATCTTCATTATTGATTTTTTTTTTCCACCTTCGTGTAAAGCAGCCGAGATGTCATCTTCTGACTGACTGTACTTTTTAATTATTTACACAAGCGAAGAGCTTCTTCTGCTCTCTCTCTCTCTCTCTCTCTCTCTCCCTCTCCCTCCCCCCCCCCCCCCCCTCTCCCCGTCTTAATCACTCTCACTCATTCATTCTGTCGGCTTTTCTCACAGTTCCGTGTGAGCAGCATTTGTGCAACTAAAGATAAATGCACGCCACTTCAAAGTGATGGAGAACTGCGTATTTACATCTGAAGATGAATCTGTGAACGCGATATCTCAGGATTTTTTTTGGCCCAAACATCATCTTGGACTCAAAAGGTCACTGTGAGCTCACATCACACGTTTTTGGGCAAGAACAAAGAAAATTATGAATTTTCACACAATAGTCTAACAGGAAGTGGTGACATTTTACGACAGAGGAATACAACCGTGTGTTAGCGGTCCCACTATAATTAGATAATGACTAATCTACTTCCTGGTGTACGGATGGATACTGCAGCTCCTCAGGACTGGCCAGTCCGAGTGTAACCGTGTGACACGCAGTATTGTGACGGAGGGTTTTTCCCTCTCTGTGGTCCAAAGAGAAGTCTGTACTTGTGGTGCGCGACTTGACTGGAGCACCGGGCGAGCTAGCTCGGTGGCTCAGCGGTTAGCACCTCCTCTCCACACCACTGACTCCTCGGGTCAAAGCTGTCAGCCAGCAGGAGGTGTGATGTCTGCATGTTCTCACTCAGCCCTCCACGGTTTCCTCCCTCAGTCCTCTGAACTCAACTGAAACCCTAAATTACTCAGAGGTGTGAATGTGAGATTCCGGCCGATAGAAGTGGAAGTGGTACCCAACATTTCCCCAAGTTACTCTGAGCACAACAAGCGGAATGGAAGGAAAATGGACGTAACACAACTACTCGGTGGTGTGCCTTCTTTTACATCGCTTCTTAAAAAACATTTTTACAGACTGGCTTTTCTGTGATGTCGTCACTTTACTGCTTTATTTTTATTTGTTGATTTTACTAAATTAGTTTATTTTATTAGTTTATTTTTATCGTATCGATTGTTTTTTTTCTCCCCGTTTCATCTATTGTACCGTTTTATCCAGGTCTAATTCCTACCTTAGTAATTAGCTTTGTTGGGCCTCACTGTTGCTTTTGCTGCTTTGTCTGTCAAAGCACTTCGTAAACTCTTTTTTTAAAAGTGCTGTAAAAATGCTAACACATATCTGTTCTCACACACACACACAGGTGGTTCTTCGGGAAGATCCCCCGCGCCAAAGCAGAGGAGATGCTAAACAAACAGAGGCACGACGGGGCCTTCCTCATCAGAGAGAGCGAGAGTGCACCAGGAGACTTCTCCCTCTCCGTCAAGTGAGTAGCGTCCGAAAGAAAGAAAGAAAGAAAGAAAGAAAGAAAGAAAGAAAGAAAGAAAGAAAGCGCGACTCACAGAATAGGATCCTCACATGTGATCAGGTTCATCTGTTTCCATACTTGGTGCGTCTGAGTCACCCGGCCTTCTTCCTCATTCTGGTGCGGTCTCGGTGCCGCCCTCCGGTGGTTAGAGTTCACCGGTTATGATTTGAATAAGTGTGTTGGACGTCAGCCCTGCCAGTACTCAGTGTTTTAGCTGACACACACACACACACACAGAGACACAGCTCATTTCCTCTTTATCCGTCTCTCTACATTCTGACGTTCCCTAAAAGACGCATCCGTTCACAGCGGGTCACATGTGAAGTTGAAGCTCAGATATGGATCATAGTTACTTGTCTGCACTGCACCGGATTCCACTTCCTTTGACATTTAACACATTCGATGAGCAAGATCAATGTCTGAGTTCTCCACTACCTTTATTCATATCTCTACTTTAACAGCTGTACATGTGTGTGAGAGAATGTACCGTTGCTGGAGACCTCCTCACCCCTCTGATAGTTTTCCTCTCTGTGCGCTTGTGCAGGTTTGGAAACGACGTCCAGCACTTCAAGGTTCTACGCGACGGGGCTGGAAAGTATTTCCTCTGGGTGGTGAAGTTTAACTCCCTCAACGAGCTGGTGGACTACCACCGCTCCACCTCGGTCTCTCGCAATCAACAGATCTTCCTGCGAGACATAGAGCAGGTCCCACAGGTAAGAATCGAGGCGTCCAGGCTGCACTCACAAAAACGCCACAGAAACGCTCTCTGTACGCTTTTTAAAATGTGGTTTGTAAACTATTTAGAGGTAAACGTGTGTTATTTGAGGACATAAGTGGGTGTACTTTTATAACGTACAATAATACATACTCGTATAGATATTATAAGTCCTTAACGATGAGCATGTTGGTTGTCAGCTTTAACATATGCGAACAAACTTGAGCAATGTTGCCTGCAGACATTTGACAAAAAAAAGAACCTTTTATATCAAATATATTTCACTTGATCAATGGTGGGTTTCAGCCTTTTTTGGGGGGGGGGGGGGGGGGGTGTTGCAGTCCTAAACGAGTGTGCCAGTATTAAACAGCAGGTAAAGACGGCAACAGTGAGGCTTAGGGACAGCTGCAGGGGAACAAGAGAGGAATAAAGAGATGAGAAGAAGTGGAGTGTCAGACGGTCAGAGGGAGAGACGGACATGTCTGTGATGGAGGCTTCGGGTTAGAGGGAGCAGAGGGATTGTGTAGCTGGTATGCTATTGTTTATACTTGTAGGTTGAGTACATATGTTTTTTTGTAATCATCACATGACCCCCTCGCTGAACCTTCCTTCTCTCGATTGCGCAGCATCCCACATATGTGCAGGCGCTCTTTGACTTCGACCCCCAGGAGGAAGGAGAGCTGGGCTTCCGACGCGGCGACTTCATCCAGGTCCTCGACAACTCCGACCCCAACTGGTGGAAAGGGGGCTGCCACGGCCTGACGGGCATGTTCCCCCGCAACTACGTCACGCCCGTCAACCGGAACATGTAAACAGTGGGACCGTGTCCACGACAACAACAACAACCACCACAGCAGCAACCACCACCACCACCACCATCATCGTTCTTGATCTCATCAGACCCAACATACCCCCCCCCTCCCTCCACCCATCCAACTCCCAACCACCCCTCCACCCCACTTCGCCATCCCACCACAACAGGAGCAAACAGCTGAGAGAGAGAGAGAAAGAGAGAGAGAGAGAGAGAGAGACAGAGCGAGAGGGAGGGAGGGATAAAGCAGGAGTAGTGCTGTCGTAGGCGTCGCTGTGCGGGCGGCATCTGAGCAAAAATCCACTTTTACTCGCGCTGAGAAACGTTTGCCTGCCCAGCGAACGCCTCGGCGAAGGACCGAGCGGTCTTTGAGGGGAAATCTAAACTAAAGCGAGTAGCGCACCGACCTGTGAAGATAACCAAAATGATTCTCCCACTGCTGCTTCTGTCTTTCTCCTTAACTTCTTAACATTCTGCCCCCCCCCCCCCCCCCCCCCCCCTTCTTTTGTGTTTTTTTTTTTTTTCCTTTGCCGCATGTTGTTTTAATCACCTAAATGAAATGCCTACCGATAAATCCTAACTCTGTTTTAAAGAAAAAAAAATGTACAAAATAAATAAAAAAAAAAAAGAAGAAGAAATGGTTTTAAAAAATGTACAAAAAAAGAAGAGAGGGAAAAAAAAAGATGCAATCTACAGTACTGCAAGTTTCCATGTGTGAGATCATTGGCACGAGAGCATTGTACATCAGCCCCCGGCTGTATAAATAAATCAACTATAGAGAGAATCCATTTTTTAAGAATATATATTATATATTTGTATGTGTTTGTCTGTTTTACCTCTCATCACAAATTGTATTTTTTTTCTTCTTTTTTTCTTTCTTCCATTTGTAAATTATGTTCAGTCTTTGTGTTCGTCTGATAAGACGTCGTAGCTCTAGGATGTGCTGAATTGTCCGTCTTTTTGTTTCGTTCCTGAATCTGAGGGCTCTCGGATAACTAAGCATGATATTTCAGCGGTCGTAAACTATTCCATTCGAAGAGGTTCTCCTCTTTGTCTACAATGCAATGCGAGGAAAGTAAAGAGAGTTCTCTTGAGAAAGACGACTAAACCCTGACAGGAAGCTGATGTTGACCAGCTGTTGCATCACAAAGCCCCCGCCCCCCGAAAGAGGTCAGCCACCCCTTTTTTTTTTCTTTCAAAGCCAATGTATTTATTGCAGCCATTTTACCTGGGCAGTGAATGTAGCTGACTGGAGTCCACAGACATTAACATGAGGGAAGCAAGGTCGGAGAACTGAACTACAACACAGAAACCGTGCAAGGGATTTTTAAAAAGAGACGGTGACGCTGTCCATGTTCATTCAGGAGAGTGGTGTGTTTCTGGGGTGAGGGGGGGAGGGATGTGTGTGTGTGCGCACCGGTAGTCCACGCGCATATTCACAAAGCATCCGTCGTGCATGCTACACACAGACACACACACACACACACACACACGAGAACGCTCTCCTCCTCGCTACACCTGCACGTAGCAGAGAGGCCGAGTTGGGATAATCACATTGTGTGTGTGAAGTCACCAGTGCAGATCCGCAGCAGTTCAGAAAACTGAGAGATTGTCTTTTATGCTAAAAGTTGAGAGATCAGCTTTAATGATGTGTTTTTTTTGTTTCTCTTGTCCAAGTGTGGTCAAGCACTTTTTTTGTTAAGCATTTTGATTTCTGTGTGTGTGTGTGTGTGTGTGTGTGTGTGTGTGTGTGTGTGTGTGTGTGTGTGTGTGTGTGTGTGTGTGTGTTTACCGTGTTTGTGTTGCTGTTTTCTTGTTCTCTCTGGATAGTGCCTTTCTCTCTGGTGTTTCAGTGTCTCCGACCTGCTACTTTGAGCCCCCCCCCCCACTCCCCCCTCCTGCCAGTCCTGCAGTGAGGACCAGTGTATATAATCCAACCTGTCCCATCCAACAAGGCCCCCCCCCCCCCTGCTCCCCTTCTACATCAACCCGCCTTCACCTTTTATCCTCACCAACATGGAACTCTTCTTATTTAAGTGTCTCTCGCCTTGTCTTACCTAATGATACTGTTTTTATTTTGTTTTTGCTCTTTTTTTTTATTTGCATTAGTTTGTTTTTTTTTTTTGTTTTTTTTTTCAATTAATAAAATGCAATTATTAAAAAAATGAGAATCATTTCTTGTGGTCTCTGCTTATAGATACAGATTTCATGATATGAGAAACTTTCTCGAAATAATGACAGGATATATTCAGAAACTATCAGTAGGGTATCAGTACTAGAAGATAACCACCGAAATAAGCCAGTACCAAGAATTTTGGAAACTTCAGCTGTGAAACTATGAGTGGGAACTAACTTTTACTCATCTGCAGCCTCGGTGGCCACAAGCATTAGTTTTAGGATAATGGAAACATTTTCTACACTTCTGGAGACGTATGTTTAGTCTTTTTCTCATTTTGCTGTTGGAACAAAAACATTGTATGTGAAAAACAAAGTAATATTAAGGAGTCACAATGTCAGATAACAGACCCAAGTCTGTTTAAAAACTTCATTTATAAGGGAAAACGGGTAATTTCGTTTTTATAGTCTAACTTTAATATATATATGTAATTTATTGAGGTTTCTAAACTTTTAGATTCATTAATGCATCAATGAACACCTTGTAGGCAGCATGTGGTCTCCATGTCAATGCAGTGTGGTCCATTGTTTGATTATCATGCAATCTTTGATTGTCTTTTTTGGCAATTTTGTGACTTCTAATAAATGAGTTTTGACATCCTAACCTCGATCTTACCCATCCAGACAAAGTTATATGATATTGCCTGTGTTATGTTTCTGTTGCATCAAATCATCCACACACACATAATCTAAAAGCACCTTCACCCTACGGCCAAGACGTGGATTCTTCCAGACATCCGCAGCAGAGGCGGTGAGTCAGACAGAAGCTCGAGCTCGAACACGAGGCCACATTTCATGATGAAACCCATCCAAAGTGTCAGTCTCCGGCTCCCGGGGTGCAGATGATGCGCGCGTGTGTGTCTGTTGAACTGATGATTTCATTTCTTGGAGAGAGAAACTAGCCCTGCTCAGTGAGCTCTTTACCGTCGCGTTATTCACGGTCTGGCGCACCGTCTGCTCCACATTTGGACTCTCCGCACTCCGCGTGCTGATGTCGCGCTTCCTCTTCAATCTGACTCTTCTCTCTGCTTTCTTTCTTTCTTTTTTTTGTCACCTACTGCCTCGAGCATGTATCGGCGTCGCTGTCCTCTTTCTAGCCCTCTCATGTGGAATGCATTCGGAGTTGTGAGAGATGTCACTCTGCTCCAGCGCTTCTGTTCATCTTCACGGGATGTGATGTGACCTCTCTGCGGTCCTCCGATGACTTCTGACGTCAAGTATTCTGATGTGCACTGTGTGTAAAACTATAAATGATACCTCTCATAATAATGACAAGCTTTTCTAACTGCTGTGGCTGTTTTTGTGGGTGTTTTCGCACATTCCGCACATTAGATGTGCAATCTATAATTGAAAAGTTGCAATCAAAGGCCTGTAGACTTTCTGCCTCCAGAGTTATCTATTCATTATAACGAGGCCGGTGCACGCTGCCACGTTCAGACATTTATGGTACATTACCGCCGCCTACTGGCTGATCTCCACACTACCTGTTGTCAACTTAATTGTCTGAATTTTCATTTATAATAAATAACCAGAGGAACGTGCTGAATGAAAGACGCGATATATGGGCACAAACACACATTATAAGTCAGTGTTGGTCACGTTTTCTGGTCTGTATTACTGAAAATGACTTCTCAACAATGATATACTACGGCCTACACTGAAACAATAAGGTAGCAATGCCACTTAGAAGTTAGGATACAGACCATAAATATGATTTTACATCTGCTTCTAATGAAAACCTGGTTCCCAATAATGGTTTAAAACGTAGTTGGATATTGTCTCTAGTAAGCTACACAAAGGAACTAGCAGTGTCGTTTACCTAAGCACATTACGGTGGTCATCGCAGTGCTTCATTACAATCAAAACGACATTTTGACGGTTTAAGTCATCGTTTGGTGAGAACAGCGTTGTTAGCATAACATAATGTTCAAACCAACATTTCGAAAGTAAAAAACTTGACGTTGTCGGCAGGATTCGAACCTGCGCGGGAAGATCCCAATGGATTTCTAGTCCATCGCCTTAACCACTCGGCCACGACAACTGATGACAATATACTCTATACTCAACATTCTAAAACCTAAATTCACATGACATTAATAATTTGTGATATAATAATATTTACATAGAAAATACGTGATGAACTTATAACACATGATGAATTATAGTTTAACTCAGCAGTATATGGGATAGATAGTGCGCTAGACTTTACTCAACCTTTGCTTGATTTCAAACACCAACAATATAAGCATCTAAAACAATAACAATATTTCATACATTTTAATGATATCCTTCCACACATTCCCCTTCCTGCAAGTCTACATAAGCAACTAACAGGGCAACGCTAGCATAGCCTCGGTGTTTTTTCTTGTTTGCATGCTATAATCTGCATTACTCTGGTGTTTGCTCCCATTGCCATTTATAAACGCGAAGAAGCTGCTATGAACCGCGACGACTACAGGTTTCCCACATACTGATTAAAACTGTAACGGCATACAAGGAAAAAATTGTCGACGTGCGACTAAAATATGAAACTAATTGCGAGTAATTGTCATTTCGCTCGTTGTTGCCACCGAGCTGGAAGCAGGGGCACCACGTGACTCCTCTAGTGCTCGAGCCTGCTCTGTTTGTTCAGCCAGAGAGGCAGAGAAGAAGAAAGATGGCGGCTCTAAGCGAACCTAAACGGGACGCCGGGCTAACGTTTTGAGCTTTCAAACCCGAAAGGACACGAGGGCTCCACGGGCTCACCGCCGGGTCAGCTTTGTAAGGGTGCCGCTTTTGCTCGCCTTCGTGGAGGTTCAATCAACGCAAACATTGGGATCGTAAAATACTAGATTCCGCTCTATCATGAGAGGGAAAAGGGGCAGGCCGCCCAAACCGCTACAAACCGAGGACTCGTCTCCAGCTACGGCCCGAGGCTTGAGACCCAGGAGGAATCTGAAGCCCAGGTTCAGGGACAGCGGGGACGAGGACGCAGAGAGCCCCACGAGAGAGCCCACTAAGGCGGCCAAGAAGAGGAAAGCGGGATCCGTCACGTCAACACGGGGCAGGGGACGAGGCAGAGGAGGAGGTTGTGGGAGAGGTGGAGGTTGTGGGAGAGGAGGCAAAAGGGGCCGTGGAGGGAAGCGGACGGCTGCGTCCAAAACAGTGGTGTACGAGGACGACGATGCTGTCAGTCTGAGGTCGGAGGAGGACGAGTTTGTGGAGGAGGAACCTCAATCCGAGGAGGACGAGGCCCTCAAAGAGGAGTCAGACTGCCTTGAAGATGATGTGCTGGACGAGCAGGAGGAGGAGGAGGAGGAGGAGGAGGATGATGCCAGCTACTGTACAGAGAGTAGCTTTCGGAGTCAGAGCACACACGCCAGCACTCCGGGTAAATAAACACTGTGGTCGGTCGGTGGCTACTCCGTCTCAACGTTCACTGCAGGCGTCGGGAAATGCATCCCGACGTGCTGCCGGTGACTGTTTAATGTGCAGGAAGCAGTAAGGTTATTGTTCAAAATGGAGAATGCACACTGTATGAACACAGGCCGCAGTCAGCCCATTAGTGCTGCTGCAGGTGGATTGAATCGGTTACCGTAACGCGAGCTTACTTTGTTGCCGTCACCGTCCGTCAACACATTGCCCGTCAAATATTTTCGCACACATTTTAAGAATAACTGCAGAACGGCTCTCACTCGAGATGGTATTCGGTAGCATTTAAGTTCATAACTTAGCTGCTAGCGTGCTAGCGTTAGCAAGTAAAACTAGCTCATGCTGCCTACTGTCACTCTGAAGTCTGAGCGTGTGATAACGGAAACTTTACGTGCTTATAGGAACCATCAACACCCACTGCTTTAGTGGAATAATAAAAAGTAGTTTATGATTGAAGCTGATTCAGAAGAAACATAATAGCTAGCTAGCTAACTTAGCGCGTAGCTAGCGCGTCTCTCATATTTACACTTTGGCAGCTTTCAGCTGAGTTAACCCGACAGTTCATCGCTCCAAAGCTGATTAAAATGACGGTTAATGTCTCTCATTGTGTCACGCCAAAAAGAAAAGGGGGGTTATAACACTTGGTCTGACTAATATTTTCGTAATTAGCCTGCTGGAGAGTTCATGTTTTCCTAGATGCAGCAGCCTCATTAAGCTAATAGTGACATGTGTTGAGCTCAGCCACAGGAGCACACCTGATAGTTTGCTACCAACTTTAAAATATGCAAAAATGTTGAATGTCGAATAGTTGTGATATAACTGCACCTGTAGGTTTGAGAATAACGTGAATAACAACTACATTTATAAATTGTTTACTACACAGTACATGTAAGCTGCATGCTTGATGTATGTGCATCCAAAAGATGGTTATTGCCATAAAGGCCTAATATCACAGTATATGGGCTGTGAACCTGACAATGTATTGTAACGTGTGTGTGTGTGTGTGTGTGTACACACGTTAAGTGTGACTCTAAAAAATGGTTTACTAATATATTTTGTGTATCCTACAGGGAAGAAAAAAGTACGGCCTGCCCGACCTCGCACTCCCATCTTCGAGGAGAAGGAGATCCCTCCTCTCGAGCTTCCCGACACCTCCCAGGATCTCCTGGTGCCCAGTGAAGAGCTGCTCAACGCCGCCTCCATCTACGAGGTGCTGCGTAACTTCAGCATGGTGCTGCGTCTCTCCCCCTTCCGCTTTGAGGACTTCTGTGCGGCACTGGTCGGCCAGGAGCAGTGCACTTTGATAGCGGAGACCCACAACGCCCTCTTGAAGGTCATCCTACGCGAGGAGGACACCTCCAACACCACCTTCGGCCCCGCTGACCTCAAGGACAGCGTCAACTCCACTCTGTACTTCATCGACGGCATGACGTGGCCCGAGGTGTTGCGGGCGTACTGTGAGAGCGACCGGGAGTACCATCACGTCCTGCCGTACCAGGAGGTGGATGAGTATCCCTACGGACCGCTCGAAAGCAAGATCAAGGTGTTGCAGTTTTTGGTGGACCAGTTTCTCACCACCAACATCGCCCGCGAGGAGCTGATGTCCGACGGCAGCATGCTGGACGACGACCACTGCCGCGTGTGCCACCGCCTGGGCGACCTGCTGTGCTGCGAGACCTGCTCGGCGGTCTACCACCTGGAGTGTGTGAAACCACCGCTGTTGGTGGTTCCGGAGGACGAGTGGCAGTGTGAGATTTGCGTGGCGCACAAGGTGCCAGGTGTCACAGACAGTGTGACGGAGGCGCAGAAGAACAGGCCCTACATCCGCCAGGAGCCCATTGGATACGACCGCCACCAGAGGAAGTACTGGTTCCTAAACAGAAGGATTATTGTGTAAGTTAGGACCATCACTGCTCCACGAGAATTACCTTTCCGTGGCAAACAGCTTTATTCAACACAGATGTTATCACCGAATCCATTCAAAACAAAAAGAGAGAACAGCAACATATATTTTTGTTGTCTTAGGGCTTTAGACCTTATTATATGAAGGTATCTTACAAGTACAGTACGAGTCGTATCATTAATAGTCGTTATTTACCTCTGCAATGTGGGAAACGTGTACTAATCATCCGCGGACAACATGTCACCGTGGTCCTGAATCAATAAAAGGTATTAGCTATGTACTACAGCTACCCGTGAACCATGAACATTTTCACTAATAGCCTTATGACCTCATGCACATTTACTCTAAATATGACAAACATGGTCCTCAAATTTGGTCAAATGATAAAACTCATGCAAACAAAAGTCAGTTGACTGTAATTTCCCAGAAGGTTAATCTCCCGTTACCAGATGCCTCGAGCTGTTCCACTCGAAATTTACCAACAGCTGGAGAACGAAAGTGAAAGTTGCCGTGAAAACCACTTTGGCGCTCAGAATGTGACAACATGCTCCCATGAATGAAGTCCTTAGTTTGACTATCTTGTCTTTTGTCTTCACTGGCAGTGAAGTGTTTCCTGGTTGCCTCCCCGCCCCCCCACCCCAAACTTCTGTCAGCCTGTCTGTGAGACAGCTTCTGACAGCCTGTTAATGGTTATACAGAGTCTGCTATAGTCACAGTGGGACCTGTCTTTGACACTAAGCATGATCTCGAATGGCTGGTATCACTCTGTGTCATCAGCTTGCTTTTGTAATTGAATTCTATGGAAATAGATTTTATTTTTAAGCTTGTTTGTACAGGGTTTCCCCTACTTGTTTTATATAGAGGTATTTCAACAGAATTGATTCAATCCGACACAAAGATCCCCCAAAAACAGAGTATAATGTATCTTTAACCAAAGTTAAAACTCTTTATTACTATTTGTATTAATTATACAACAATGAAGAAGCAATGCGTGGTTCGCTTTATGTTCAACGATCTAACAGCCTGTCCTGTTCTCACTCCCCAGCGAGGTGGACGACGGCGAGCACGAGAAGAAGAAGATCTGGTACTACAGCACCAAGGCCCAGCTGGAGGAGCTCATGGACAGCCTGGATCGGCAGTACTGGGAGACGGACCTCCACGCCACCCTGGAGGAGATGAAGGACGAGGTGCAGGCCCACATGGCCATCACGGAGGACCTCACCAACAAAGGCCGCGGAAACAACAGATCCTACCTCTCTGCTGCCAACGGTACGGATTCAATATATATATGTGTGTGTGTGTGTGTGTGTGTGTGTGTCCCCTTTAGGGTTACAATCTCAAACAGTCGTATAGAAGCTTCAGATCAAATAGTTCCTCCCCTCATGCAGCGGTGCTCTGCCATGACGACGGTTGACTCACTAACATTAGGCGCTACCTTTTCTTCCCGCTCTCTCTTCAGACATCAACAGTGTTTCCTCCTCTAGCAAAGGTTTTGATTACCATGGCGGCGGTTTCCGCGCGTGTTTGACACGCTGCCATATCTGGTTTCGAAACAGTTTTCCTGCGCCTGTCACCGAACTAACTGCCGCTGTGTTTTATTGGGGGGTGGGGGGGGGCGTACCGCTGGCATCCTGTCAGAAGCTAGAGGTCTGAATCGGTATTCTCCAGCCCTAAATGGAAGAAGAGAGTTTTCTGTGAAGCCGTCGCAGTGCTTTTTCTCCCCCATCCTCAGTTGATTTATGGGTGTTGTTGCTTGTAGTTTCCTCTGTTAAGAACCTGCTGCTGCTGCCCACGCCTTGCATTTCTTCGTTTAGGATTGTTGTGGCACAGCTCTTTCTGTTCCAGTGAAAACTGTAGTTGATCAGCGTGTTTAGACAGACAGGACATCTCAAGATTTTGACCTTCTGAGGAAAGAAGAATTCCCTCGTCTTGGAACTTTCTTTGTTGGGTTGACTTGAGTTATAGATACGCTAGCGTCTAAGACCAAGTCCACGTTATTTCTATGTTATCATATTTCTTGATTTGTGTATAACTTGTCAGATTAACGGCAGCATTTTATCGCTGGAGTATGTTACGCTCCAGTTGCAGGTTAGAATGCTTCTTTGAAATGTTGTCTGTAGAGCTGAAACGATTAGTCCGTCAAAAGAAAATGTAGTAATTAATCAATCAAAAATATCTTTTAAAAAAAAAAGGAATTGAAGCTGGTTGCTTTTTTAAACATATGTGATAGTAAACTGGACATCTACAGGACTGATGGTTAAACAAGACTTTGCACTATTTATTTATTTATTAACAATTTTTAAAAACATTTAACAACAAACAACATTTATAGAAGGATTAAAGAGGAATTGTTGTTAGTTGCAGCCCTGCTTATTTTAATTGGAGCAATGTATCTTCATGTGCAAATGTAAGGAATAAAGAAAGTTACTTAACAATATTTTAAGTTTTTTTCCTGGTAAGTTATTAGTATGGACTGTATTCGTTAAATACTTTAAACTTGTTTAAATCTGAAACTAGTGAATGAATTCATCCTCTTTTCACTTGGCAGGTGCTCAACACAGAGCATTGATATGTAATTACTTCCATTGCTTTTTTTATTTTTAACAATGAATGTGTTCCCCTTTTCTTTTAGATGTGATCCTGGAGCGCATAAAGATCCGGCGGGAATCACAGGAAGCAAAGAGGCGGACAGAGGACCCGAAGCAGGAAGCAGGAACGGGGTCTGTTAAAGCAGCGGAGGACGAGGCCCCCCCGCTGCTCGGCAACGGAGAGCGCAAAGACGCCGAGGCCAAGGAAGACGCCGGTTCACAAGGTAAAAGACGACTTCATACACGGTGTTCTGTAATTCTCTATGCGCCATTTTCTCCTAAAGTAACCCCTGAGCAGAAGACCCAGCAGCACAGGGGGTAGCACTTGACTTCCTGCTAAACAGTATTGTGACCCTGCTGGTGCTGTCCGCCCTGTGTATGTATGTATGTCACACCACAGCCGCCACGGTTCCCCCTGCTGCTGACGACAGCCGCGTGTCTGACCTGAGCGCCGGCTCGGCCGCCCAGGACGCAGCCGGGCCTAAAACGGAGTCCCCTGAACCCAACGGGGAACCGCAGCCCGCTCAGTCTGGGAGCCAGGAGAGCGGGGAGTCCCCTCCGGTGGCGAAGCAGGAACGGACAGGTACTCGGAGCCCAAGATGGACTCGTGTCCCCTCCGGTGTCCAGCTACCAGCAGCAAATTGCTCGCCATTCAACTCACCATTCCACCTCATGCCGGGCTGCACATCCGTCTTCATCTGTCTGCTTGTCTGTGCTGGTTGCCACTAACCATACCCCTGCTCTTTTTTCGGCCTGCTCATTTGCCTCGTTGGTTGTACGGCGGTGGCTACATTTTCAGTCTCTAATACATACGTCATTTTCTAGACGGGACGGAAAACTAAATCTGGTTTCAAGTCATTTTTCTGAATGGCAGAATTGTTTATTCGGTTTGGACTTGAGGAGGCGTTCCAACTTTAGTTTTTTGGGTGAATTGTAATGAAACTCCGAGACCTCGGAGGAGGCTGTAGGTAATTCATTGTACACGAGACGGAACATTTGTCTTGTTTCACATAACTAGCCTGATCCTTTTCAGATTCCCTTACACAGAATCTCAAGCTGTTGGCGGCCCATTTTCTACCATTTGTCTTTCGTCGCCTTTTTTTGCTGCATTCATTTCTTGTCTGGTGTTATATATGTCGTCTCTCCCGTTCGCGCTTTTGGCACCGTGCTAGACGGCGTCCCTGGCAGCAGCTAGCACGCCGCGTCTGTCACAACCGGCTCCTTATTCTCGATCCAATTTATGGGCGTTTGGGTGGGTTCCTGCTGCTCAAACAAAAGGCCCTCTGCCTGGAAGCCCCACCTGCTACCTCGTCAACAAAGAGCTGCATATATATGCGGGACTCTGTCTCTTTCTCTGTCTCTCTCTCCTAACAACTCAAATGCAGAGCTGCTGTCTTGATTTGGCTTTGCAGCAAGTGCACAGCTTGTTGTGGATTTGTGGAGCCTTTCCTGTGCAAGATGGGTTTGGGTTTATAGGCCTAGCTGGACTAATGAAGCACTTACAGGTCCGCAAAAGATTATTTCCTGAAAAGTTTGTTGGTCATATGCAAAATTCTTGAGACCTGGTGTTACATTGACCACGGTCTGACTGAGCTATATTGAGAAATGTTCCAATTTGAGAAGTTTTATGTCGTTCACACAGCTGCCGTCACTGCTTAAAGCACATTCCTTGTAATTTACATCATTCGGTTTCACTCCGTGTATCCCGAAGATTTTACTCCCGTACTCAGTCTTTCCGAACTTTTCTTCCTTGTAGATGGAGGTGTGAAAGCGGAGTCTAGCAGCGAGGACAAGCGCCCCGACGTTTCCCAAGATCGGCCGCGGTCATCTCAACCAGAGGCGAGCAGCAGCCAGGCTTCAGACCTCAGGAAACCGGAGCAGCCCGACCTGGCCGATCGGTCCTCCCAGTCCTCCTTCACCAGCCAGGATGGGACAGGTAAACACGAGTGAGGCTCGCTGGTCCTCCAAAAGTAGATTAACGCCGACTTTTGAATCAGTGTCTCTTCAGTGGCCCTGTTTGAATCCCTTTGTGTCATCTGCTCTCTGAATGACAGACGAGTACACCAACAGGGTCAAGCGTGATAATGGGAGACCGGCAGGACAGGAATCGAATAACCAAACGGCCCGAGCCAGCAAAGAGGTGAGGCGAGGGTTCTCCAACTGCAGTCTGGAACAAAAATGTTGTTTGAGTCTGCATTTCTTTGAGGAAATCTGTTTGAATATGAAAGAAAAGTTGAGTAAAGACTAGCATCAAGGATTATTTAGGCACCTATAAGTTCTTTATGTTAGCATGAATACTGCAAATACAAAAAGTGCTTTGTCGAGAAATGTGTATGTACTCAGACAAACGTATCAAATCTTTCCCTTCTCTAGTGTTGAAGCCACAGTTCACTTCCTGAACAAAGCCGCTGGTGTTTTTATGTCTCGTAGTGTAGCCGAGTGTAACGTTCCCTCTCTCGTTTCAGTCGTCTCCTGTGCGCTCCGACGGCGAATCGTCGCGTCTCAGCTTCCTAAAAAGGGACCTGACGGTGAACTTGAACAACTTGTTCAAACTGGGCCAGGAGGGTAAATACAGGGTCTACCACAACCAGTACAGCACCAACGTCCTGGCCCTGAACAAGCACCAGCACCGCGAGGACCACGACAAGAGACGCCACCTCTCCCACAAGTTCAGCCTGACCACCGCGGCGGAGTTCAAGTGGAACGGCTCCATCTACGGTTCGCGGAGCCTGACCGTCTCCACCCTGCGTCTCACCATCATCCAGCTGGAGACCAATGTCCCGGGACCATTTATGCATCCTAACTGGGCGTCTCACAGGTACAACTCCTGTCGAGTTAATCTGAAGCTCGATTTGGTGATTTAGAGACCAAACGACACATTTTATTCACAAAGGTATTTGTTTGTTGATGCCTGCGCTGATCTGGCGTGACGTTCCTCTTGTTGTGGGGTGCTTAAGGAAAATATGCTTACTTCTCATACCACTTTCATGTCGCTACGCTAAGTATTATTACAAAAATAATACATTTTGGTTTCTTGGAACCATAATAATCCAGTTTAACATGGTGATTTTCAAATATGATGAAGCTTTATGGAAAAACAATCAGTTGTGCTGTGTTATCCATGGTTTTATACAGTCTGTCTCCCCTTTTTCTAGGACCAACTGGAACAAAGCAGTGCAGATGTGCAGCAAGGCCAGGGAATTTGCTCTGGCCTTGGCCATACTGGAGTGTGCCATCAAACCGGTGGTCATGCTGCCAGTATGGAAAGATTCTCTTGGACACACAAGGTAATCAACTGTTGGCTACGCACACTAATAGCACATTAACATGTAGTGTGCCTTCTCAAATATACATTTTATTATGATATGTAAATAAATGATGTGATCCGTGTCCGTCTCTCTTGAAACTAGTCGGGTACATATTCAAATCACCAATTTAAACCTTTCAGTGGAGCACTGTTTGAGGCTCAAATATCTCATACAGGTGTATATGTATTCATATTACAGTACGATTTATATATTCAATAAGAACTTATGTTATGCCTTGAACATAGTCATACAAAAAACAAGATAAACTGACGGAAGCACACACGACCAAAACGTTGGTCAAAACATAAGGCAGCGTTATGTGGTCCATTTGAATGTCAAGGACTTCTTTTAGCACTACTTTCAAGCACCTTTTGCAAACCTTTTTGAAAACGGTGCTTGAAAAAGTACTAGAAAGTCCTTGAATTTCATTTTGTAATGTCTGTATGAACCCTGGGACTCCAGCTCCTTCTCATCTGTGTCACCACTCTAGTGAGTGTTGACCAAACAAGCAGCGCGCTGAATAATAACTTTACTGGTTCAATACTGCCCGTGCACCTTACGTCTCGGTTACACACTGTACTGTCTCGCTTCAGGCTACTTCGTATGACCTCCATGGAGCGGGAGGATAAGGAGAAGGGGAAAAAGCGCGAGAAAAAGCTGGAGGATGAGGAGACACTGCAACAGGCCACCTGGGTGAAGTACACCATCCCCATTAAGCACCAGGTAAACCAACAGGCCATGAAATCATGAATACTGACCCAGAGCAGTGCTTCCCAAATTTTTCTATCAGACGTAATGCCGCAGGCCTTTCAGATGAACTATCCATTACTTTTGTTAATTACTTTTAGCTAACTGTTTCAGCTGTTTAACTCTTACTATTTGCTAACTGTTTCAGATGTTTAGGCATTAATTTTAGTTAAATATTTTGACCTCTACGTTCCTCCTGACCACTGCAGAAGTACCTCCTGGTGTTCAAGCAGTCCTGGTATCTTAACATTGTTACAGAGTTTTATCATGTCTTTTAAGGCTGCTTAATGTTTAATATTTTTTCTTAGCTTGTTGTGGTTCTTCAACTGAAAGCGTCATCATTGTGGGCCTCACTTCTGTGTTTTCCCATCAAGGTGTGGAAGCAGAAAGGGGAGGAGTACAGAGTGACCGGGTACGGTGGCTGGAGTTGGGTCAGTAAGACTCACGTGCCGCGGTTTGTCCCAAAGCTGCCAGGGAACACAAACGTTAACTACCGCAAAGAGCTGGAGGGTAAGGGCTAAACTGGCAATATCCCCTCAATAAATTCTCCTGCTGCTGACACTATTGGCTCATACTACGATTTTTTTTTTTCCCCGCCATCTTCATAGCTAAAATGAAGAAGGAAAACGCAGCGGCTTGTACTAATAAGCAGAAAAAGTTGATGGAAAATAAGAAGCAGGATACTCAGAACACACCGCCCGGGGACAATGAGCAAGCATCCGTCACTGCTTCTTCTCAGAGCACTTCATCAGCGGAGGACTGCAAACCCCCGACCCCAAAGGAGGAAGAAACCCCCACGGAGGAGGAGCAGCAGGGAAAGAAAGAAGAAGAGAAGAGTGAAGATGAAAAAATGGAGGTTGACCCCTGCTCAGAAACTGCTGCTTCAAATGTCGAGAAAGGTAAATGTTTGAGATGAATTTCTTTTGATGCTATTTATGGAGGAATGTGTGTTTCCATCATCCACTGACCTCTGTGTTATAGATAAAGCTGAGAACAAAGACTCCTCCTCGCCCTCTGTGTCGCCTGTAAGAGAAGAACCAATCCAGAAAGTTGAACAACCCAAGAGTGAGGCGACCACTGCGTCAAAGACCTACTACGATGTTGTGAATGTCAGCGAGGGCTTCCAGCTGCGGACAGCTTACAAGAAGAAAGTGAAGCCTTCCAAACTGGATGGGCTTTTGGAGCGGCGGGTGAAACAGTTCACCTTGGAGGAGAAGCAGAGGCTCGAGCGATTAAGACAGGCTGCACTGCTGTCCAAAAATGCTGCCACAAAGCCTACATCCGGAGTTAAGACCGAAGGATCCGCATTAGGAAAACAGCAGCCTGCCGTGACCCCGTGTGTGAAAAAAGAGGAGGAGGAGGGCCCTCAGGTGAAAGACCACGTGGTTAAAAAGCTTAACTTTGAGCAGGAGCAGACGAAGATAAAGGCCGACACGGACGTCAAATCTGAAACCACGGAACCCAACCACAGCAAGCTGACGGAGGTAAATGCTGCGCAGGGGAGCTGCGAGGAGACCTTAGCTCACAAGGAAGTGAACGGAGGACCCCTATCGAGCACCGAGCCCAACAGTAAAAACAATTGTATATCGGATGCAATAGAAAGTAACGAAAAAACACAGAGGCCAGAGGTGGCTCGAGTGGGAGAGAATGCTAAGAAACGTGGGTACGAGGAAATGGAGCAGAGCTGTGGACAGAGCACGGAGGTAGACCAAAGCCAGACCGGGCCTGTGCAGGTGAACGGGAAAAGTGGGCTCACCGCCCCTGCAGACTCCAACACCAACTCGGACCCAGCCAGTCAAGACCAAGGTGATGTCAAAGAGCCTGCCAAGTCTCTGATGAATGGTAACCTCTCTCAAAATGATGTCTCCGCCATATGTCACCCACCTCCCCTGAAAGTCCCAAAGTTAGAGAACCACGTGGCAGAGAAAGACGCTCTCAACAAGGCTGTGGATGTGGCCATGGACGGCGAGGGGACACTACCCGCTAAGCCTCCATCCTCAAGCCCTTCTTGCCTGAATAGTAATAACGGCGATAGCAAAGGTTTGAGCACCTCAGCTGACGCCGCCACTGCAGAGTCCCAAAATGTGGCGACAACTGACCTGTCCAGCAAGATCAGTAAGTGTGATGCGACGCCTCAAGCGGCAAGCAGCGCGGTCTCCTCTGTCACCACCACCACCACCACCCAGCTCAGCTCCAGGGCATTTGCCCTTCAGAGGACTAAACCGCCAATAGCCGACACCAAGGCGGGCCCTTCAACCAGCTCCATGACGATCAGTAAGGAGTATTCCACCAAAGACCGGATCAGCCTTCTCAGGTTCTCCAAGTCCAAGAAGGCCCGCTCGGGGACGGCCCTGCCGTCCTACCGCAAGTTCGTCACCAAGAGCAGCAAGAAGAGCATCTTCATCCTGCCGAATGACGACCTGAAGAGAATGGCGAGGAGGGCGGGCATCAGAGAGGTGCCCATCTTCAACTACAACGCCAAGCCCGCCCTGGACATATGGCCCTACCCCTCACCTCGGCCCACTTTTGGGATCACGTGGAGGTTGGTAACGCATTTAGATCTTTTTACACTGTTTGGGATACTTAGCTAGCAATTAGTACACATTAACAATAGTCGTGTGTAAATCTTTTAGTTATCTCGAACGATGTTATGATTTGATATTGCAACTTTAGCAAGGACACTAATAAATGACATCAGTTGCCATTGCTGATGGGTTTAAAAATGCAGTAAATACAATTGTGTCTGTAACTATACTTCCGGTTGTTGGAATTATTAGCTCATGTTTTCTTATGACTGTGTCCCATTCAGGTACCGTCTCCAGACTGTGAGGTCGCTGGCTGGGGTCAGCCTGATGCTGAGGCTGCTGTGGGCCTGCCTGAGGTGGGACGACATGGCTGTTAAGCCCTCTGCTGCTGTGGGGACGACACGGAAAGGTGAGACACTGCTGTACACTGACGTCTTCACCTGTACTGAACCTACATTAGTCTCCACTTCAAACATATAACTACTTCTTCTTCTTCGTCTTACTTTTATCCTCTCTTCTGTTTCTGCCAACAAAACATCAGCGTGTCCACCTTCTAATGCTTGAATGAATGCTAGTAGTAAAAAAATTAATGGCTGCCATTTAAAACAATTGTGACGTAATGTTTTTATTCCTGCCACAGAAACCACTGACACGGACATCATCACAACAGAGATCATAAAACGGAGAGACGTGGGGCCTTACGGCATCCGCTCAGAGTACTGCATCAGGAAGATCATCTGTCCGCTCGGAAACAGAGACGCTCCCAAAGGTAAAAAAAAAAAAGCTAGATATCAGAAACAATGGAATAAATTGAGTTTGCTAATTTGAAGAATGACCCTGATTTGATTGCTGAAAGAGTTCTGGCAACCTTCTTTTGAGTATAATTCATATAATAACGTTTGTTTCTCTCTTCCCGTGAGTAGAAACGCCCACTCCACAGAGGAAAGGCCTGCGCTCAAGCGCCTTGAGGCCGAAGAAGCACGAGCCAGCGAAGCTGACTGGGCCTAGAGCTGTGGAGACATGGGTGGCTGAAGAGGACCTGGAGCTGTGGGAGATCAGGGCTTTTGCTGAAAGGTGAGAAACACACAGCAAGCTTCCTCTGGGGAACACTGACGTATTCTGATCGGGGCACTGATTCACCTGATTGTCACTGTTCTTTCCTTACGATTACAGAGTTGAGAGGGAGAAGTCGCAGGGTATTGATTCCTCTAAGACTGGTAGTAGTCTGAAGACGGCAGAGGAAGTCAAGGCCCATCTGGAGAATCAGCTGAAACAGGCCAGACTTGCTGCCCAACAGGTGCGGACATTGTACACTGCACACACAGCTGTTATCAATTCTTCTGGATTGATAAACCCTTGTTCGGGTAGCACTATTCCTGGAGGTTAACATATTCTCTAAATGTCTTAAATGTTCTAACAGAAACGTCTGGAACCGCTGAGGCCGGGTACACCCGCCGGCACTCCCACCACCTCGGCCGGCACTCCCAGTACTCCCAGCACCCCAGCGTTCATGGGCCAGAGGTCAGGTCAGGTCACACCCGGAGCTAAGATGGTCCTGGCCTCCAAACTGGGCTCTCCGGTTTCCTTTCAGCAAGACAAGAACTTCCATCAGTCTTTTGCGTCCTGGGTGAAGCAGGGTCAGACCAACAACACCTCAGGTAAGCCGGAACCCAATGAGAGGGTGATTTGAATGATCCCATCAGAAATCCTACATAGACTGGCTGTGCGCGTTGTCATCCGTCATCTGTTAGAGGCAGACAAACAACCTTTTCACAAGACACGTTTTTTGGTGGTTTTCCCTTCTTTTCTTTTTTTTCCCCAATCGCTGTTTGACAGCCTGTAAGAAGTCAACCATCGGCATGACTTTCCACAACTGTTCGTTTTTTGTGTGTCAATTTTCCACATTAATAAATGTGGTTGGCTTGCCAAAATGACTTTGTGGCTCGTGGTGTCCACTTTCAGCCGTTAAAACTGGATTTTCAATTGAAATGTTTTAAATGGACACAGGAGAGCCTGTGTCTCATCCAAAATTCAAACAATAATCCCAAAATTCGAAACTGTCCGCCCCCTTGGTTGACTCAGACCTCCCAGTGGACACCACAGCCGTTCGCTGGCTGTCGCGGTGGCCCTTGCGTGACTGCAGGTGGCATGGTGTGTCTTGCAGCCCCCGTTGGCTCGGTGACCACCGTGGCTAGCGGCTTCGCCACCTCCGAGCAAACCTTCCAGATCGCTGGCAGCCCATTGGCTGTGGCTGGCCAGGTCCTCGCCGCCAAACTCCCGCTCCCCGCTAACAGCAAGATTGTCACGCTCAACGTGCCCACCGCACAAGGAGGTAGGGAGCACGAGTGTCATCCATTGCCGCTGGTTCGTGCTTACACTTGCCAAAATGGATGGAAGAGTGTCGTGTGGCAGGCAGAGTCTATTAGCACTGAGCATGGATTTTCATTTTTTATTTTTTATTTTTACATTATATGGAACAGCTGCTCTGACGGAACGTTTTGTCGCAGTTTTTTGCGTATAATCTACAGTTCTCCCATGGACTGAATGTTTTTCCTTTTTACAATATCTTTAGTGTTCTTCCCCACGCACAGTGCATGCCTCGCCGCTTCTGTACATCCTCGACCTGCATCTCTGCATGTACCCGGTGTCTATTTGCTTCTTCCCTTACATAATCGTTCTTTTCAACAGGCGTAGTCCAGCAGAAAGTCCTGGGCATTTTCCCCTCGGGGCCCCCTGCGAACCTGAGGACGTACAGCACACTACACCCTACGACTGGCAACATCAACCTCAGAGCCAGCACCTCCTCTACCACCCAGCAGCAGCAGGTCTTTTGCCTTTCTTATCGTCCTTTTCACATGAATCTTGGGAAAGTATTAACCACAGTGATTGATGATTTTTCCTTTTGGCTTTGTGTTCCAGGTTGTCGCAGCAGGAGGCCAAATGCAGCCTGTGACGACGACGACGGGCCAGTCCCTGACCCCGTCTACCTCTGTGGGCGCAGCAATGGCCAGAGGTCCAGCCTTGGCTCAGCAAGGTGTTCTGTCTAACTGATCTGATTTATTTTCGCAAATGAATGTCTTCAGCCTTTTGTGGCTCTAACATAGCATTCTTACTCACCCCCCCCCCCCCCCCCCCTCCAGGCCAACCTCAGCCGACTGTGACACAGACGGGTCCTGCTTCTACACCTGTTCAGAGGGCAGCGGGTCCTGCACCATCACCTCATGCAGCCACCACAGCACCTGGACAGCCACCTGTAGCTTCGTCCCAGACCAACAGACCACAACAGGGTCAAGTTAAACTCACTATGGCACAGCTCCTGCAGCTTACACAGGGTGCTCAGGTGAGGGCAACATTTTTTTGTTCTCCTGTAGTGAAAGTCTTAAAATGTTTTAAAGTCCTCATGACTTTGTTTTGAATGATACAAAGAGAATGATATCACTGTCAGCTAAAGGCGAGACTCCTTTTTGTCTGCAACTCTGCAGGGTGGAAACCCAGGTCTGACGGTGGTGATCCAGGGTCAGGGCCAGACCCAGGGACAGCTGCAAATCATCCCCCAGGGTGTAACAGTCATTCCCGTTCCTGGTCAGCAGCTAATGCAGGCAGCCATGCCCAACGGCCAGGTCCAGCGCTTCCTCTTCACTCCCATCCCCCCATCCTCATCAGCCGCAACTTCAGCACCCACTCAGACCCCTCAAGCCCAAATGTCAACGCCGACTCAAGCCGGGACCCCTGCGCAAGTCCAGACGACTCCCTCGGCCCTAGGCCAAACCCAATTGCCAGCCCCCGTACCCGCCCCAACGCAAATGCCAAGCTTGGCGCCCACAGTCCCTGTGCAAACCCGAGTTGCAGCCGCTACCACCCCGTTATCAGTCCCTGCACAGTCTCAAATATCCACTCCTGTGCCGGCCCTGCCTCACGTTGCAGCCCAGGCCTCCGCACCAGCCTCTGTCCCCGCACAGCCCCAAGTGGCAAGATCTGTGCCTTCCCCGGCACAGAATGCAGGCCCGGCCATGTCTCAGACGGTCTTCACCTCAGCCTCAACCCCTATGCAATCCCAGGTCTCCACCTTCACCCCAGGTTCATTCCTTACACAAACCCAAACTGTAGCGTCGCTCCCTGTCTCGGGACACGTCGCGCCTCAAGCCCAGATCCAGACCCATGCCTTCAGCCATGCCCCTGCTTTAGCCCCGGTCTCAGTCAAGGCGGCCGCCCAAGTTGCCGCCACAGCAGCCCCTTCTAACTCGGCCCAAACGTTTGCTTCTCCCTCTCTTCCCTCGCCTGTCCAAGTTCCAACCCCGGCTCTTGCTCCGGTCTCTGCTCCCGTCCTAGCTGTTGTGTCCACCCATATCGCTGTCCCGTCCCCAGCCAGGGCTCTCACCCAAATCCAGGCCACGGCTCCGGTTCCCCTTCACGCTGCTGTGGCCAACGCTGTCGTCACACCAGTCACCGCCACCTTTACAACACCCTCAGTGCCAGGTAAGGAACCCAACATATTTCCCACAAACGCACATCAACAGCACCCTGTTTCAGTCATTGTCTAAACACAAATGGTTGACTTGTTTAATGCATTGCTTGTTCTTGCTTCTCTGTCCTGTTGTAGCTCTGACCGAGCAGAGGGCAGCTCAGCCCCAGGTTTGGACTCCGGCCTCATCTCAAGCTCAGACTCCTGTTCAGCCAGCTCAGCAGGCTGCTGCTCCAGCGCAGACACTCGGCCTGGCCACTGTACCCGCCTCTGCATCGGTGTCCATGCATCCATCACCTGTCACCCTTCTGCCTCAAGCAGCTCTTCCTCCTCAAGCTCAAGGACACGTCCAGCACCCTACCGTTGTGTCCATGCAGCAGGTGTCTCAAATCCCGGTCTCAGCAGTGCAGGTTCATATGGGACTACCAGTCTCTTCTGTTGTATCTACGGTCAGACCCACGCAGCCTCAGCTCCAGCCCCAAACCCTTGCTCAACTTCAACCCCAGCGTCAAACCCAGATCCGTGCACAGATTCAGGTCCAACCCTTTGGCCAAGTCCAACAAATGCCTCTCATTCAGACTCAAGCCCATCTCCAGGCACAAGCCCAAAGCCACCCCCAGGTCCGAGTTCAGTTTCAGCCACAAACTCAGCAACCAGCCCATGCCCACGTACAGCCCATTGCTCAAAATCAACCTCAGGTGCAGTTTCAGTCCCAAAACCAAACCTTGACCCAGCCGCAGGTCCAGGCCCAGCTCCAAACAAGGGTCCAGCCTCAGTACCACCCCCAGGTACAGGCTTCATTTCAAACACAGGCTCAAACCCAACCCCAGACTCACCAACAGCCCCAGGTCCAATCTCAACCCCAGGTTCAGTCTCAGGCCCAAACTCAGTTACAACTACAACCCCAGATCCAAACCCAACTGCATCCCCAGGTTCAGGTCCAGTTCCAGCAACAGAGCCACGTTCACCCACAACCACAGACCCTGCAGCAACCCCAGGTACAAACTCAAGTCCAAACCCAGCCCCAGTTTCAAGTCCAGTCAGCGCAGCAGACCCAGGTCCAGCAACAGCTTCAGGTCCAAGCCCAACCCAAGGTCCAAGCTAAGCTCCAAGTCCAGTTCCAGCCTCAGAACCAAACTCAAGTTCAAGCGCAGCCTCAGCTTCAGGTCCAGTCTCCGATCAGGCATCAGCTCATCACCGTTCCAGGCCTCCAACAGCCTGTCCAGCTTCTCTCGGCTCTGCCGCCCCATGTTGCTGCTCAGATCCAAGCCCAGATCCAGGCACAGGCACAGCAGCAGGGTGGGGCAGTTCCCCAGCAGATCAAACTGCAGCTGCCAATCCAGATCCAGCAGACAGGGGGGCAAATCCAGGCCCACCAAATCCAGAACATGGTGACAATACAGGCACCAGCGAGCGTCCAGGAGCAGCTCCAAAGAATACAGCAGCAGCAGCAGCAACAGCAACAACAACAACAACAACAACAACAACAGCAGCAGCTGCAACAACAACAGCAGCTGCAGCAACAACAACAACAGCAACAGCAGCAGCAACAAAAACCAAAGAAGAAGAAACACCAGGAGGTTAAAAGGGAACAGAAAGAGCTGAGTCTGCAGGCCGTTAGCCCAGGGGATGGCATCCAAAAGCAGGTGTGACAAAAAGCAGAAGACTTCAGTGATTCATTTCTTACAGCGTTTAAAAACTTTTAATATTAACAAAAAGTGTTTTTGTTGTCAGGTGGTCGTGAAGCAGAACGCTACAGCGGAACAGCTGAAACAGAAGAAGAGCCTGGCTGCCGCTGAGAGAGAGGAGAACCAGAGGTTTGGGGCTTGATAATCACAGAAATGTGGGGATTAATGACAAATGTTGGATGACAGTTGTAATTTCTTGGTATTCACTCCACTCTTGTTGTCTCCGGCGCCCCCTGCTGTCCTCTGTTTTCAGAATGATCGTGTGCAACCAGGTGATGAAGTTCATCCTCGACAAGATCGAGAAGGACGAGAAGCAGGCGGCGAAGAAGAGGAAGAAGGAGGAGGTGGTGGAGCAGAAACGCTCCAGGCAGAACGCCACCAAGCTGACCGCGCTGCTGTACAAGCACAAGGAGCAGCTGAAGGCGGAGATCCTGAAGAAGAGGGCCCTGCTGGACAAGGAGCTGCAGCTGCAAGTCCAGGTGAGCACACGGTCCGCCTCCGTCAAGATGGTAAGAGATGCACCAGAGATGCCAAACATTACATTACATGTGTTGTCTCCTTCTCAGGAGGAGCTGAGGCGGGACATAGCCAGGCTACAAAAAGAAAAGGAGAAAGCCAGAACCGCCATCACTCAGGCCGCCGCAGCGACGGTCAAGGCGGCCTCTTCTCACTCCTCCCATCCCTCTCACGCCACACATTCCTCTCACAGCGCCCACGCGGCGACCTCGCCGTCCTCGTCGTCCTCGTCCCACAAACGCAAGAGGGAAGAGGAGCGGGACAAAGACAGGATTAAAGACAGGGACCGGCACCACGACAAGGACAAGCATCACGACAAGGACAAGAAGCGGGACCGGGACAAGGACCGAGACAGATGTCGGGACCGAGACAAAGACCGAGACGGGGAGCGAGAGAAGGAGAAGGAGCGGGAGCGGGACAGACATCGGGACAGAGACAAGGACAGAGACAAGGACAGAGACAAGGACAAGGACAAGGACAAAGACAAAGACAAGGACAGAGACAAGGATCTCTGGACAAAGGACAAGGACAAAGACGGGGACGGAGACGGAGACAAGGACGGAGATTCCAGCTCGTCCAAACACAAGAAGAAGAAGAAGCTGTCTTCTACCTCAAAGGATCACAAGAAGGACACCAAGTTGTACTGCGTCTGCAAAACGGCCTACGACGAGTCAAAGTAAGCTCTCTGGAGAAGAAGAAAATAAGCTAAACTGTTGCGATTACATTACAACGGCACAAACTAACGACCTTTCCCCCCCCCCCCCCTCAGGTTTTACATCGGGTGCGACCTGTGCTCCAACTGGTTCCACGGCGTGTGTGTCGGCATCACGGAGAAAGAGGCCAAGAAGCTGGAGGACTTTGTGTGCAACGACTGCAAACGCGGTCAGGAGGGAGCAAGCAACGAGGAGTTGTACTGCATCTGCCGGACGCCGTACGACGAATCGCAGTAAGGCTCCTCCCGCGACCCTCGCACGGCTCTCGTCTGGCGTTTCGTTGGTGCGCTAACGTGTCCGATTCTCACCCAACAGATTCTACATAGGCTGCGACCGCTGCCAGAACTGGTACCACGGCCGCTGCGTGGGCATCCTGCAGAGTGAGGCCAATCAAATCGACCTGTACGTCTGCCCGCAGTGTCAGTCAACGGAGGACGCCATGACAGTCCTCACGCCGCTCACCGACAAAGACTATGAGGGGTTGAAAAGAATACTACGCTCGTTACAGGTATGGAACCTGTGTTTGTCAGGATGTCTTTAATTATACTAAATCAAATAACTTTTTCACATTACCTTGTGTTGTGTATGCCCAACACAGTGAACATCGTAAAGTAGTAGTTTCAAAGGTATTGTTTCACTCTTATCACAGTTTACTCTACGGCCTGAAATCGTATCAAATTCTAAATGACGTCAAGAGAAATTCTGCAAATAGTTTTTCTTGATTTTGCTATTTTTGGTTCTCTAGATTGAGAATGTGTTCTGTAAGCGTTTTGGTGTTATTTCAACAGACTCACAAGATGGCATGGCCTTTCCTTGAACCGGTGGATCCCCACGACGCACCCGATTATTACCGCGTCATCAAGGAGCCGATGGGTAAGAACAAAACGTCGCCGTTATTTGGAGGAAATGTCTCGTGCATTCAATTCAAAGAAAAATCACACATTTCTCTTTCTTCCCTTGCAGACTTTTCCACAATGGAAACCCGCTTGCAAAAGCGACACTACCACAAGCTCACCGAGTTTGTGGCCGACGTGACCAAAATCTTCGACAACTGTCGCTATTACAACCCCAACGACACGCCGTTCTTTCAGTGCGCCGAGGTGCTCGAAGCCTTCTTTGTACAGAAGCTCAAAGGTTTCAAAGCGAGCAGGTAAGGTCGGGTGCTCCTGCTGCTGCAGACTCTCCGGGTTTCCACCAGTTTCTCCCTCCTCCTCCTCCACGCTTAACGTTCGCGTGTCGTGAAGCTGTGACTGTCTGTCATGTCGGTCTTTTCTTCATTTATGCATTTATGCCCTTCACTCACTTTTGTTCATACCACTGGCATGAGTAGCGAGTGTCATTCTGCAGTAGCTCGTGCTCTCCTTTTGTAGACTAGAGTTGGCTTTACACTCGGCCGTACTAAAACCAACAGAGCTGCCAAAGCTTTAGGACATCCCGTCCGATGTCTTAACAGAACTCAACGCCGTGTTACATCTGTGCCGTGTGTCATCTCGCATTTGTGTCTGTTCACTTGTTTGCTGCATGCCCTTTTGATTTATGCCATCCCATTTTTTTCTTCTTTCTTGCAGATTGTCAGATTCTTAAGTGGGTCAGTCTAGCTGGAGTCTGGACTGGATGCTGGGGGTCTCTAGTAATAATGAAATGGGAACTTTTGATTTCCAGAACAGCAAACAAAAAAAAATCATAAAAAAAATCTGTTGATAAAGAAAAAATAATTACACAAAAAACACCAATTGTGCTTTCATGTAAATTCCACCGATTTAACATTTTTTTTGGTTTCCATAATAATATTCAGTTTAGTCACAATGGCAGCCATGTTGACATGCGTTTACCATGTAATCAAGGGACAAGCTTTCTTCTCATAATGTCCTTAAATCTGGCCTTTGTTGAACAGTCCTTTGTGTTTTCAGTGGGATTTTAAATGCATTTTAGTTCCTAACTTGTATTTATTTTCTGTTACACATCTTGAGTTGGATTGGATAATGTGTTGACTTTGCCAGGTATAAGAAACGTATATAAAGCTGCATATTTTATTATCTAGAGATATTTATGAGAAGTTCTGTATGTTACATCCCTTTTTGGAGTTTGATCGAGCTGGCTGTTAAGGTGGTTGTCTTGAATGTACATACTTTTTATCATGTACAGCGGTTGTAAGATATGTCTAACTCTTGTGTTTGAATGTTTTTAAAAAATAACTATGAAGCAAATCATTTTAGATAGTATTATTTTATGAGACTAAAAATGTACTACAAAGAGCGAGGAATCCTCGCGTCACACAGTAACCTCAGTTTGTAGTTGTGGAAGAGTTCCTTCACTAATAAAAAGCATTCCCAATGAATTTACACCATCATGGCTTCAGGATCCTCCGCCGACCTCTTTGCATCCTCTGTTTCTGTTTTTTGTTGAGATGTTGCGATTGTAAACGAAAAAGAAAACTGCGAAGGGCTCTCAACTTTCCTCCCTCCCCTCTCTCCGCATTCTGTAGGTCTCATAACAACAAGCTACAGTGTTCGCCAGCCTCTTAGAAAGCACCGCACATTGCTCAAACAAAATGCACTTGCCACGAATATGGCTTTTTCTGAACTGTAACTGTGTGACAGACTCGGCCTCGTCCCGTGTGTGGGATCAGCTCCCCTGACTGTCGGTGCAGCCAGCGCTGCTGCTCTCGCAGAGCTGTTCAGGCAGAGCTGTCCAATTCAGCTCTAAGGGACCTTGTTTTTGTCTTTTTTTTGGACCTGTCTTCATCAGTGGGACTGTACTGAGGAGGAGCACGAGCGACTGAGGCGTTTCAGAAGAAAAGTTTACCTCGGAGAAAAAGACTCTTAAGGAGCTCTCATATTTCATATTTCCATGTTTATTTTTTGATCTCAGTCTTTTTTCTTTTCTTTTCTTCTTAAAAAAAAAACAAACCCTCAGGCCATCCTTGTGGTCATCATGTCCAATGAGAAATAGGAAATGAAGTACTGACAGCGACTGAGTTTAACGGAGCATAATGTAAAGAGAGTTTTGTGTCTAAATTTCGGATATCACAGTGGAACTTTTTTTCTTCTTCTCACGTTTCCACTCATTGTTTCGTCTGAAGTGGCATGAAAGAGTTGTACTGAATATCTGGACACCAGTAGTCTGCGTGGTTAAACTTCTATAACCTCCTGAAAATACAGTAATAAGCTATTGTAAATGGACTGCTCTGCGGTAGTGACTGACTGAGAAGGATGAAGCGACATGTTTGAAGGCTCCTGCCCTGTTTGTAAAAAAAAAAATTTCGATTTGATTTCTTTTTCTTTTTTTGTATTACATCTGAAGAAATATTGATGTATATGGAACTTAATAAAAATGAAAAGACTGATTTCTTCCTTGTGTGTTTGTGGCAGACGGTGACACATGGAAGTGTTTACATCTATATGAAAGTTTTAAAATGTTTTAGCACAAGACAAGTTTGTGTATAGGCCTACAGAGCAGCTCAAGAAAAAAAAAAGTATATATATATAAATAAAGCAGGGACAGAATGAAACGGATTAAATTCATTAAAATGAAAAATAAGGAACTGACAAATCATTAGATGAGTCTGTCTTAAGTCTGTCATATTAAGAAATGCATTTAATTTAAAACGGTCTGAAATGTGGGACATTGTTCTTGATTTATGAGCATGACATTTCCCTTTCCTGTAACAACCGTCCTGTTTAGCTGGGCTGATACAAATAAAACCATATCTTGAGGAATATACATTTATTTGCAAATATTCAATTTCAGATGTGACAAAATGGTAATGAAAAAGACACGTGTTTTTTACATTTACTTAGGAATGTGTTACATGGAGGATTTGAAACTGAATGCGTTTTTTAAGACTTCATCACACCAGGACCGGAATGCACGGATCCAGGAACAGCTCATCCCTCGTACACGTACATCTGACTGAAAGAACGGAAAGAATACCGACCCAGAGTCAGATTTAACATAGAAATGTTCAAACGCAAAGGAGATATCGCGATAGTTCCGTAGAGTGACGACATTTCCTGTGTGCTGTGTGATTTTTTGAAACGGTCCAATGAACGGAGGCGGCTGGATGCGTTCGCTCGAACGGACCAATCAGGTGGCTTTATTACAGGAATTTAAAGGTCTGTGCGGTACTTACCGCGTACCATAACCCTTTGCGTGAGGATCAGGTAAGCGCGTGTCAACTGCTTATGTAGTTGTATCTAAAGGAATATTGTTTTATATTAGAAAAATTAGAGTTTTTTATGATTTTCTGTACGGCGCTTACTGTATATTCATCTTCAGCGAGCTGTCAGTTGGCCTAATTTAATGTCAAACCGACGGTCTGCTCGTGTTTGACGTGTTTGTCATTGGTCGCGCTACTTGCTCACGAGGCTGCTCGAAGTACTTTGTACCAGCTAACCCTTTTTTTAAATACTCTGTCCGCAGGAATAACTCCACAAAACACAAGTTTTCACTGCTGCTACGCCTCCTCGTCAGTTAAAGAAACATGTCTGAGAACGTGGAACGTCTGAACAAGTTCAAGAACAAAGGCAAAGATGCTAATGTGAGTACAACACGTTACGTTTAGCATCAGACCAGCGTCGATATCCGCGAGTTGCAGTTTTAAAACTAACAATGTGACTTTACTTCAAACGAACGCAGGAACTTCGACGCAGGAGAGTGGAGGTGAACGTGGAGCTCCGCAAGGCGAAGAAAGATGACCAGATGTTCAAAAGAAGAAATGTGTCTGCGTTTCCTGACGGGGCCACTTCTCCCCTTCAGGAAAGGACTCAGAACTGCCTGGTAGGCCTGTTTACCAAACATAAATAATTTAAATACAGGAACATTTTTATTCTATTGTTCAATCTTGTTTTTTGTGTTCTATAAAGGTGGTGAGCACTTTGTACCAGACACTTAATCTTATTAAATACGGTAGCTACAAATGTAATGCGGTGTGAGGGGGTTAATTAATGCTACTGAATATACATATATTGTCTTAACATGGATAATGTACAGAATTAAAGTTGGACAAAATGGGAGGAGCCAGTGTAAAATCCCTACCCTTGTATTACTTCAGTTAAACCAACTCCTTTCAGATGGTCCTAATAATATAAAGCAAAACGTTCATAAAGCTAACAGCTGTTTGCATGTAATGTACAGCGATTCAGGTTGTCCTCCTCTGTCTATACTTTTATTTATTGAAATCATAACTCGTCTTGTGTGACCTTTGGCAGGCTGCCAGACAGTGGACGGTTGAAGAGATTCTCGCAGGAGTGAACAGCAGCGACCTCGAGTCCCAGCTCCAGGCGACCCAGGCTGCCAGGTTAATGACGCTTCATTAAATAACACAATCGTATCTACCGACGACCTCCACGGTGACTTACTTTTACCATACTGCCCCGAATGCAGGAAGCTCCTGTCTCGTGACAAGAACCCCCCCATCAACCAGATGATCGGTGCCGGCCTGATCCCCAAGTTCGTCGCCTTCCTGGGGCTGGTCGACTGTCCTCCGATCCAGTTCGAGGCCTCCTGGGCTCTGACCAACATTGCCTCTGGGACGTGTGATCAGACCGCTGCTGTGGTTGAGGGCGGGGCCATCCCGGCCTTCATCAGCCTGGTCACATCGCACCACCAGCACATCAGCGAGCAGGCGGTGTGGGCCCTCGGAAACATTGCTGGTAACGGACAGAATTTATTTATATATTTTTTTTTAAATAATTCTTTGTCTGGACTGTCATTATCATACATATTTGTTATTGTTTTTTTAGGTGATGGCTCGTCTCTTAGAGACAGGGTCATTAAAAATGGCGCTGTGGCCCCTCTTCTCAGTCTGCTGGCAGTCCCTGACCTGTCTGTATTTAGTGTAAGTATTCATTAAAAATCACATATATCCTCTTCGCCCACTAGAGGGTGCTCTAACTCAACCATATTGCTGCCTGAACTAATGCCTTCTCTTCTACCTGGTTTCTTTGCAGACCGGCTACATGAGAAACGTCACATGGACGCTGTCTAACCTCTGCCGCAACAAGAACCCCTCCCCCCCCATGACGGCGGTCCAACAGATCCTACCCGCTCTGGTTCGTCTGCTACACCACGATGACCGGGAGGTGTTGGCCGACACGTGTTGGGCCGTTTCATACCTGACCGACGGCTCCAATGACCGCATCGAGGTGATGGTCCAGACCGGCTTAATTCCTCGCCTGGTGAATCTGCTCGGCGCTGAAGAGCTGCCCGTCATTGTACGTATAAAAATCCTGCAAGTTCTTCCAGTGTGTACTGCGTGTGCACTTTGGTACATTGTTCCAGCTCCCTGAGGCAACTCCTCAGGTTCTGGCAGGCCGTAGAATGACCCCCATCACCCCCCCTCCCCCCCTCAGACCCCAGCGTTGCGTGCCATCGGCAACATCGTGACTGGCACGGATGAGCAGACCCAGGCGGTGCTGAATGCCGGGGCCCTGACCATGTTCCCCCGGCTGCTGCGCCACAAGAAGGCCAACATTCAGAAGGAGGCAGCCTGGACTCTGTCCAACATCACAGCAGGGAAGGACGCCCAAATCCAGGAGGTCATCGACGCGGGAATCGTTCCGCACCTGGTCAATACGCTTGTGCAGGTTTGTTCCCCCCGGTTGAATTTGTTTCACTCATTAGAGAAATATAATTTTACAAGTACGCTGCTATTTAAACAGACTCCTACATCAGTCTTAACTTTTCATGCGTGTCTGTGGCTCATCCTTCCCTTGTCTGTTCTCTGCAGGGTGACTACAAAACTCAGAAGGAGGCTGTGTGGGCTGTTACAAACTTCACCAGTGGGGGCACCGTTGAGCAGGTGGTTTACCTTGTACAAGCCAATGTGCTCGAGCCTCTTCTGAACCTCCTCTCCTCTAAGGACAGCAAAATTGTCCTCGTCATCTTGGATGCCATCACCAATATCTTCATGGTGAGTGTGTTTTCATGGAGGGATACAGATGTGCGTTATTTGCCGGATCTGATAAATCCAATTAATCATTGATGGTGACTAGATGGCTGTTAAATGCTTCTGCTTCTGTGTGTTCTCCTACCAGGCCGGGGATAAAATCGGGGAGTCGGACAAGCTGAGTCTAATGGTGGAAGAATTCGGCGGACTGGACAAGATTGAGGCTCTGCAGTCTCATGAGAATGAGATGATCTACAAAGCATCTCTCAGTCTCATTGAGAAATACTTCTCTGACGAGGTACGTGTCTTTTAAGATGTTTGAACTGAATTCTTTTCAAATTAACTTTTTATGCCCATTAATCTTTATTTATATTTCTGATTTGTTTTTTTTAATTCCTTTTTATTTAAAGGAGGAGGTGGTGCAGAATGTGGTCCCAGAAGCAACCGATGACGGTTATACGTTCAACATCAGTGACAACCAAAGCACTTTCAATTTCTAGATCATGTTCTAATGCCTCTTTACTCTCCTTTACTGTATCCTCTCTGCTACTGTTTGTCCTTTTGTTCGTGTGACTGTGGAGTTCCTTTTGTATGTTTTGTACATACTATTTTAATATGAAAAAAAAACATGATTGTAAATAAAGTTATCAGATCATGTGTCAGGGTTTTGAGATTTATTGTCTTACCGTCGAGTGCATTTACTTTGTGTTGATTCAGTCTGAGTGTACTCTCAAAATAGAAGAGAAGTGCATTCACAGTGATTAGTGACATTAGCATATCTATAATACTTATGTCTTGAGACTTTTCTTCCCTTACTCAAAGTGATGTTTCTTTCTGAGTGGTGTTTGCTCATCCTGACTCATTACTGCCTCATCTGTTGACCGAATTGACCTTTTTTTATTACTCCAGTAAATGCCAATAGAAAGTAGAGGCAATTTACATGAATTCAGCTTCTTACCTCAGTGAGCACTTTCATGCTTCATATCAGCAATAACACCACAGATTTGTCCTGTGTTAGCAGGAATAGTTTGACTTTATGGGGAAAAACGCTTATTCACTGAAATTACTACTCTGTCAAATAGTCTGGCACTTAAACCCCTGTAACTTTTAATTTGATGTCAAGCTATTCCTTAAACCTGGCTCAACTTGGCTACAATGCAATGTGCTACATTTGGAAATGTCACACTCTCAATTGCATATTCCTGGTGGCACCTCGCTTTTGTCATTATCAAGGTCCGGTCTCTGTCTGCTGTAAAAATTGAATTTCTTTAACAGAACTATGAGAAGCACACTACTGTGATGGACGCTATGTATTAAACGGTGGCTGTAGAAGGGGGGGGGGCAGACATGTGTAGAGTGTCTACGCCCCTGTTAAGTCCTAAACGGTCAAAACACAGGTAGCTGTGTTTACTGAAGCCATCAAAGTAAAAACTCTGGACGGCTCATCACCAGCTCAAGGACACAGTGGGGCCAGTGTGTGAACTACAGTGAGGTGCCACATGTTGGAGACATGCCCCCCCCCCCCCTCACAAAGTGGTGTTGTCGTCACCGGGCAGCTCCTAGCAGCAGCAGCAGCAGCAGCAGCAGCAGCCTCCTGAAGCGGGATCCACACCGGAGGGCTCAACAGTTCAACTCTCGTTGAGCGGTGAGGAGGACCGAGGATGTGAAGACGAACCCCGCGTTAACAGCGTCGTCACGGTTGCTCGTTTGCACGTCTCACCGGGGAGAAGCCGGTTGTAGTAAATGCGCTCTGCAGCGCTGCTACACTCGAGATTTATTTTAATTTAATTATTTTTTAATTTTTCGCATTTGTGAGCGATCGCTATGGCAGTTCAGTTCACATCCGGGCCACAATGCCTTGACTCCATTATTGTCTAAAACTGGCGGAGAGGTTGATAAACCTAGTTATTTTTAATTTTTTTACAGTTAACGACACGTTTTTATTACGAGTAGTGAAGGCTGGAACCGAGAGGAGATGTCTAACCAAGGAGTCCGGCGGAATGGCCCCGTGAAGCTGCGACTAACAGGTAGCTAGCAACGCTTTTAAATCCCCAAGTATGTCCCCCCCCCACACACACACACTAGCTAGGAGGGCTCCGTGTATGTGCTGGATGGGAACAGCTCCCATGGGCCATGGAGTTGGCTTGCCGCCGGTTCTTTCTCCCGTGATTTACACGATTTTGTAAACCGCTACAGTGCATTTTAAATATGAGTTATCTCCCCAGTGTTAGCTAATATTGGGAAATAGACCGAGTGGACCAGTAGATGCGGCTGAATTTGGATATTATTGTTCTTGGAAATAGTCTTAGCCCTGTGACTGTCGCCAGTAACCACCACCAGCCATAACACGGGTCCCGGAGTATTGAGGCTAATACATTGTGCTGCTCTGCCGCTCCGCTGGGGGGTTCGTGTCGCTTTGATGGAACCAAAACGTGGGAGCGCGTCTCGCATGTCAACTGAACCTATAACATGTATACATAAAAATGTATCTGCAACGGAAGAGAGCTGCATAACTAACGTTATCACCCCGTTGTGCTGACAGACGGGCTCACTTAAAGTTGGATAGCCGACGTTAGCTTAGCCAGACAGCCAGACAGCAAGCTATAATCGAGCCTTTATGGCAGGACCAGCCTCGGAAGAGATGACAGCCAGCTCCACAGGTCACAAGCAGTGTCCCATAGCTGCCTACAGACAGACAGACAGACAGACAGCTGCCTCCTTTCATTGTTATTGTGTTTATAACAGCTCACCATTGAGTTGTAACTGCATCCTTTTAAACAGCATTCTGCTGTGAGCGCATACTTTTACAGCGTTACCCTCTCTTCTCCCCCTCTCAGCTGTTTGGTTTATGTCTTTTCAACAAAAACAGCCAAAAAGGTTTACACGAGAGCCCACTGTTTTGACTGGGAGGAGAGGCCGACAGCTGCACTTTTTGATGTACGTCCAGGGTCTGACCTGAAACAAATTCCATGGCAGCCTCTTCCATCAGGAGTGCCCAAATTAAATATTTGAGCTGGTGCTGTTTCTGATAGGAATACGTGGGGAAGGACGAGGAGGGGCTTTAATGAGCTGGAGATGCAAGACGGCCAAGTACATCAAGCGTTCAGCTACATTTCTTTTATTCCTTTTATGTCAGAAGTCATTCACGGGTCAATAAGAAATGAGAAGAATTGTATACAAACAATAGCTACCCAGCATTCCTAAAATCATATATACATCATGCATAAGAGCGTGTGCAGTATGGGGAGAAATCTAGAGTCTGTTAGTTTGTCACTGCAGCTTGAGACGGACCTCCGTGGTCTCCTGGTGGAATGCTGAGAATGTGAGTCCACGCTGTGACAAATAGCGAGAGCGGGACCTCACCGACCACCTCTCCTCTTGAGCGAGACTAAATATCACCCCTCTTAAAGCATAACATTATTACTCCCTTTGCACGATCCTCTGTCTGTATACCTCTGCAGTGATATGTCTTTCCGAATGACGTAATGTTGTGCCATGTCATCCACATGCTCCGCTCTGTGCTGGAGAGCAGCGCAGGAAAGGAAGCTCTGTAGGAAGGCAGCGAAGCCCAAGTCCCCGCGTCTAGCAGAGAGACTTCGCCACACACACACACACACACACACACACACACACACACACACACACACACACACACACACACACACACACACACACACACACACACACACACTGTCATTATGTGTTTCTTTGTTTAGCGCTGCACAGCTGTGTATACCAGGCTGATTAGACTGCTGCGTGGGGACTAATGGGCCCAGAGAGTGTCGTTGCGACATCGTAGCTGCAAGTTGCACGATTTTTTGACACATGGCTGCAGATGAATCCGTTTCCTGTCAGGTTGCGAACGATGAGTCGCTACATTTAAACAGGCCCGTAGCTTGTTTGTGCTGTAGGCGTCTCTTCTTGCTTACAACCCCCCCATCCCATCCATTTGAACCAGATGTTGCAGATGTTTGCCATCTATTAAACTGGAAAAATATGGCGAGCGAGCTGCTAAAACTAACACTCGGGGTGAGAATTGCCCCTTGACAATGCAGGGACATGTTTCCATTATACTTGACAGCAGATCACTCCTAAATGACGTGACACACACAGCTAATAGCGCGACACGTCATGATCCGCCCCGGCCATGAGTTGCATCATTGCGGCGCGGCTCGTTGCTTTTTTGTCTAATCATTCGTGAATTCGCAGACATCGCTCCCGGTGTCATTTTGCACCGCCTTTCATGCAACTGTCAAATTTAACGACGCGCAGCTGAATGCCAAGTCACAGTTGGTTCCCTCTAATGTGATTGCAGACAAGTGAACGCATCCTTTTCAATCCGTCTGTGAGTCACAAAGCTGTCCGTCACACACAAGTGAAATCAGACTCCTTAAAAAAGAATCAGCGAGAGTCATCGACGTTCTGTCTTTACCTCTTTTGTATACACTTCCTGCCCAGAAAGACGTGCAACGGAACGATAAATTAACTTGATGTTTGATTGATTTTCTGCTCTGATTCAGACTCTGGACGTTTATTGGCCCTCTTTGTGTCTCAGCTCAGAGCTTACATGTGACCTGTTCAGCATATGGTTTGCTCGTCAGAATTCTTTGGCGCGCTGCAGACTAACGAAGAGAGCTATCTCAGTGGGATTCCCTCGAATTCTCCATTCGCATTCCCACCTCTTCCTCTCTGAGTCACCCCTGTTCTTTCCGACTGTAAGCCCACCCCCCCACACCGGTCCAAAGCAGATGAGTCCAAAGCGTATTCCACTCCCACCCTCACTAACCAAGCTTTTCCTGTCCGATGCACCCTCTTGTGTGGGTCGTTGTCTGTCTTTTCGGTCAATCAGCCGCTGTTGCAAATGAACAGGATTTCGCCGCGCTGCAGCCAATCCTCCAAATAGGAGGGCCGGCGCTTTTATTTGTGATTAAATAGTTGCAAATTGTCCCCGTTCCTTCCCCCCTTGTAAGAGGACCGGCGGTTGAATGGACACAGATGCTGCCTGAGAATAAAGCAGACTTATTTTGAAGATGCAACAAAGGCCCCGGGGTCTCACACTGGCCCTCTGTGCGGCTTTGAGTGAAAGGCTGAGGTCTCTCCTTTATTTGAGCGCGAGTCCTCGCTTTTTCAATGCAGCTTGGTCTGACTGTAGTCTACAGATTGGGTGTGGGTGTGGGTGTGGGTGTACCCCCCACAGCTGGGTACAGATGGGGCTGCGGAGGCACCGGGGGCCTGGTGATCAAGACCGTTTTAATGTGGTCGGAGCCGGCTCTCGGTCCCTTCATGTGGTCTCAGTCGGAGCCCTTTTCAACCAGAGTGGCTGTATGGAAGCGATTTGGGCTTCATCTGGGTGTTCAGACAGGATACATGGTAAATACACAGTGATTAGCTGCACGTGGTGAACTGTTGGCTCATCGTGGACGTGCACTCTGAGCAAACGTTTCTACGAGACGTGAAAGAAAACAAATACAACGGCGGCAAAGGACCAGAAAAGAACCCGTGGAGTGGAGGAATCAAAGGGCGAACGAGCAATCATTGCACGTCATTTGTAAACATGTCCCCCCCCCCCCCCCCTGCAGAGAGCCTCCCCGTAATTTAAAATTGTTCCATCAATTAATTGACCGACTGGGCTCGGCTTTACTGTTGCTTCAGCTGCTCTTCAATGCGGACAAAGCCTTCTGCGGTTGCTCTGCCCTCAACCGCCGCCAGCAACGGCCCCCAAGGAGACCAGATGTAGCCGGGGGGGGGAGAGAGAGAGAGAGAGAGCTTCTCAGAGAGGAAGTGCTCCCTAGACCCCAACACTTGTCCAAACGTCACCCCTGACAGGTGGGGAGCAGAACAACCCAGAACCCCCCTTTTTGAGGTTCCCCAGGAATAATAAAGTGAATAAATGCTGTTACTCCGCAGGACGTCAGGCGTCCCGTGTGCTTACAGCTCTGTCCCGTCACTGTATTATAACAGCGGGCCGAGGGGTTTGCTTTGTGGGCGGCCTGTGTGGTTTTGGGGAGATCGTCTCTTCCTCCTGCTGAGCAGAGCATCGTGGCTTCAGAGTGGCTGCTTTGTAACATTAACAACAGATAATATTTTCCCGTATCCGCACATCCTGTTTCATTCGGACCCTGAGAGAGCGGACAGAATGACCTGCCGTGCTCTCTGTTTACTGTTGTCCTACAGCAGGGGTCCCCAACCAAAGCCCTGCATTCAGAATCTTACTTAAAATATGTAAGTGTATAATCAAGAATAATTTACGCACAGTGCAGCCCAATGGGCTCTTGAGTTGTTAGAGTATTAAATATTATAATATTATTATTATTATCGTTGCAGTAACATGTGAGAGGCATTTTAATGTTGTAGCTGGCTGCGATAGAGCACATTTTATTTATTTTCATACAGTTGGGTGGTTTAATTTACTGTATAACAATGCGTTGTATTTCCACTCATTATCAATAAATGCAGTGACGTACAAATTCCAACCTTTGTCCCGTTGTTTCCACCGTCCTGGTGCTCCGAATATGCAGCTGAACTTCTCTCTGTATCTGCATTTTTGTCGTCGGTACGCAATAACAGTTCCTTAAAGAACTTAAATTAGTATGGCGTATTCAGCCAGGATGAGTCATGAGACTTTACCTCTCAGCGTGGGATCCATACACGGTGCCGTACTGCATGTTTACACTGGCCTCCAGTAGCTCTGCCAGAGGGAGAAGAGTGCAGACGGTGAGGCCTCAGAGAAGTGCTAATCCTGCTGGGTGGTTTGGGAAAGACCTTCTTCAAAGGCCGGCTCTGTTAACCTGGCTGTGGTGGTTAATGGGTCAAAACTGGATTAGCAGCGAGTGTGAGGGAGGGGAGCTCCTTCCGGTCCGCAGGATGTTATCCTATCAGTCCTGCCTGGAGGGTCTCTCCATGCTGCCCCTCTTATTTCTCGCCTATTTCCCAAACTAGTGCTCCCTTTTGAAGTTATCAACTTTTTTTTGTATCAGAGGCGGCTGCATGCATATCCAATGTCAGGCTAGAACCCTGTTAGTCTGCAGAAAACGGAGGGCATTTCAAGTCGGTCTGGATTGCATAATATGAAGAAAACATGCACTGTGTGTTATTGTAACAACGCACATGTGAAACGGTTCTATACAGCTTTCCGTGACTCCAGAGGGAGTTGCACAAAGTCTGCTCAATATCCTCCAATGATGTCACTTGAGTTTGTAGATGAAAACAATGTGGGGGAGTGGAGTTTAAGGGGCTATTCAAATGTTGTTGTTTTTTTTTGCGCATTGGTGTCAATGTAGACGTGCAATGTAAACTCCGCTCAAAAGTGAGAGCGTTCCAAATCGGCTATTTTTCAGGGCGCGCTGCGGCTGCGCTCCGAGATTTAACTATTTGAACGCGGCAGCGCACACCGCATGTCATGTGACGAGAACCAGGTACACGCTGGCAGCCAGGTGTCAAAAATCAGTCAACGGTAAATTTATATATATATAAGGAAAAGTGAATCATATTTAGTGCAGGACTACCCAGAGCTTTACCATCTGTTCCAGGTTCCACAGACTCCACAACGTCCGTTTGAACGGTCAGCTAAACCTACAGAAACACATTGAGCAGTAGAGCTACTGTTTCAGAGCAGGTTGCAGGTTTTGGCTGGCGTGACAGCAGCGCGTGTCAAGTGTATTGAGAATATTCACGCTGGAAATGGTGATCAATGCAACACGTTATGCTGCCTTTAGTAAAAGCTCACATTCATTACCCGTCTCGGAACATCTCTTCAGAAACGTGTGGTGGTGGTCCACCGTCACACCCGTGTGAGCTGGTACAAGAGAGCCGTTTTCTTCTATCATTATACCGGTCGGTGTTACTCCGCTGGAAGGTTCAGGTGGAGCAGTCCGCATGGAGAGGCCTCTCCTGTCCCATTCCAACGTTTGATCTGCGATTCAAGCTCTGGCATTAGGCCTGTTTCCTCCGTTAGGTTTGTTTGTCGGGACGTCTGTGATTATTATCGTCGCTCAGCGGCGTGCCCAGGTGAGATCGCCCAGCAAGTTCGCACAGAGTCTCATTAGCTCTGACAAATATCCACGCGTGCGACGGTCGGTTCAGTTCGGAGCGGCCAGAGCGTTGCTGCCCAGCTGTCTGATGAAGGACGGTAACCTGAGAATAATTCTCCGACGTGAGACCCGTAAACCTGGACGGACACGGGTTGATACATAGAATCAACGCTGAATAACCTCAAACAGATGAGGGGGGGGGGGGTTCTCATGTCTCCAGGGTTTTCCGGCTCGTGGGGGGGGCTGGGGGGCTGGTGCGAATGCCACAAGATGCCAACAGCTGACCGAAGGCGTCCGTCCGTGCCTCGGCCTGACGTTTGAGCCCATTTCGGTCCTCTGAGGAGACGGGATCAGAGGAGAGATGTTTATATTCACACCGGATCACGTTTCAAATGGCACCTCTGCCAAAGTTGGACAAATACACCACAGGATTCCTGCGTAGTAAAAAAAAAAAAGAGAGTCTGACTGCAAACGTGATATTTCAACATTGGGCTACACCAAAGAATCCCAAATATGTACGGAGGCCCATGGGTAGTCCCTGTCCGCTGTTAGCAGGATATTCATTAGGAGACTAAGCTTCCAATCCAGACGTGTGAGGGACAAACGCCTGATGATTGAGCTCTCAGGCAGACTGTCGTGTTGGCCTCATATTTATTATAGGCGCACCACTTCATGTGCTAATCAACTGTCCAGAGCTTAAGAACAGTGTTGTAGTGATGATGAATTTTGACGTTGCCTTGGTTTCCCACGCCTGAATGAAATGATCGTTTGGATGAATTAAGAAACAAAGCTCAGGCTTGTGACGGTCACATGGAGCATTCTCCTCACATCAGCACTATTTTGGTTTTACTCAGTCTTAGAGCTCACGTTTGAAGGTCTATATTTAAGGTTTTACATGATAATACAGCATTTGGCGAATTCCACAGGTTTGATGGCATCTGTCTGCTCCCCCCGAGTTAAACATAACCTCGACACAACGAGCCTTCCTCTAACAAGCCGAGCTCTGAGCGATGATTTCATCGAAGCTCAGCTAAATTTGGGCCAGACATGACGACGCGTGTCCTCTAGACGTGTTAACATCTAGTTTAACGATGAGTTGCAGCACATGGTGGAAGCCGGTTCATGGCATGGTCACTACTTCATGGTAATCATTTTTCAAGCAATAAAAGTGAAGAAAAGATGCCAAACTTTCTCCGCTCATGGGACGATCTGCTGCTATTTTTTTGATTTTGGATATTTGGTGGAACTTCAGACATTTAGAGATGTCTTTGCAGTTGGGATGGATGGATTTCATTTAAAAAAAAGAAAATCAGCAGAAAGTTATTAGGAAACTAACTGTAGTGGCCCATTCTCAAGACAGCCGTGCAGCGCTGTGATCTCCGATCACGACAGGATTACTGTCCTGATTCTTAAAAGGCTGAGGGTCCTCTCACTCCAACACATTCACTGGCCAGGCTCCCCGTATGAAAGGGGAAAATACGACCGAGTGGTAATGATGTAACACTGCTCCGAGATGAAGTTGTGAAATCGTTCCTAGAAACTAAAAACTCCCCAGGATTGGGGGGGGGGGGGGGGGGGGGGGGGGGGGGGGGGGGGCGAAGCAAAGCAGCATTCCTGGCATTTAACGTGGCGGTGTGGTGGTCCTGGACTTCTGTTAAACCGGTTGGTACCATCCCAACCGCTCCGCTGCTGCTGCTGCTGCTCGGTCCAAGGCCTCTGCTCTCCCCCATTACATCAGAGAGGGCAAAGGAGCCAAGAGGCTCGGGGAGCCGAGCAGCACACCGAAAAACCGGCTCTGGTCCCGGGCCAGCGGCAGTGCAAGCTTGCAGAAGCCGAAGGCCGCGCTCCGATTCGCTCTCCGTGACGACTTCTCACTTAGCTGCAGCGGCGGGAGGCGCTGTGGAAGACTTTACTCGCCTGGCTCGACTCTCCGCTAGGAACGTTGTAGCGCACGGAGTGGAAAGAGAGGGTGATGCACTATGCAGGGGGAACAGGAATGCCACTAAAAATTGCCATTGTGGCATGGTTTCCCACTATTTGGAGCCCAAAAATAGTCGGGGTGGACTCCTCTATTATGCAATTACTGTGGACTGTATCACGGAGGGAAAAAGGTGACGCGAGACGGATGAAATGTTCTTTCCTTTCCCGTGTGAATGTGCGTGGTGAGTTTCCCCCATGTAGTCAAACAGAGGGAGATAAACTCCTCACTTCACCTTAGTCGCCATCTTTGTACCTGCATCTGCATCTTTAGCGAAAGAGTAGTTTAGTTAGAAAGCAAACTAGGTTGAACGACAGGTGTTTCCTGCAGGCTTTTGTTTTGTATTATTTCCATTATAGATTAAGCTGCTGATTATTTTCTTGATTTATCGTTTTGTTCATAAAAATGTCTAAATTGCAAAATTGAAAATGTGCTGGTTTGCCAGAGCCCGAGGTGACTTGGGTGAAGCTGGTACCAGATCATTTTAGAGAAAAAAAAAAACAATACAAGATAAAATCTGATTATAATGCATCATCCAGCAGCATCTCTATTTCACCGACCAAAACTGAAAATGACGGCAATGTACCATAGTTTTACTTCCTTAATAGTCATGTGACTTTGAACCTTTGAGCATTATTTTTTTTCATCAGAGGTGAGAAGGGGTTCTCAGTGACCTCCATCGCCAATAAAACACCGTCTCTGAGCTCATTTTTCAATTAATCGATAATCGAAATAACTGTCGTTCAATTTAGCGATTAATCACATTTGCGTCAGATTTATACTCGATCATCCCCCGGCTGTCTGTCCAATCACTGTGTGTCCCCGTTCAGTCTCTAGTCATCTATCGCTTGGCAGCATTAAATCTTGACTGTCAGGAACCTCCATTGGTTACGGCTGCCAGCGCTGTGCATCTTGGGAAACGAACCCCAAACAAAACCCAAGTTCCCGGACAGGTCTTTGTCTTGGCCGCTGGCCCAGATGTTATCAACGTCTGATAATCAGCGGACTTTGACGCTGCGTCGTTCTCTGACGTCGTCGTTCCCGCAGGTCTCTGGGATCTCTCGGCACTTCTCCAGCAGCTGCTGGTGATGGATTATGATATATGGCTTCTCTTAGTCTTGGCGCTTCTGTCCTTTTCATGCAGAGAAGCTATGGGGGATATACATGTCTTCTTTTTTCCTTTAAGTCCACTCTTCTTCCTTTTTTTTTGGGGGGTGGGTGGGGGGTCACGGTGAGTCAGTTGCAGCAGATGTCCCCAGACGTAGTTTTACTCAAGTGTGTAACAGGAGTCCTGGGAATTGTCTTGTGTTTGCTTTGCGCCGTTTAATGCACGTCACAGGGACAGTGAGCTTCTTAATAGGTTTCTCTGCTGGTCTCCTCTCGCTCGGGGCACGTGTGGGAAGGAGGTGGAGCATGTCTTTGAATGTCTGTCTTTTTTTTCTTTTTCTTTTTTACGTGGAAAGCAGGGATCGAGCTATATATTCTTTCCCCCGCTCTGCTTTTTGAAGTGTTCCTTTTCTGTTTTCCTCTCGCTGTAAAAAAAAGATGCACAAGGAGATTTCGTTACTCTTTCTTTCCTTTCTAGTTTTACAAATCCTGGAAATTGCGTGTCTGTTTTAGAGGGTTAGACGATTTTCCTGGCACTTTGTAGTTCCATGATCCGTCTGCCACCAATGACTCTTAATATCTGTGTTATGTGACCAGAAGGAATCTTATCAGATTTTCACATTACATAAGTGAATTTGCCGAGGTATAAAAGCCTGCCAGAGATGGGATATTTCTCAGTGTCTACATTTCCACAGTTATCCTGCGGCCCGTGTAGAGTTGGACTCTGCTGAAATTCTAACCTGCTTCCTCCGCTCCATTCTGCCTGACTGCAGCTAAGTGGTGTCGCCAGGTCTTTAATAAGTAACTTTCCTCATGAATAGGGCAGCGCTGAATGTGAATGGGTGGTTGCCTCTGTGGCAAACACACTGGACCTGCCCGTAAAGCCTTAAATTCAAGGATCATTTATTGTCATGCTGCAACACAAGGATGCACAACGAAATGCGGTTGTAGCATGACGACCAACAAAACGGTAGTTTGTCTATCAGCTTTCGAGAGATAACGAGGGTTTTTGCTGCTTACATCGTCCCTGGATGTGGAAGTAGATATTAAATCAATTGGACCATAGTACTACGGCCCTTTGAGGAACTAAACCTGCAGTTTGACCAGAGAACCAGGGACTACATTTAGTTCCTGTAGGTGTTGGTATTTATTTATAATTTTCTTTTAAAGTCCCTGCTACTTTCAAATGACCATGTGAGCTTGTGGGGCCGGCGCTGTACTCTTGATATAAGCACAATCTGTCATTGGATGAAATTCAAACACGGATGCGCATAAAAGGGCCTTTTAGTTCCTGGTTTAGTTCATCAGGCTCCACAGCTCCTGGGATTGTTGGTAGAAAAGGGCCATTGCTCAGTTTCAGAGTTGTTGGGCCTAGTTTCCTTCCTGTGCCAGAATGCTTGTCTGTAAGGTTGCCATGCACCCAGCTGATATCGGCACCGGAGACGGGAGCCTGCAAGAGGCAGCGTTCAAGATCAGCCGACCTACTGTCACAGGAGATTGATCTAGGAGACGTGTCAGAGATTAGCAGGAGACGGTTAGAGAACAGGTTCACCGGCACAACCATCAGCACTTGTCGGTCAAAATCTCTCTGTTTTTCTCCCTTTCAGGTTTTAAGTCTCACAGAGGTCGAGGAGGAGAGGGGAGGGGGAGGAGGAGGAGGAGGAGGAAGCCTTTTGTTTATAGAAGAACAATGCTGCGCATGAGAGTGCACGGCCCCCGGAGTCAAAACAGAGCAGACAGACGAACAGGGCAGACAGGCGGAGGAAAGGTTGGGGGTCTGGAAGAGTGTGTGTGGGGGGGGGAGGGGTGGTTCCCTGAAGATGTGTCAGACTGTCTGGCGGGTCGGGTCAGCGCACTAGACTGGAGGAACCAGGTGGACAGGAAGGGAGGTTCAGAACGGGGTCAACGTGAGCTAGCGGTGCTGAAGAGATTTGTTTAGGTTCACACGCAGTTGTGATTCCACGTAACGAGAAGATCAGATTTTGAAAGGCCTCCGGGTCCCCCCCCCCTCTTATTAGGCCGTGTTTCCAGACAGATTTGACTTTGGATGATGATGGTGGAATATGACTTGTCCCCCCCCACACCCCCGTTTCCTCCAGCAGGCTACAAACCCTCGATTCCCCCACGGCACTCTGTTCTGTTCCCATGCTCGGTGTGTGCGGCCTTACACGTCGGTTCAGAGCAGACGAAAGTAGACGACCCCCCCCCCCCCCTGGTTCCATCTTGTCTCGACCGGCGATTGCTACCATGGCGACGCCCCCCCTACCCTACCCTCCCCCCCTAGACGTGTCACGTGACCTTCCCTCCCCAGGTGTTTGGCTTGCGTCTGGGCGGACTTCATTGATTCTGCCTGCACAGTGGGGCTCTTTGTGTGGCAGCCTGTGAGAAACCAGCCCCCCACCTCCCCTACAGGTGGAGCTTTGACTTCACCCCAAAGTATCTCTGCCTGCACGGAGCTGCCGTTCGCCGATCGGAAGGATTGACTTATTATAAAGAGACACGGCCGGCAAAGGAAGGTGATGAGCAAAAAACCCCGAGCTGATAATCAGTCGTGTGCGGTGTGTGTTTAGCTTTCCCTGCTGTCCTCAGGGGGGGGGGGGGAGAACAGTTTGGGCAGTAACGTGGAAAGCCATTATGTGACTAATAAGCTGCAGTCAGCCGAACAGCCACCACACACACACACACACACACGAACGACACCCCTGCTCCTCATGTGAGCCGCCAGGTTATATTTCCACTCAGTCACTGACACATTTGCCAAGTATTTGTTTCATCCGGTGGTTGAGCGTGAGCTGCTGCGTATTTGAGTGTGTGAGGTGAGACCGTCTTAAATAGTCTGCCGGCCCCTTCTCCTGACGTCTGATTAAACCTACGACACTCTCTGAAATAGAAGTGGGTCTTCAGCCTCAAAGCTTTTGATCATTTATTTAATAGACTAAATATTATGTGATTCATGTTCCTGCTCTGAAGTGTTGTTTGGAAAGATGGACTTTCAGTATAGCTGCAATATTTTGCGATCAAAAGTCCTTCCTGGTCTAAAATATGTCCGTAAGTAGAGGAGGCCTGTAATGCTGCCATCTTTGTTTATTGTCTCTTCTTTTTTAAATGTCCATGCCCGTCTCAGCGCTGCAGTGCGACCGGAATGAGAAACACCGGCGACACAGAGAGACCCTTCTCTCAGCTTCGCCTCGACACTTGCCGTCGCTATGGCGACGGAGGATTTTAGATGGGCGGAGGTGATGCGCGGGGGTTACGTGCTTCTGTTTTTTCCGGAGTATGTGTGTGTGTGTGTGTGTGTGTGTGTGTGTGTGTGTGTGGTTCTTGTGACCGAGGAGGAGGAAGTTTGAAGCCCGCCTGGAGTGTAGTGATGCAGATCATCTCCCAGTTATTACAGTATGTCCGCTCAACACACTAAGAGATAAACCAATGTCTTCCACTATATGCATACAATGTATACTAATTTGAAAGTGTACAGTTTAAGGACAATTGAATCACCCAAATGAAAATATAGTTCCAGCTAATATAAAATGAACTCGGTCCGAGCTGCGACTATGATGATCAACTAGTTAGAGAAACTGCCTTAACACTTCCCACCAAGGACGAAAACACCATAATATATAGTTGCTTTATTTGTGATGCATATTGTCACACTGTGACGTCCCTCACGTGTCTTTTCGTAAAGGTCGGGGCTGGCTCTGCAGCTCCGACTCGAGCTCTGAACTTGCCCCGTCTGACCCCTCACCTCGTATTAACTCTGGCAACCAGCTACGTTATTTGATCGCCGCTCCCTGAGAACAGCGCTGTGTACGGTGTAGCCATGGAGCGGCCATGATGTGATTCCAGCTGGCGTCTGAAAGGAGCTTTTTAACGTTTAGTTTCCCCATCATTTGTTTCATCTTAGGTGCCGTGTGTGTGTGCGTCACATTGTGGGGTTGTGTGTGTGTGTGTGCTGACGTGTGTTTCTCTCTTCCTTTTTAAGGTACAGTGAGAGTGAGGGCACGTAATTATATTTGTCGGTGTGTGAGCGTGAGAAAGGCGGTCCAGGGCGACCAATAAAACAACAGATTTACGACGCTGCCCTGTAGGTGCACGCTCGCCCACTTCCTTTTTCGGGGGTGGAAGGCGATCAAATAAGGTAGCGGGTTGCCAGAGTTAATACGAGGTGAGGGGTCAGACGGGGCAAGTTCAGAGCTCGAGTCGGAGCAGCAGAGCCAGCCCCGACCTTTACTAAAGACACGTGAGGGACGAGACTCATCACGACCCCCATAACGGCATACATTCTGGGGCACTTCTGTGTGCTGGCGGGCAAAGAGGCCCAACCATTTCTATTAACGTCATTCTGTCAAGCTTTTGCACCAAGAAACTAAATGTAAAGGACTTTAATGTCTGTCGGGTCATTTAGCTTCTGATGACTGTTATCTGTAGGCCGTGCGAACTCATCCTTCAGCTTAAAATACAGTATGTTCACCCTCAGACAAAACAAAATATGCTTCTTCTTTCAGTGTTTCCCTACACTTTCCACTCTCCTGCCTGCTTTGCCCTACATTCAGACCCCCCCCCCGCCTCCGTTTTTATTTATTTCATTTCAGAAGCGGCTTTTCTCAATTCAGAGCATCGCTGTTAGAGGTAAAACAACATCATGAGAGACTTTCACAAGCTGGAGGTGCGTTAGTTATTCAGATGTATGCAGACGAAGAGGGCAAAGAGGATTGTCGGAGAGGAGGAAGCAGAACCCCCCCCCAGAGAAGCTCCGTCAAACATGATCTTTTCACAGCGGAGTGACGCGGCGGCTCCAACCAACACCCAGCCCACCCTTCATGTCGGAGATCTGAGGATGCTTTGAGTCCTCGACAACCGCAGCATCAGTCGCTCTACCTCCAGAGACCTTTGCCTTTTTAGTTTAGTCGGCTCAGCTCAGTTTTTGATCCCGTTTGTCCCCGTTTGTGGATGTGAGGACCGGTAGGTCCACATGTCCTCCTGTAAGTGGACGCTCCAGAGTAACTAAACATGTTTACAGCCCGGTCCAAACAACGGTTTCGGTCTCTAAAGCTGCTCTATAGCTTCACGGCGACCGTACGGGGGATGAAGACGACCTCCATCTTTCATACAGTCTATGATCTCGACTCTGTGTTGTGACTAACTCGTACGGTGCAAACTGTTTCCAGTCACAGCGTAACCGCGTTTTTTTTAAAGCCAGCTTGTATCCTTGGAGTGTCGTCCAGACGTAGTGGACAATGTGTCCTCCCAGAGCAAACTGCTATTTCTGACAGGCGGACTGCTGCATAACGCTGTCTCAGGAGGCCCACATAGCTGCGGTGAGAGCGGGACCTTTCATGCCGCTGTGTGTTTTTGTGTGCGTATATAATGACACACGTTTGTCTGTCCTTTTTAGAAGGGTATACGCCTGCCGAGATGTAGAGCCTCACCTAAAACAGCTATACTCGTCTTTCAAATAAAAGGTCAACTCGGGCCTATGTATATCATCCTAACATTTCATAATGACTGTGTTTTCCTCGGTGTGTAATGACAGCTGTGTTGTGACGGTTGGATTCCTCTGCGTCCTGACTGCCGTCCTTCTGCAGCCTCAGACTCCTAATTGGCTTCCCCGCCGCCATTGTCTCCGCTGCGCGTACCATTCCAGCGGTTTTCTCCCCATGTTCTGTTTTCAGCAGTAATCCGGCCCCTTGTATGTTTTCGTAAGAAGCTTATATAGGTCTAATTGTAGTGTTTCCTTCCTGTTGTGTGGCGAGCTGACGCTCTCTTGCAGGAGGGTCTGCAGGTTTTTGCTCGGGCTTAGTTCTCTTCAAGAACCACATCGTGTCTTTCCCCACTCTGCCGTCGGTCTCATTTCGTCTTTACTGTTGCCTCTTTGTTCCCCGTCTGGACCTTGAATGCAGCGGTTTGTTGCCACGGCCTTACCTTGCTATAGAGTTATATTTCCCTTTGGTTCACTGTTCTTTCTCTTCACCTCCTGTGGATTTATTGCATTGTGACTTCTAGACTAGGGAACATAGTGCTCAATGTTCCTCTGGAAACACCATCAAATCCCTGTCAAGCTCCTTTTTTTGGGGGGTAAATTAGGCACATGTTGTCTGTGGCGTGTGGGCAGACGCATCGTGGAAACAACAAAGACAACTGTCACCTGCTGTTACCTTCACACGGCACCTCATTCGCCTCCTCGACGCTCGCACATATGTACGTGCACACATATTCATCCGTGCCTCGGAGGAGTTGGAGAACGTGTTGTCTCAAGGGGGCTGGGCGTGTGCGTGTGCGCGTGTACATGCGCATGCTCGTCTGTGTGTTCAGGAAGCGATGCATTCCAGATGTTTAGAAACGAGGTGGGTTTCACTGGGACGTAACACATTCCCAGCGATGTTTGCGGGAAGAAATTCTTCCTCATCTGTCGAGCATGTTCTATGTTCTTGTATATTTTAATACTCAAAGTCCGTCCTCCTCCAAAAAATTGTTTCAGCTCAGACCTAAAGTGATTCAGGGTGATGGGGGGGGGGGGGGGGGGGTGCAGATGAATTGGCAGTGGCCGCAGATCGAATGGCTTAAGTGTGCCTTTGTCTATTTGTTTTAGCGATGTAAAGTCTGAGCACTCCAACCTGCACATGAGGGGACGGATGTTTTCATCATCCTGCGGTCTTCAATCACTCGTTTGGTAAAACAATCACAAACTAATGTTCATATTGCTTGTTTGGCGAAGAGATTCCCTTTACTCTCACACAAAACAAAGTGTCAAAAAAACGACTCTAAAGATCAATCAATCGTCAGATATAGGTACCACTTGTCGTTCTTGCAGTCAATGGATTGACTTCTCATCGTGTCGGTACATCCGGAGCTGGAGCTGGACTAGACGCCTGTGAAAGGTGTGAAATGAGCTCATGTGGCAACATGACGCCTGTCACAGTGCAGCTGTCATCTTTAGAGCGCTCTGCTATTACACGAGCAAAAACAAGCTCGACATGTCACGGCCAATGTTGTGTGTGTGGATGCAATCTGTGGCGAATACAATCATTCGGGAGTCGACTAATCCACCACTGTTTAAGAAAACGGTTAACAACTTAATACATATCTGGTATTTTTTGTGTAGTTACATGGTGAATTTTGTATTGAACGTCTGCCATTCAACACGACATAAACAGCCTAGAAAAGCTGAACAAGCTCGAAGACTCGGGTCGATAGATGCACAGCCCATCAGCATCCAGACCAGTTAGTGTCTGCTCCTCAGATATGAGCCAAAACTGTATTTCTAATGTGCCTCACAGGCTGTAGCTGTAGCTCCAGACGCCCAGGTGGTGACGGAGCTTCCTCATCCGTCCACACACACACACACACACACACACACACACACACACAGACACAGGAGGAGGTGTAAGTGCCTCATCACCACGGCAACCGCCTCCCTCAACAGGGTCAACCTCAGGCTGCTTTGGGAAGGAGAACGAGAGACGCAACATCTCCCATCGCTGTAGTTTAAAGGCTACATTTTGAAATGAGTGACACTTTTTATGTTCAAGTGTTTTTTTATTCTATGGATACAATAAGTGTTGATTGCTGTAAACGTATTGTTACGGTGTCGCTTCCTCTGCTTTTGCTGACGGAGGTCTAATTGTGGCCAAGAGACGGTTTTGTGTAATCTGCACCAAAGTTGGCTGCAGTGCGGTTGTTTTCGTACTTGAATCCTGAACTAGACGAATCATTTCCTGCAGCCTACCCATGCACATCCCCGCCGCTCTTCTAACATACACTGTAAAAACTCCCAATTACTAAAAAAAATAAATCCCCTGACCAACTGCTTTTGATTTATTTCAATGTTGAATTAACGCTCAACTCTTCCTTTCTTTCTCTCTTTCAGTCCTCTGTGCCAAAAACCTGGTGAAGAAGGACTTCTTCCGTAAGTATCTGCAGATCACAGCTGTTTGTGATGAACCTGTGTGTGTCTGTGGGTGTATGATGGGTGCACTGTAAAGAAACGTGGGTCACTGATGAAGTTTGGCTGAAGCCTTCCTTCAACGGCACACGAGGATCTACATGTTTAGCCGTTTCAACCGAGTCCTTGGAAGCAGGAGAGTTGTCTACATTGTGCCCAATTACTTTAACTTCAAACAAGCAGACCAAGACTCAATTGTAATTCCTGACATACTGTATCTATGACAACGTTTTTGCAAAATGTCACTAACCTGCAGTGCGTACATTTCCTTTTTGGACAACCATCTGTTGCAGCCACTTTGCATTAAAACACCCGTTTGATTTTCTCCACTAAAGACTTTGTAACTCATGTGTGTGCGTGTGTGTCTTCAGTGTCGTGAGTGTTTGGGTGTGTTTGGGTCCGGCTGTCATGGTGAGTGAGCATGTAAAGGTCTTCTGCTCGCTCAGGTGGTTTCTGTGGTGCCCATTCCTGCCATTCCAGCGCTCCGGAGCTGAGCAAACATTCAGCGAGGGAGTTGGTGGAGGGCGGCACTGAAACCGTGTGTGTGCCTGCGTGTGTGTGCGTGGCGTGCGTGCGTGCGTGTGTGTGTGTGTTATTTGTGAACTAAATCCATTATGTGCTTGTCTGTTTTGTCAATATATAGACACGTTTGTGTCAATGATTCTGTTTCTAAAAATGTGAAACCGAGCAAAGCAAACGCCTCTACACGATACTGGAGGCCAACTCAAACCGTATGTTACAAACGTTTGGTATTCCTCCTGATAACTTAAGTAATCATTCATCAAGCTAAGAGCTAATAGTTTTTTTCTGATCAATTCATCTGCTCATAGAAGAAGCAATAATCACGTGGTGCTTTATTGAGAGAAACACAAAAAGTTGGTACATAGAGGGAAAAAAACGGTGTACCCCAAAATATATTCATTTTAGATATTTGTTGCATTAGTGCTATGTAAATGTCGCGTGCGCACAGTCATCTCTTTTAGAGACAATGGTGAAGCAAATTAAGTTGTTTCACTGCGCGTTGAAAAGTTCTACTCGCCGGTCCACGTCACAAGCGAATGTGCGATTCGATCAAACCGACAACGAAGCAGATGAACCTGAAAGAAAAACAAAAAAGGAACTTTGTGAAGACCCGGGAGGAGACATTCCACAGAGCTACATGAGCACCGGAGCTGAAGGCAACACGCAGCTCAACAACATAATGAGGTGGAGGCTGCAGGAGACGGCACTCGCATAGACGGGCTGATGAACAGGAAGCAGAGTATTTTAATTACTCAAAGTAAAAGGTGACTAAGAACGGCAACTTTAAAGGCTGATGCCAGATGAACCTTTTTCAAAAGTTGCAAAAAAAAATTCAATGCAGCTTTAGTCATGCACATCTATACTTTACATCAAGTAAAGTCTGAAAGTAAACAGTGTCCCACAGCAGTGTTGTAGACACCACAGCATCTGTGTCGGTTGAGTTCATCACCATCTGCCATGCAGCCAGCTCACACCGCTGCGTTTACGTCGTCGCTGGTGTCTTGTTAAATTGTTTGATATCCGTTATTCATTATTGAGTGTGGCTGAGCGCGGTCGTTGTGTTTCCCTTCTCTCCCCCGCAGGCCTCCCCGATCCCTTTGCCAAGGTCGTCGTGGACGGCTCGGGGCAATGCCACTCCACAGACACCGTGAGGAACACACTCGACCCCAAGTGGAATCAACACTATGACCTGTGAGTCCCAGACACATTCAACACAACTCATCCCTCACATCGTTTTTCAAAGACAAAAAAAAAAGAAATCTGATTCCTTCTCGGTTTATTTGAATACCTCCCACCTTCCTAAAGACTTAATCTGATTACAAACAGCAGTTTGAGGCCCCCTTGCTCGGGGGCCATTACAATGCTTCACAATTGTGTACGTCTTTCTTTATTTAACCCAATGAGTGAACACACCGAGAAGTGTCATTAACGGGACCTAAACAGTAACAGATGTAAACAGCTCTTGCATCTGGTCTCTCACTTATCCAGGTATTATGTAATGACATAACCCTTCAGCACCAGCAAAGAGACTTAAAAACGTCTGAGCGGTGTTTAGAGAGACCAAAGAGGAGGGGGGTGGTGTCTCCAACAGTATTTTCTTCCATTGGCTGAACCACGTGCATGTCTTGTTGTACTCTGATTGCCTTTTCCCAAAGATGGTTTGTCCCGCGTAGGTAACCTGGAGGAAAAAAAAAAAAAACAGAGCCGGGAGCGCGTGAGTGAAAATGTGAGAGTGAAAGTTTCCAGTATTCGCCCCGGTGTTTATCCAACCGCCGTGCGTAGCCAACGAGCGAGAGGAAGCACATGTCTCCGTTTGTTTGGTTGGTTGCTGGGGAGACAGGACCCTCTCGCTACAAGGCTGTTAAATTAGCTGCTCATGTCACATTTGACAAGTCGGGGAAAAAGTCACACGTGTGTGTGTGTGTGCGCGCACCTTCAAAGATGGATCGATGGAGAGGAGAGAGCACGGACTCGTGGCTCACCTCAGCTTCTCCGCTCTAATTTGTCCCAGGAGCAGCGCAGACGTAGCTGACTGGAGTTTATGTGCAAATGGCTGCCGTTTCTCTGCCAGTTTAACGTCAGCGCACCCCCTTTACTGTCTGCAGTGTTTATCGTCATGGCCGGCAGAAGGACTCTCAGGTGCTGTGTTTTTAAATGAACGGGCTAGAGAGCCGTCTGGCCCCGGCTCACACTTATTAAAGCGGGGCCCGCAAACACCTGGTGTTCTGACTGCAGCCTAGTGCGTTAACGCTGTTGGCAGGGACTCCTGTTTTCCGTTTAATTGTGTGTGTGTGATGATTTGAAAGTGTAATGCTGTGCGTGTCTGTGTGTCCGGGGTTTCACAGCCGGCAGACTAGCCCGTGAACTGTGACCCTACGGCCCTGTTACAGGATGTCGGGACACCAGACAGTCTATCTGGCTGCCCCGCCCCGCCTCTCGCACTAAAACAGACAATCGGGATATGGTTGTAATTAATGAAACATTAGAATAACAACCACTCCTGTTGACAATTTGTAGAGGAGGACACGGCGATTAGTAGTAATGTAATGTTTTTCGAGAACCTTCATCTTCATAGTGTCACGAAGTGTTTTCAAGCAGTTTTTTCTCCAGTGTGCGCTCAATCACTTTTGGTTAGTTAAGAGTCCTTCAAATACGGCATTATTAAATTATACATCTGCAATGTTAAGTACAGAGTTAAGACTCAAATTATTTACGCCCATGCAGCCATCCATTTTCCTCCCACCATCCAAGCTGAATTGCTTTGGAAGCACCCGGTTAACCAGCACCGCCATTAATAGCTTTACTAGATCCTTAGTGTTACTATTTACTGAAATAAGGAGAGCGTAAGAGATCTGTCGATCAATTCGAGAACATCAGCAGACTCCAGTCCCATGTAGTGAATGTTGGTTTTGTGCCGCTTGTATCTCGGATTTTGACTTTAGTGTTGCTGTAATGTTTTTCTTTCACTTTGACCATATGTTCTCGGCAGTAACTTGCAGGACAAGGCTAGTAAATCTGTGCCAAAGATGCCTCTTGTATGAATGCAGTCTGCCATATAAAAGGATGCATTTAGAAAGCACATCTGACTCTTTAAATCTGCTGCTTTTTTCCCTTTTTATTGCAATTTTCCCATTGTCTTGTGTGTGTGTGTGTGTGTGTGTGTGTGTGTGTGTGTGTGTGTGTGTGTGTGTGTGTGTGTGTGTGTGTGTGTGTGTGTGTGTGTGTGTGTGTGTGTGTGTGTGTGTGTGTGTGTGTGTGTGTGTGTGTGTGTGTGTGTGTGTGCTATTGCCTATGACTGGTATTAAAAATCTTAGCCAGACTAATGAATTTTATTACGTGGAGGGTGATCCAGATGAATGGGGTTTGGTTGTAATACTTCCCTCCCGTCACGTCTGTCTGACATTGCAGCTCTCTCTCACATCGCACCCCAGACAGGCATTTGGCATGGACTCAAAATGTCCAGACGTCTTACTCACAGCCCCATTGTTTCATATCCCTTTCGGTAAGCAGCATGATAATTACAGTGGGATGCAGTTCTGCGAACCGTACAGATGATTAGTTTTAGACTGAAGGAGGGAGCCCACCCGAGCAGATGTGCCACAACAGGTTCACATGGTGAGATATTAACACATCCGCGGCCTTGCCTGACACTCAGGGAGAAGGAAAGACGAGGTAGACACAGGCAGTCAGGAAATGATCACTCTGTCTCATCTCATTCCCTACACATCTTTGGCTGTCTGTACATAACAAAGTTACCTGACCATGGTCTTCACTGGCACATCACTTGTTTGTCATACAGACATTCATGCTCCCCAGAAGATGGAGCCTACTGACTTAAGCGATGCCTTGACTTTTCCTCTTGTGCTGCCATGATGTTGACACATAGAAATAGAGTAGGAGTAGGACAGGCATTCCAACATAGCATGATGGTCAAAGCGGCGGCCATTTTTATGTGTTTACACTAAACCGACGAGAGCCAGAGTAGAGAGTACTTCACCCACACACTGTCACAGCGTAGTGAGGCACATGCCAGATGAGTGGGAACTTTATTTGGCTTATTTTGTGTAACCAGTGTCTCATCAAAGCATGGTGGAATTAGCACGCTAGGTAGCTAACTAGTGCACAGCTGGCTGGTTAGCTAGCTTGCTAACACCGCCATGAGTTAAAAAACCTAGCTAGCTAGCTAGCCATCTGTCTACGGAGCTGCATCCGCTGTCTTTGTGGCGATGACACTTTATGGCCCCACTGATGTATGTTGTCACAATAGCGACTGACAACATTCACCATTTTCTTTTATAATGACAATGGAAAACAGTTCGATGTCCGTTCAATTCCTATTTGGTTTCTGTTACATTTCATTCTAACATTTATGTTCCTTTTTTTTTTATCTAGCGTCATAATAAGGTCAAATTGAAATTGTCCAATACTTTGGTTTAGGACCAAATACCTGCAAAATGTATGACATTCCCATCAGCCTCAGCTGCACTTTGTGTTTAGCGCTAATTGGCAAATGTTAGCATGCTAACACGCTAAACTCATGGTCAACATTACACCTGCTTCACGTCAGCTTGTTAGCACTGAGCATCTTAGCATGTTGACATTAGCCTGTAGCTCAAAGCACCACTCTGCCCATGTGCAGCTAGCAGTGCTGTAAACTTAGTCTTGTTATCTTTCGTTCTGCATTTATTGATTGAGCGCTTCCTCTCACTATGTGATGCTTATCCTCAACGTCTTCAGTTAAGAACGTAGAATCATGGAGGACATACTGTGATGTTTCCAGCAGATGTGAATGCAGCATTGTTTACAGTATAGTCAACAAACGTCTCCTGAACTGCTTCAAAATAGTTTACTCAGAGGCAAACAACCCATGAGTTATATTACAACCCTCCCTGTTTTACAGCATGATTGATGACTGTTTATACCCAATTACATTTTCTAATTAAGCTGGTATAATCAAGCTTGTCATTTGTGCTTTTCATAAATTAGGGAGAAATAGTTGCCTTCGTTTTTCTTAAAGTGTCACTTTTTCAAACACAAACCAAAAAGGGCCTCGAGAGCTGAACTTGGTTTTAGCCAAAATTTTAAAAAGCCTTTTTGTAGAACAAACGTAGACACTTTTTTCACCGTTTGACAGATTATCTTTAAATATTTTCATGGTTGCACTGTAGCTAAATTTCATGTCATCTCTGTACTGCACGTCTCCTCTCTGACTCCTCCTGATATGTGTGGCGGGCTGCTGTGAATAAATGATTCACAGGATCGCAGTCTGCACACGGTGCTCCGTCTCATACGCAGACGCTCGGGCTCAGATTCACACGTTCACATACGCTAGCTGGAAAATCCCTCTCAGCCACCCCGCCTTCCTCTTCCGCTTCCGCCTCCATGTCCCGACCGTGTCTTGTAACGGGTCATGTGCTAGCCTCTGTGTGGCGGATGTGTCTCTGCTGGGGACATCCTGAGCGAGACTCTAGTCGACACGTTGCACCTCTTAAAAATTAGATGAGCAATTATGTGTGAGGCATTATTGGATCTTAATTATGTTTCCCTCCCGCTTTCCCCTCAGATACATCGGAAAATCTGACTCCATCACCATCAGCGTGTGGAATCACAAGAAGATTCACAAGAAGCAAGGGGCTGGGTTCCTGGGCTGTGTCCGCCTTCTGTCCAACGCCATCAACCGCCTTAAAGACACAGGCTGTAAGTGTCAGTACTCCTTTTCTTACTTTCTTTATAAATCTCTAAGTTGAATGGGACTCTGCTCACTAGTGGAAGGAGCCATGTGTTGCATATTAAAGGTACCCTGTGGAGTTTTTGACCACTAGTAGCACTGAAGGAACAATGGATTTACATGCGGGTCCCCGTTTGGTTCGTAGGGTGCACAAAGACAGACGTGCACCTGCGACCCAGCCCTGCTTCTAGTTCTACACTATTCCGCGGTAACATGCAAAGAAAGACAAAAATGCACCAACCAGGACAGTGAAAAATGTAAATATGCACGTTTCAAAAATGTTTTAAAACGTCACAGTATGCAAACTTTTTAGGAGGAAGGAAATCATTCAATACGTTTGTCAAGCCTCAAGGATGCAAACGATGTGTTTTGGCGATTAACCCTGAATTCACATAACATTTGTTTGAAGGGGTGCAACTGTACACAGAAGTCACGTTTATGTTCATACCCCGGTTAAGGAGTCATGGTTCGGTGCCAGTTTGGTTTTGGTACGGCGAAAAAAACAAAACAAAAAAAACGTTAACGTTTGTTTTCATTTATTTTGAACAGACAGTTTTGTAAGTGACAAAGACGACACAATCCTCCTGCTGGTCACTGAGGTGACATTTTCTCCACTGGCAACTTTAATAATCTATTTTCTTTATAGAAATAAGAAACCTTTCGAAACACACTGAACAAACGCTTATACAAAAGGCAACAGGATATAAGATACGATAACACTGAAAAGCATCTATTATGCCATCAAATTGAAAACACCAAAATATATAGTATAATAAAAAAATAAAGCCTGGAGGAGTTTACAACATTAGCAGTGTTTTAATTAGTTCCACCATAGCTTTATTTAAACATTCAAAGCACCGTATGGCTTTGATATCGTGCTTGTGAACTTTGGTTACACATTACGTGCATCAACCTACATACCGAGTATTCTGAAATCGGCTGTTTGCACCGGACCGTGACCCGCGGACCCTGATGGTTTGGATTGTTTGTGTACGAGAAAACTCCACGGGGTACTTTTAACTCTTAAATACAGTGAATTGATCAAAGTTTGTGTCATATCATATTGCCCTGCTTTTGGATCTGTGCATAGAAAAGTTTGATAGGATAAAATGCTGTAATCATATTTTTTCTTCAGGCAACTGACTGAAATGTATTTGTGCCGGTTGACTCCAAAGACGTTGTTTTACAGCACTGTGTGTTATTGTACTGATGTCAGCTGTGATGCAGTGCTGACGTCCAGACACTTTTATCCCGGAGGTTCTTTTGTCTTGTTCTGAAAATTAAATTCTTGTCGTACAGTTGCAGCACAGATAATGTTGTGAGCTATATATTTATCGTTGAATCGACTTTGTTCATTATTCTCTCTACTGGGTTGGAGAGTAACTCTTGAATTATTAAATGCAGTTATTCGGGGCCTAATGTGAAAATGAGGCTGTAATCCATCAGGCCGGGCGTTTACCTGCAGACGTTATTAATACCACAGTGCTGCTGTCAGGCCTACGTGACAGAACATAGCGTAGTGTCCCGTCCCCCCTCACTAGGTCTGACAGAGGCCAGACCTGTGTGTGAGCGAGGGGTCAACACTAAATGGTAAATGGCTCCCGGTCAAAGCAGTGCCAGACAGTTCTAGCTTTTGACAAAGCGGTCTGCGAGTGATCTCCCGGCGTGGTGAGCTGGTACCTGCTCGCCTCTGGGAAGAAACGGGGGGGGGGAAGAATCCCACCGCGTTTCCTCGAAGCCCCCCCGACACTGTTGTTTTCCTGGAGCGACTCAGGAAACCTGAACCTTGTGCCACAGCTGTGAGTGGTTTGCCTCTGCATTTCCTTTCCTTTCTCTCCTGGCCTCCTCCTCACCCCTTAGTTTACCCTTCAGTCTCCTCCATAGACACACACACACACACACACACACATAAAATGCCATTGTGACTAACCTCCCTCTATCTCCGTCTGCTGATCTAGACAACCGGTCATTTCAAGCAGACATCCATAATTGTAGAGCTATTAAAGTGTAAGCGTAGATTTGTTGTGTTCGCTCTGTTGTGGTCGCCCCCCCCCCCCCCCGTGAGTATTTGTCATTCTTTTGTTTTTCCTACGCATAGTTTTGTCCCCTCCACGGGGCCGTAGAGAGGGCATCGGGTTGACTCAAACATTTGTGTATAATTGTAGAGTGTCTTGGGTTGACTGTAACATTTATGCATAATTGCAGAGTGTTCTTCGTATGACTGCATTTGCATCGACTCTAATGCGTCTCAAAGAGAGCGCACGTCGGCTTACATTCCGTTTTCCTCCGGCCAGCCTTGTAACGGTTTGACCGTCGCCTTGTTTTGGTCCCTGTTTAGTCTAGACAGACATCCTGAGCTGATCTGCATGACACCCAGACAACAGAGAGCAGATAGTGGCATTTCTCATGTCTGCAGGCAGCTTGGACATTTCTTTTTTTTTTTCTCTCCTTGCTTTCCGCCCTCACTCTCTCTCTCTCTCTCTCTCCCTCACTCTCAAATTCCGCAGACTTTAAGAAGTTCAGACAAAGAGTTTCCAGACTTTGGCAGGAGTTCATGTCCACGCTAAGACCGAGCCGAATAGTGCCGGCTTTGTACTGAAATTTGTCAAATGTTTGACCTCTGCATTTGAACTGAAGCCCGCTGTATAGCGATACTCGGTGAGATTTTTACAGCCCGTGGCTGTTCCACGAACCGGACCATCTGTTCCAGAGCAAAGCCAAGCTGTGGTCTGCAGACAGAAGAATGAGGGACGGATAATGAGAGAGCGAGAGAGAGAGAGAGAGAGAGAGAGAGAGAGGAATTGACTCTGAGTGATGTAAATGATACACGGCAATTGGGCTTGTCCAAGGAGGGAAAGAAATGCCTCCCAACACATGCTAGCGTGCATGTAAATCTCTTGACACTGATGAATCCTCTCTTTTCTGCTCTGTCTTTCATCTTCCTTCTCATTTCCCGTGTGTCCCGTGTTGTCATCTCTCTTTCTCTTTTCCTTTGCGCTCCACTTCCTCTTCTTTTTGTCCTCCTTCTCTCTCTCTCTCTCTCTCTCTCTCTCTCTCTCTCTCTCCCCCCACAGACCAGAGACTAGACTTGAACAAGCTGAGTCCCAGTGACAGTGACACCGTCAGAGGCCAGATAGTGGGTGAGTACAGAGGGACACGCAAAACCAAGGATGCATTTGGAAGCACCTAAAAGATTTGGCAAAACCATCATTTCAATGGGGGAGTAAATGGAAGCTACACGAAAACCATGCGGCACCATGTTGTTGCGCATTCACTGTATATTACATATTCAAGGAGGGTGGTATATACTAACCACCAGAGGAAACAAGGTTAAAGCCAAGGCTGACCATTTAAAAAGCAATTTCAGTATTTTCCTTAAAATGATCTCATCGTCTTTTATTACGCTTCTTGTAATAATCATGGAGTTCGTAACGTGCATCCATGTTCTGTTTTGTTCCCCGCATGTTGATTGATATTCACATACAGCACATATGCTCGATGCTATCACAGTCCTCATATAAAATGTCGGATTGAATTTCATAACACCAGACCCTCCCTGCAGATGGAAAAGATGAAAATGCAACTTCCTTTAACCAGACCCTCCAGGATACGCCGCTGATAAAAACCCCGTCCCTGTTGCTCATAAAGATATATCGCTCCATTTTGTGCTCTGATAAAATATCTGCGCCTGCACTGTGATCTGCTGTCTAGTAATGGCGCGTGCATCTGTCTGCCATGTGTTGCTGCAGTGAGCCTGCAGTCGAGGGACCGGATAGGCACCGGAGGCCCTGTGGTGGACTGCAGTCGGCTGTTTGACAATGATCTCCCCGATGGGTGAGCAAGTCCGGGGGAAATGTCTTTATCATCTCAGGGGGACTTTTTTTTTATTGCTGCCTTAGAGCGCGGTGTATACGGAGTGTGATATTTGCATGTGGTGAGATATGGAGCAGCGAGACAGAACGCTGCTAGATGGTCCCGTGGCTGCGTAAGCGTGTCCGCTCACTGTGTCTGTGTGTGTGTGCGTGTGTGTTTCCTCTGCCAGCTGGGAGGAGAGGACGACGGCGTCCGGGCGAATCCAGTACTTGAACCACATCACACGCACCACACAGTGGGAGAGGCCTACCAGGTGAGTACACTGTGCAGCCCGCAGAAGCTCAGAGCCAGACCCTCTCAAACCTAAACAGCAGCAGGCCGACGGAAGACCGCATCTCTGACCCCAGTGCTCCCAAAACTGGGGGGGGGGGGGGGGGTCTGTCCAAAACTAGAGTTGGCTCCTCTAAAAAAAAAACAGCAAAGGTGTCAGACAGTCTGCTCCAGACAGTGGTGTTTAATGATGTGGAAGAGCCAGGGAAGTCACGGAGCTGACAAGAGCGGAAATAGAGGCCTCTCTTCCCCCACTCTGTCTCTGTCTCTAGCTTCTTTTTATCGGCTCTTACCAAGCTTGACCTCAGCCGGTCTCCGAGCTTTTGATGCTCTGTTTGTGTGATGCGCTGTATGGATTTTCCAGTTAGCACCTAAAGACTTTCTAAATGCTTCCTATTGATTTGCTGCTTTGTGTTTGTAGAGATGACGTTCTCCTTTTTTTCTAAAGGCCCGCACACACCGGGGGCCTGACGAATAAATGACAGGAGAATGCAATATACCTGCATGCACATGCAAAACTATTCATACCGACAGCGATACGAAATGTGCGACAGTTGCAGCACTTTTTGAATATAAGGTTGGAATAGATTCAGGCAGCCAGAGGACCAACTACCAGGATCCTATTGACCCAGAGCAGCACCTGGCCGTCTGTCTGAGGTCAAGTGTTGCACAGCCTAAGCTACTGTAAGCTATTTTATTGAGTTTCCTTCAAGCAAAACGCTCTGAGTGAATTTTCCTCTGGTGAACAGTTCCATAGTGTGCATGTCTAGAGCTTTTATTGTGAAAGGAAGGAGTGTATAGTATGCTCTGCCTATATCTCGCATATAAAAAAACCGCCCCGGTGTGTAAAGTCCCGTAGGCTGCTGCACCCCATTACCTTACCTTGTCTTCTTGGTCTGCTCCGTTCCCTCTTGCCCCCCCCCCCCCCCCCCCCCCCCCCCCTCAGGCCTGCGTCAGAGTACTCCAGCCCCGGCCGGCCTCTCAGCTGCATCGTGGACGAGAACACGCCGGTCAGCACGAACGGGGCCACGCCCACCACGGTGTTGCCGCCCGTCGACGGCGACCAGCGGATCCAGGAGAGACGGGTCCGCTCCCAGAGGCACCGCAACTACATGAGCAGGACCCACCTGCACACGCCCCCGGACCTCCCTGAGGGATATGGTGAGTGGGAAGCTATATGTGCTGTATTTATGAATGAACGTTCATCATCTGGCCTTATTGCTCAGCCCTTCCTTAAAACAATCACAGTTTCAGTGCTTTGCGGAGTGACGGTGGTGTTGTTGAAGGGGGCGTTCATCTGACGGGGCATCTTGACAGAAAGTTTGGAAACCACGACACTAGGCTATCAATACTGCAGAGCCGAGCCTTTCCTTTCATCAGACAGATAAATATTTCATATTCTGACTGCGCTAGAGTATGCTGGGGAGGGTTTTATCCTCTTATGAAAGCCACCTCTTCTCCAGATATGAATCGTGTCATCGTTGTGATGCCGTTGCGTTAATTGCTTCGCTCCTGCCTTCCCTCCCGTGCTCAACACTGGGCTCAGTAAACCAGCTAATCTGTGTCCTCGTTCGGTCCAGCGGCCCGCTCCGATGACGCTGCAGCTTCCACGCAAGGAGCCTGAAATACTGGCTCCATTTTAGACAATCTAATTGAATTGATCTGGCTGTTAAAGGCTGGCGGCAGCCATCCTCCCCCCCCCCCAACTCTCTGTTCTCCTGTCTGCACACAGTCAAACAATCAGGCGCATTCATGTAAAAGCAAACACACAAACACACGCACACGCACAAGCTGCGATTCCACACACAAGCCCAAGGGAGTTGTGTTTATCCTCTCAGTAAAAATCTTCCGTCAGATTTTGAGCCGGAGCCAGGGAAGCATATCTTTGCTCCCGGTCCTTCAGATTAGGAGGCTCCTAGCCACACTTGTCTCTCTCTCGCTCTCTCCGTCTCCGTCCTCTTTGCTATATTTTATTTTGTTGTAATTCTCGGGCATCTCTCGCTAAAACCTGTCGGCGCCTCTGGGTTCTCCTCATGTTAGCGAGCGCCAGCCAGGAGATATCGCCTCCGTGCGTCGAACATATATGCGCTCATCGGGGGCGGGCGTGGGCTTTTGGAGGGGTTATGTGTACATGCATGTTAGAGCAGGCCGGTAGGTCCGAAGGGATGCCAGAGAGAGCTCTCTGGCAGGCCGTCTCATGGAAATATCTCTGTCAGGCGGTGATGAATGAGCTCACCAACTCGAAAGTCAGACAACCCCATCTCTCCTCTCCTTTCCGCTCCAATGTTCTTCACCCTGTCTCTCACCCCCCCCTCCCCCCTCCTCTCCTGGCTGCCTCTCGGGACCTCTACTCACTCAGTCCTTTTATCTCCATCTGTGTGATCTCTCTTATAAACACAATCTGTCTGCATGTGGCACATGAATTAAACTCAATTTCGTTTTCCATATATTTTCAAACTTTTGACGCTCCCAAGGTTACGGCAACAATGCTGTAGTCCCTCCGTTTTTAAATTGGATTCACATGATTGTATAACCAAAGATCTCGCATGGACTAATCCCTACTTTAATGTCCCCCCTACAGAGCAGAGGACCACGCAGCAAGGCCAAGTGTACTTCCTCCACACTCAGACGGGTGTCAGCACGTGGCATGACCCCAGAGTGCCACGGTATGTCCGCCACAGGGTCCGCGGCTTCAGGGAGACGACGTCTCCGCTGTAACTTTGTATGGTTTTGCTCCTTTTACTGTCCACCGTGTAAACTGTAGAAATACATAAAACGAGAATAATAAAATGCACACGTGAGAAATCGGGCTGTCCACAGACGCTGGGATCCGTTATCATTCCTTACGGTCCTCCCGGATTTACCGTCTTAACTGACATTACACATAACTCGTGTCACGGTCTCTTAGTCCTGGTCCCCTTGTAGTTTTTGCCGTAAAAACCTGCAGCTGGTTACGCGCCTGACACGCCGTGAGGAGACCCGTGTCACGGGGCTCTGAGCAATTTGCTCCTCTGGCACGAACGCTGAAAGGCCCCGCTCTGGGACACATGGCCAACAGCACACGGGTCTCAATCAGCAGTACCAGAGGCTCGGGGGGCAATCCTCAGTCAGGCATGTGTGTCCTATTGATTACCATATTCCAAAAAAAAAAAAAAACACGCACGCTCGTAGAGCTACACGCGCAAAGAGAGAGGCTTTACTGCACTCCAGACGCTATCAATAAAACATGACTGATATCATAATACCTGGCCGCCGCTCGCGTTTTATCCGTACACGAGTGATAGACGATGTTTTTATTGCCCTTGATAGGAGGCTATTGGTCACGCCGCACCTCACCGGGTGCTCCTCAGACAGCTCCAACATTAGCAGATGGCTTAGCTGCCAAGCGCTCATCGCTTAGTGAGGCTCCGGTCCCTTTTGGCTTTCACCCTGCGAAACGGAGCAGTCAGCGCCAGCATCGCGAGCCTGCTGTAATTTCTGAACCTCTTTTTTCGTCTCCATGGAGTCCAGCTGAAAGGGGTTGCAGGGCAGCAATAAATAATTTAGATGGGAGGAAGAAGAAAAATAGAATAAAAGTGATTTCTCAGACATCTCGGAATCTTGCTGTCCGCCTGAGTCCAGTTAGTCAGTGCTTAGGTATGTTTTATACCTAGAATCTGATGTGTGTGTGTGTGTGTGCGTGTGTGTGTGCGCTTTGTCTCTCTTGTCCCCCGTCCCACCCTACCCTTCCTCTAATGTGTGCTCTTTCGCTGCATTTCAGAGATCTGAGTAATGTGAACTGTGAGGAACTGGGTCCTCTACCTCCTGGATGGGAGATACGGAACACTGCCACCGGGAGGGTTTACTTTGTCGACCACAACAACCGAACCACGCAGTTCACCGACCCGCGCCTCTCCGCCAACCTGCATCTGGTCCTAAAGTGAGTCCTACGGCACCCCTGAGCCAGAAAGATGCAACAGTGACATAAATTAAACTGCACATAAAACAAAAAAGAAGCAGTGCGTAAAAGCAGAGAGATTTATTTTCTGTCTTTGTCTTGCGTCTGCAGTCCAACTCCGAGCCCCAATGGTTCTCGCGGAGGCATCGAAAGTCAGAATGTCAGGTAAGGATTTGGGCTTCGTGCCAGCAGACTGGAACACACACAAGCACGCACTCGCTCAGATATTCACAGACATACTCACTTTGCCCCCCCCCCCCCTGTGTTCACCACCACCTGTAGAGGTTCAGAGTAGCTCAGAGTAGGTTCAGACGTTTGTGCATGCACACACACACACACACACAGACATACATACGCAATCAACTCCCCCACAGTCTTTCTTTTGGTTTTGATCATAAAGGCGTTTTAGCACACAATCCATCACAAAGCTGGCTTTGGCCAGACATCAGATGGCTGAGTGGAAACCAAGGCGGCTGTGTCTGTGGCTGAGGAGCGTCTTACATCCAGGAAACGGCACATAAATCCGATGCCCAAGTCAATGAATGAGCTTTGTGTGTGTGTGTGTGTGTGTGTGTGTGTGTGTAGGTTCATGTGTTTTAGTTCCTGCTTCTGTGCTTGGCACATGCCTGTCTTCATGGATGCACATGTTCAGGGCTTTCCTCCCCTGTGCAGCTGTTCAAACACATACTGTGCAGCGATAGCCATAGAATTACCCATAGGTCATTGCTCCACAAAGGTGGAGCAGTGTACTGGTGCCTTGGTGGGCCTCCTCTGTCTGACCTCATTCCTCCTCCGTGCAGAGAGAGAGAGGGTCGGAATGCATCGAGGCGGAGATCAGGTTTCTTTTCTCTTCTTGTTTTGTTTTTTTTGTTCCTGTTCTGATGGATCAAAGAACGAGTTTGGGATCGTTCGTATTCATCTACGGCCCTCTGAAAAGTCTTATAAAAATGTAGCCTGGCACGCCACATTTGTTTTTAATGAAGGGATTTTGTCCACGAGCATGACTTTGCCCAGATGTGTGAACACCTCATGCATAGAATTTCTATTGTATATGAATTCTGGGAGGATAATTAGCTCACATCAAAGCCAGGAAGTGGGATCACAGGTGATTGATTTACAGACAAAAATATTGGTGTCTCTACAGCTGTTAGTGTTATTAATGTTGTTCAGTTGTCGTTACGTACATTTGTTTATTTTTGTTATGTGCTTTTGTTCATATAAAAGTGAACTGACATGAAGTAGTTACTCAAGGGCGCGTGGACCTTGGCCTGACATTAGTGATGAGCAAGGTTTCTCCTTGGCCTTCCTCAATCCACTCTCATTACATTAACCTTGTAATAGACCATTTATTTGGTACGGTTTCTGTCCCGACCAAAGCCGCTCCGTTAACCGCTGATTTTGGAGTGACTTTCTGCCTCGTGACAAAACTCTGGAAAAGATATCAGTCGTCATGGATTTCCATCAAGACATCTGCCTTTTATCAAGTCAGGGATTTTAGAAATGTTCACCACGAGTGTGCCGTCATCCCACAAAAATTTTCGATATATATATATATATATATATATATATGTCCCTCAAAGTTATAGTTTATTGCCTTTTTTTTATTTGCTAAAAACACTGCCTGAGCATCCAGACCAGGTTTTTTGATTACATTTCCCCTGACTGGTCAAAGTCACTGTTCGATACGTAACTAGATCCTGGTCTGGTTTTAAGACCTCGCTGCAGGACTGAACAGTTGCATGAGAGATAACGGTGTCATCATTTGCCAGACGTTTGTGATTTGTTGCTCTGCAAAAACATCGCTTTTGTTTTACGGCGACGTGTCCCTGCGGCCAGCGTCTTCAGGCAAGGTGCACCAGAGTCGTGCTCGTCAGCGAGGCGCTGGAAAGAGAAGAGAGGACTCCGAAACCACGAGAGAAAGAGCAGCGGAGACGGAGCAGGAATGTTTTGATTTATAGGTGAACGTGCCGGGAGAGATGCTCCGTGTCTCCTCTGTCCCTCCGTCTCTCCCACCCACCCTCTGAGTTGTCTGCAGTGTTTGGGTGCTGTCGGGTGAGTTCCTGCCCTCCCCTTCACCTTCCCTCCCGCTAAGTCTAGTCGGCAGGAAATAAAGGGATTGAAGAGGAGGTCTCCAGTGTCCTATGGGGCCCTTGTGGCTTTCTGGGATGGCAGGAAGCGATTGAAAAGCCAAAGTGGATTCTACTTGGCAGACGCCAGAAACCAAGCTCAGTCACTTTGTTGAGGAGAAGTTGTCATTGTGGTAGAGGAGAATGTAAGCCATAGGGCGGACACTTGAGAGTAGCAGTTTTCCAGTCGAGACATTTCAGACTGTGTTCTGTCATGAGGTGACCTGACTGAGTAAGGAGTCAGAAGGAGAAGAGGTGGTTAGGCTCCCGCTGTATTTGTTTGCTCCATAGAATGTATTTATTTGAACCTTGGTACCACTTAGAGAGTTACAGCCTACACATCCGTGCCGCACGCACACAGACCGACATGTGTACGGCTCCCACCGCCCGCCGTGCTCGGCTCTAGAGTGTTTATGACCCCGCTCAGGGCCGAGGAGGCCTGCCACCCCCCACCGGGGTGCAAAAGGCCACTGTGCAAGAAATCCTTTAGTGCCGGGTCCCATAAAGGCCCTTTTGATTCTGTGCGTGTGTTGTGTGCCTCCCCACTGCGCCTCCCTCTGAGGCCGTGTTCCCGAACACAGCGCCTAGTTTCAAAAACGCATATTCTCCATCCAATGTCGGACTGAAGACGTCTGTCATCAGTAGCCGCAGATGATGTTCACAGTCACACTACTGATACTGTGTTAAACCGCTTTTTTTGTCTGTTTGAAATCTTTACTTAAATGCGTCTTTCTTTCTTTCTTTCGTTTTATGCGAGTTTCTATTGAAATGCTTGAACATTCAAATTAGACAGAGCAGAAACTACAGAAGTAAAACAAGGTTTTCAGGCTCACCGTACTACGAAAGACATAACAAATGCAGTCTGCTATTATTATTATTATTATTATTATTATTATTAATATACCATGCAATAAAAACAATAAACTAATCTACAATAAGTACATTTAAAGTGCCTATAATCTATTTTTATAATAACAATGTATGCTTGACAATAAGAAAGGGGTCCCTTGTAGTGATGAAGCCCACCTGCTCATCAGCACACAGACACAGTTGGAGACTAGATGGTTAGCATAAGAGCTGGTGGAGACCAAAAAAGAGCTAAAAGAGACAGAATATTGGACTCTCATCCATCAGGTGGCCATAAACATGACCTCAAAATACATGTTAATACTGGATGTTTCAATAAGCAACTATCTGCAAACAAATCTACCACTTATCAACCTAAAAGGTATATGTCAGCGTTGTGTTCACAACTTGTTTCTGCCGCCCCCATGTGTCCAAAAGTAAATCTGTTCTAGCAGGTTTCAATATTTGATTACATTTTCTCTCCTTTGCGTGAATTCCACTGCAATCAAAAGCTAGGATGGCGGCTACTGCTGCTCTGCTAAGCTTGTTAGCTTTAGCAGGAGTTTCCATTGTGATAGCGTTAAGCTAATGCCTCATAAGTAATGTGGAATAACAAAGCTGAGTTACAAAGATGTTGGTTCATCAAAACGGACGAAAGACGAACTTTTGGACTTGTGAAATGTGCCTGCGTGCCTCGATGACCCGTCGTTACAAGTGTACATGATGAGTCAAAGGCCAACAGAGGATCTATTTGCAGAACGTTCTTTCCCCTCAGTCATATTCTGCTGCTCCCCCGTAGAAAGCCTTATTTTTAGTGTGAGACCGCCGGGCCTCTGCCAGGTGGAGAGGTGCAGAGTTGAAGCTGTAAGTGTGTGTGTGTGTGTGTGTGTGTGTGTGTGTGTGTGTGTGTGTGAGAGGGGCAGTGACTGAGTGAGTGAGGATAAGGGAGACGTCTTCCCACTAATCCCACCTCCACCTATGTCTGTCAGTGTGCGAGGGGCCGAAGCAGCTGTTTGACTTGATGTGCTTCCCAGATGACCTCGGTGTGTTTACTGCTTGTCCTCTGCAGTCAGCAGAGGACAGAGGCCGAACGCTCCCTCTCTGAAAGCTGTATTTTGAGTTTCCTGCCGTTCCTCTTGTTGTTTTTGTGCAAGTACTTGCTTACTTTTTTTTCTCACTAGTAAGCTTGTTTGTGTTTGGTATTGGCACATATAAAGAGTTTTTAAAAAATGTCTTTCATCCTGTCCCTCTGTGTCTTTCTCTTGGCCCGTTTGTCCCTCTCTCCTCTCCTCTCTCTCACTTCTTCTCCCACGCCGCTCCTTTCTGCCTCTCCCTGCCTCCGCCAGTCGTCAGAACCAGTTGAAGGATCAGGCCCAGCAGGCTCTGGTGTCCCCCGCTCAGCTCCCAGAGGAGGCGGAGTGCCTCACGGTGCCCAAGTACAAGAGGGACCTTGTTCAGAAGCTCAAGATCCTCCGCCAGGAGCTGTCCCAGCAGCAGCCTCAGGCTGGCCACTGCCGCATCGAGGTGTCCCGCGAGGAGATCTTCGAGGTGAGGATGGAAAAGAAGCGAGCTCAGTCATGTCGTCTTATTTGAAACTAACAAGGGAGGGGGGCCTGTTATTAAAAGGGTACATAGTTTAACCCAGAGGGAAATTCAGTCTCGCATCCAGAGCATGCGTGAAACGAATTAAAATGCATAACAAAATGCTAGAACAACATGGAAATGACCTAATATTTGCTCCATTGCACAACCGCCTGCCCTCATATTCCCCACAACTCCCAGCAAACGGCACCAATATCTCGTGCTCTTGGATCAGCAGAGCCGCTTGTAATCGTACAAGTTATTTATTGACGCGCCCAAGTTATGTTAAAACATTCCCTGAAGGGTTTTCTTGTCTACTCCCAGAAAGGTCATTGCCTGTAATAGTTTGGCTGTGAGAATAAGTTCTCTCTCACACACAGTTATCTATGATGTGTGGAGCTGGTCTGTTCAAAATCCAAAGCAGACCACGTCTTGTTTGAGATGATTTTCTACAAAGTACATTTTCTCAGTTGGGAGAGGTTTTTTTTGTTTTTTTCTGCATCTTGGAGGTGCGGGGCCTTCATCAGAGCAGCAACACCTGCAACAGACTGCGTGACCCTCATAAAATATGCACTGGAATGTGCTGGAACAGCCACGTCTGGTAATCTGAACGAAGACATTTTTGTTGGCTGATCTCAATGTGAGAGAGAGAGAGAGAGAGAGAGAGAGAGAGAGAGAGAGAGAGAGAGAGAGAGGGAGAGGGTTGGGAGGAGGAGGGAGGGTGCAGAGGACGTCTTGAGGTTAAGCGAGACATAACTGCGTAGCGTCTCCAGACCAGCTGAAGCATTACACTATGACTGAACAGGCAAGTGTGAGCTGGTGGGCTGTCAGACCCGTCTCACTGTGTACTTTTCGGTGTTGATAAGACTTTCCCCTGTTTCTCCCACAGCACCACTTCTCCGTTTGTCTGCTGCGTCTGCAGGGCAAAGTGGAACCTGGCTGTGTTATTACAGTCTGATGGCTGTGTTTATTATAACTGCCCATAATCCACTTTTAATGAACCCTCCGCCCCCCCGACACTCTTGAGCCGTCTGCGCGTGGGATGAACACTGATCGAGGCGGAGAGATCTCAGCCTCACAGCAGAGAACCAATTGGAAATGACTTCTGCAACGCCACATTGCATCCGTCTCATTTCTCACAACACTGCTGCAGTAGAGCAAATGTTTGTTTACAGCCCCAAAACCTTATATTTAATAGCTTCTAAGAGTTAAAAGCGTGTGCATCCCTGGAACTAGTACCATGACGTTTGTCGGTTTCCCCAGAGGCAGGACCCCTCATGCGGATATTGCATGTATTAAAGATGGGCTTCTCTTTGACTTCAGCTCAGCAGGGCAAATCCAGTGACCTGTTGTTAAACTGTCTTTGTTGACGAGGCGCGTGCGCGTTGTTTGTTCTGCAGGAGTCGTATCGCCAGGTGATGAAGATGAGGCCGAAGGACCTGTGGAAACGGCTTATGGTGAAGTTCAGAGGGGAGGAGGGGCTCGATTATGGAGGAGTGGCCAGGTAAGAAGCCATAGCTGAGGAAGAGCATGGTACATTGACCACACAAGACTCACACTCTCACTTTGCACACAGCAGTCTGCCTCCTAGTGGACGAACCGAAGACCGCAACTCACTCACCACTGTTTTTTTTTCTTTTCGGTTTCAGTTTAAGTAAGCATGCTCTGAACTCCCGACAGACCAGGGTGCATCCTCTGTATTGTATTGTAAGTCTTGTTTTTGTGCTGTACTCTGTGTGCAGGGAGTGGCTCTACCTGCTGTCGCACGAGATGCTGAACCCGTACTACGGCCTGTTCCAGTACTCCCGCGATGACATCTACACGCTGCAGATAAACCCCGACTCTGCCGTCAACCCCGTGAGTCACAGTTATCGCTGACGACCCGCCAAAAAAATTAAAAACCACCTCATGTGCCAGTTTTAGCAAAAAATGAAAATAATTATTTTCACGGGTTAATCTTTATAATCTTCATAAATAATTTTTGGCCTCATCATTCCTACTGGATTTCCATGAGTCAATGGCCGGTATGATCATGAAAAAGGTGTTAAATAGCAGTCTGTTTGGTCCTAAAAGGGTCTTTTAAAAAGTATTGAATTTGATTTTGTAAAGACTGTAGAAGCCCTGATAAGCCTCCCGAGTAGACGAGACCTTCAGTTGAGACACTGATGGCTTAAGTTAAGTCTCCGTTTGTCCATGTGACACGATCTTGTGGACAGACTTGTACGTGAGCGATGCAGCTGTTGCGTTGAGACTGTGCCGTTGGGTTGTTTACCACTTGTGTCGTTAGTCAAAGGGGAATTCAGTGGTGTAATATTGTGAACATACATTCAACAGTCTGCTTTAAACACCGCTGTCTGCATCATTTGGAAACTAAAGATGTTTTGTCTCCCCTCAGGAGCACTTGTCATACTTTCACTTTGTTGGCCGTATCATGGGGATGGCGGTGTTCCACGGCCACTACATCGACGGAGGCTTTACTCTGCCCTTCTACAAACAGCTGCTGGGTAAACCCATCACCCTGGACGACATGGAGTCTGTTGACCCTGACCTGCACAACAGCCTCGTGTGGATCCTGTACGTACACGAAACCTATTTTTATAGAAGTCGAATGTGTTGACTTCTCCGTGTGAATGAAAAGTGTTTCACCAATTACAACACGATGTTATCCTCTGCATTCCTGTCCACACATAACAAAGAAGTCATCTCTACTTGCAAAGAAAAATATGCAATTTTAGCGTAAATGTCACAACTTTTAAGTAGATTTTATTATCTACCAACTGATGAGTACTGTTGCCCACATGAAAAGCTCTCTCCTGTACTTTGATGACAGCGCCCCCCAGGGTTTTTGAATATTTCTTACATCAGTACATGTTTTCAGACCATATGTATGTGTGTTTTCAATTCAGCTTAAAGGGACAGTTCACACCAAAATCAAAAATACATATTTGTCCTGAAAGGTTTTCCTGTAGTGCTATTTATCAATCTAGATAGTTTTGGTGTGAACTGACGAATTTTGGAGATATCAGACTTCTCTCCAAAATAAAGGGACTATATGGCACTCTGCTTGTGGTGCTCAAAGCGGCAAAACAACACCTTTATAAAAGTCAACAGTAATGTCTCTTTCCAGAAATCATAACCTGGTTAGACCATGATAATCCACAGACCTTATTCTAACAAGTTTCATGTAGGAACTATTTTCTTTCCACCGAACTACCAACTCTAACACCGTGCAGAAGGAAGCATGCAATTATATTGGACACTGCTAGCTCACCTAGCACCACTGAGCTAGCTAAGGTTACATGAGTGGATGCCCGCTTCCTTCTGCACGGTGGTACGGTTGGCAGATGTATTTCATTAGAAAGAAAACAGTTCTTACATGAAACAGAGACCTTGTTCAGAACAAGGTCTCTGGATTATCTTGAGTAACCAGGTCATGATTTCTGGAAAGAGACGTTGCTCTTTAACTTTTCAAACGTATTTTTTTGGCACTTTGAGCAAAACAAGCCGAGTGCCATATAGTCCTATTGTATTGGGAGAGGAATCAGACATCTCTACGGCCGATACCTCCAAAACTAGGCAACTCGCACCAAAACAATCTAGATTGATAAATAGCACTCCAGGTAAGTGGATTTTAGGGTGAACTGTTCCTTTAACATCACATCTGCTGGTGTCACGGGTCACCACGCATTCAACAAAAAGGAGCTCACTAGTGTTTTATTGAATTGACCGAGCCCTTTGTATTTATTTATTTTTACTAATAACGTGCAAAAGCCCCTTGTTGTCCCCTCACACAGTCATTCAAATGTTTACCTCTGTTCAGGGACAATGACATCACAGGTGTGCTGGACCACACCTTCTGCGTGGAGCACAATGCCTACGGAGAGATCATCCAGCATGAGCTCAAGCCCAATGGCAAGAGCATCGCCGTCAGCCAGGACACCAAGAAAGAGTACGTGCGGCTCTACGTCAACTGGCGCTTTCTGCGAGGCATCGAGGCCCAATTCCTGGCTCTGCAGAAGGGCTTCAATGAGGTCATCCCCCAACACCTGCTCAAGGCTTTCGATGAGAAGGAGCTAGAGGTACTTCGATTAATCCTCACGTCTCTTTGTCGTTTACACACACGTATATTTACCTGCAAGTCCAACTTATCGCAACAATTTTCCCAAAACGTCCGCGTCTTTCCTCGACCCGCAGCTGATTGTATGTGGCCTGGGTAAAATCGACATCAACGACTGGAAGTCCAACACGCGGCTCAAGCACTGCACCCCAGAGAGCAACAACGTCAAATGGTTCTGGAAAGCTGTGGAGTCCTTCGACGAGGAGCGCAGAGCCCGGCTGCTGCAGTTCGTCACCGGCTCCTCCAGAGTTCCCCTGCAAGGCTTCAAGGCCCTCCAAGGTGATAACACCCAGGAGGAAAACTGTGCACGCTTTTGTTTTTGTTTTACGTGAACGTAGGTATTGCTAAGCAGCAAACGCCAGGAAGTCCTACAGCTGAAAAGCGCTCCTGAGATATCTTGCCTTCGGTTAAAGGTACAACGTGAATGTTATTTGTCAGATCCACAATGTGCAAAGGTTTGTTGTGCACAGAGTGCGCTCCACATGTGTTTTGGGATTCTTTGCTTCCCTGTGTCTCTGGGTTCCTCTGACCTGACATGAACCGTGAGTCTGCGCGTAGTGCAGCGGTTCACCGGGTCCACGCTGGCAGACGATGCTGCCCAGAGACAGAGCACCCAGGCACGAGGAGTACGCCGTGTTCCACAGGCAGACGGCGCCCTCACACACCTTATGTAACACTGCCTTCCTTTCATGGTCAAAACATCTGCAAGCGGGACACATGGCTGCAGTCAAGGGACAAAGTCAGCTCAGCTAGTGCTGCACGGTATCTAAATACTGTGTATATACATGTAACAAACTACAACTCTGTCAATAACCTCAAGTCTTGACGCCTTCTGTAACAGCTTACGCCTTTGCACACATTTCTCTTATTGTATGGACGCAAAGAAAGGCCATAATAATTATCATTTAACAAGCAACTGAATATTTTTACATATTTTTACAACTTTACATTTAGATGCCACTGAAGGTTTTGCACTGAAATATTTTACTTTGAAAACCGAATGTCTTCAGGCTCATTCCAAGGGTGTGTAATTTCAAAATATGAAATTCAAATGTCCAGGGTTTCCAGTGGACTTTGCTTTAGTCTGAAAGGATCGGACGGAGGTTCTGGTTGATTCCCTTCAGGCTTGTTTGATCGTCTGCGCTGACCTGGATGTTCAAGTTTGATCTACTGAATCTGAGCAACTTGAAAGTAGTTTCTGAGACCGTGACCCGGACAGTGCGGAGGTCCACTTTTACTAAACTGGTTGTGTTTATTCATGTAGGTGCTGCCGGCCCTCGACTCTTCACCATCCACCAGATTGATGCCAGCACCAACAACCTGCCCAAAGCCCACACCTGGTGAGGAAACCGTCACACTGTCTGACACGGTGGAGTCCGAGAGGGAAGAGAAGTGTTGAGGGTAGTTAATACAGTGGAAAGCGCTCGACCGGCTCCAATTGATCACTATAAGAAGATGATTTAATATTCTCAATCACTGCACCCCAGAGAGCAACGTTGTCAAATGGTTCGGGATGATTATATCCTCAGTCTGGACATAATTATCCTGTTTTTTTGTTTTTTTTCTTCATTTCTCCATCAGATTACCATTTGATTTGAATATAAAATACAGTACTCTTGTTTCAAACACTTTATAAATGACTATGAATTACATTATTGTACTGTGTATAATTCAAATACACTATAATACAGTACAGCACGTATATACCATAAACGCATATTTTACTGTAGTCCAGATTATGATTAAGCTATAAGGCCTTAAACAGTATTGTGCCGTTTAAAAATACCTTAACGTCAGTACTGCAAATAGGCTACTAAACCACAGCTTGTTGCTGGTTTCAGTGCATTTCTACATTTAACCTCCTTTTATGTTTGACTTTAGTCGCGCGCTATGCAGCAGTGTAGTGATTCAGAACAGAATATGATTTTTAAACGTGTCCTCCCTGTTTTTTTTTTCCAGTTTTAACCGGATCGACATTCCTCCCTACGAGCAGTACGACAAACTGTACGACAAGCTGCTCACTGCCATCGAGGAGACGTGCGGCTTCGCTGTAGAGTGAGTCCCGGCAGAGCTCTGCAACGACCAGAAGCAACATGAATTGGCCATGATGAGCCCCCTAAAAGTCAATCCACTCCTGTGTGTGTGGGGGGGGGGTGGTCTTCTACGGTTGCTTCACCCAGGGACGCCCATACTTCCCGGGGACATGTGGCCTAAGCTAAGGGAGGGTGGGCAGAGAGGACCAGAAAATGTCACCTGACTTTTGAGACCCTCCAGCCCTCCTTCACGTCTTCTTTTATTATTGAAAAGGATCTCTTCAGCTGCTAATAACTCAGACTATTTACTAACCCGTGGAACCTGCAAAGTCGCTGGCTCTTCCCTTTTTTTTTCTTTTTTTTTTAATCCAAGTTCATTTTAGCATTAAAGAAATAGACTGTATTCCATGTAGCAATGCTCCATCTTACCAAGCAGAACACAAGGTCGGTCCACTCTGAAACGACATGAACACAAGACTGGTTTGTTTGCTAGAGCACAGGGTCATTAACGGTTCCCTCCACCACTTGAAAACACTCAACTTTGAATCTGGCGTGACTCGTGCCGTTTGGTGCCTCAGAGTGTTCACGTCGGGGCTATTGGTAAACGGCCAAGGCTGGAAAACGGGGATGTGTGCGGATGACAAAGCAAGACTTAGAGGCTGAATTAGCCCGAGCCCGACTGTTTACAACCCTCTCCAAAGACGGCGGCGGGGACCTCTGCCCCCGAGCCGCTGCCCAACACGTAGCGCTTCGTTTCCCACAAACCTATTTCACACAAAAAAAATGAATGAATACATGAATGAATACCTTGAAATGTGTTATTTTTATATAACATTGGGGGGGAATTGAAAAAGAAACAATACAATTCTATATAATATATATAATTTATTGCTGTTATATTCCCCTATCCATTGTTTCAGAAAAAAAAACAAGATCTTTTAAATGTTAAGTGTTTAAATTATAGAAGACAATTTGTGAAAACCGAACTAAGCTTGACTGATTTTTACTTGAGAATGCTGTGGTTTTATCTCTCGACACAACCTCTCACACACTGTGCGAACACATCTTCAACACACAGTGTCCTCTGACTGCCGTCATCACTTCAGAATGAAAGAATCTTTGCTAATATCGAAGCGAACCCTTTAAATTCTACTGATTTCACTCTGGAGCTACACGTGGTGGTGAGATGTTTCCCCGACAATTAAACCCTTTTTTTTAACACTTTGTCATTTGTAGCTGGGCTATATTAATGTCACGAGCATGAAACCTCCCATCCTTTTTCTAACGGCATTCTGTTTCAGAAGAGTCCAAAGCTCCATCATCGTCTTATTTCATGCTGCCTCCACTCTGTCGTCGTCGTCGTTGTTGTTGGAAAAAAATAAAATAAAAACTCTACTACCTTCTCGCCATGTGGTGCTAAACGGAATGAACGCAACCTTACTCATCGACACAACTACTGCTTAAAGTGCACACTACACTCCTCGTGCTCACACCCGTTTGTGCATTCCCAAGCAATCAAGAGCTCCAGCTGGCCACAGTCTCAGGAGACGTCGCATGTCCGTTTGAAATGTCCTTCGATTCGACGACCGACGAGGAACTCATTCTGAGCATTTGTCTTTCCTGAATGTTAAAAATAAAAGTCTCGTCGTTTTTTTTGCCCGCAGCCGACCATTAACACACAGTAACCGGTGCATGAGTCCATGTGTGCTTTTTGGTTGAAAGGGAACTGAATGAGATGGATCCTGTTTAGGCCTGCTACACAGTCCCATCAGTGGTGTTTCTAATTAGAGGGGGGGGGGGGGGGGGGGGGGGGGGGGTTGTTTTCTACGATTTACAAATGAAATTCTTGAATGTTTTCAAAAAAAAAAAGAAAATGCTGCCTGTCTAGCAATCTCTATGACCGTGGACTGTTCTCTAACATTTGCATACACTTAAAGGAAAGTAAAAAAAAAATAAACTGTTCATTTTCATTTCTTTTGTAAGTGTATGCAACGTGAAGTGTCCTCAGATGGTGCTTTGTACAGTAATAAGATATTGTTCATGTATGTGGATCAGACGACCTGTAATTTATCTTTAACTTAAAGTGGGAAAAAATGAAAAAGAGGAATTGCACACGAACAGAATGGGGTTGCCGTGTGTATTTAACGGTGACTTAGCAGATATTCATTCGCCTTTTCAGTCCAGTGCACAAGCTGATGGCCCTACTGTCTGTTCCCACACTACACCGCTCAGCATCGCCCCGTAGCCGCCGCTCATCCAACAACTTGTTATTAAACTAGTGACAGTTGAGAGATGCTGCTCTTGTTTTGGGGGGTTTTTTAATCGCATGATCCACTAGCAGGACTATATCTCTCATAGCTGACTGATGCAATTTGATGTATGTTAACACTATCATTTTGTAAGAGTATTTTATTTTTGTGTGTAATTAGTTCTAATTAAACTTGCCTTTGTCTAACAATGTAAGGCCTTGTACAAATATATGTCCTGTGCTTTTTCACCTCTTTGATTGGTTGTTTTAAATGTCATAAAAGCTTCTCTTTTTTTTTAGTGCTTCAACAAGTCCTTTGGTCCAGCAATTATTCAGATTAGATCAATTTATCAGGGGCTTGTGAGTACTGTACTGTGAGTAACTATCACGTGGGGGGAGGGATGCAAATATCCTTCCTTTACATCTGAATGTCCCTCGTCTCTGACCACCTACTGTGTCCTCACTGATACCACTCTGGATTAACACATCTGGCAGATGGCTCTTATGGGGGGCAGGGAAAGGGGGTAAAAGGACAATGGATGAAGCTGTTGGAAAATAAGGTGTCAAGTACAGTTTGTGTTCTTGAAAACAGTCCTTCTACACAGACTGGAAGAAGGTCAGAAAGTGAGACTTCATCAGGGTAATAGTGGTTCATATTTTCAGGGTACCATGTGTAATCACTAAGGAATAAATATGTCAAATATCTACATACATGTAGCTACATACGAAATACACAATGTTTGTGTATTTTTTCTTCATAGAGAATTGATACACATTTTCTTATATACATATATATATAGATAGATAGATAGATATATGTTCATGTTGTAGTACCGCAATAATGTAAGAAAAAAATAGTTTTTTAAGAATTTAGTTAGTGAGTAAACGTGTAGTCTTTTTGGTCCACCATTGAGTTTAGAGGCAGCCTGGTTGACTTCTGTTAATTTTCCTCTGGAAGAAAACTGCTTTCTGTTTTTTTCCCACACTTTGAACATCAGAATCCCATTTTTTTAATCTAGGCCTATATTAATGTCTTAACATTTGCTTATATACTTATTCCAACAGAAGTTATGTGAACTTCATTACTCGGGTCTAATTTAAAAAAAAAGAAAAAAGTAGCCTTTTCACGTTTGGGTTGGTCCTGATGACGTAATTTACCGTAACACGTCACAGCGTAGTCCGAGCCGGATTACCAGTCTCCTGTTTCGTACATATCCTTCCGCTTGACTCCGCCAACAGTTATCGAAATTTGTATCAAAAGAAAAAAAACATGAAACAATATAAATGTAAGAGAAAGTGCAAAACATTACATATATCGTTTATGTAACGTTAGAGACTTATTTTGGATAGGCTCTAACGTTACATAAGTGTGATTATGTGATTTGAGAATAACTCACTTGTGTTTTTCTGTGTGCTCTAATCTAACTTGTATAATATATTCAGTGGAGGGTTAGGGGATCCATATTTACTATTCTTGGTAAGAGTTATAGTGAATTTAAAGTACGGTTTCACCGGTCTGCAATGGGTCTATGTTTCCAGTCGGCAGAAACTGAAGTAAACCGTCTGGCGGGTGAATACATCGGAAGTGGGACTTCCTCTTGCCATATATACCGGGTCTAATTTTTTCTTTACCGGCATTCAAGCACCACTGCCGGTCGAGTTTTTAGTCGGTGGTCAAACCACAGAGAAGGGTATTTATCTTTTTTATTTATAAAACTTGTTTACAGAATGCCAGGATATTCCGACAGAGACCGCGGCAGGGATAGAGATAGAGGGTGAGTATCGTTTATTATGTTTTAGACGAGCTTCTTCCTCGTGTGATTCGTTGAAATGGCTGACAAGACTCGTAACCAAGGAAAATGAACCGATGGGTGAAATAGCGTTACCGTTTATTAGAATATGACGGGATATTGGTATTTTTTGTTTGTTTCTTAACCGAAATCATATCAATTTGAAAATCAGTTAGTTGTCTGTCTTTTATATAAACCGCACAAGGCCCCGGATGTTTAACAGGCCCGTTGTCTTTGGCTCGAGGCCTAGTTTGGCCTCGTGCCCCCGCACAGCGGCTTTTCGTTAGCTTTAGGCTAACGTTAGCCTAACCGCAAATCGGCCTTACATTCCACTGCCACAGGTAGTTCTTTTACTCAATACAGGCTGTGAATATCGTCGGACTGCTTTTATAAAACATGTCCTCAATAACACAGCCACGTTGTTAATGATATTCACTCTTTTGCTTACATAAGTCAATGTGTTGCTCCAGCCGGCTAGTCGGCTTTTCGCCATGTGGCGACATGAATGCGGATACAAAATGCCGGCTGTTTTCCATTGTTCCTCTACTGGTTGGAAAGTATATGGCAGCTAACGTAATGCATTTTCACAGAATGACGCAGTTAAGATGGAGTTCTTATTGTTGAATATTGCGGTTGACCACCACACCGGACATGATTGTGCCCAGTCTTTTTTTAAAACCACGACCTAACTGTTGATTTTATTGCAGCTATGGCGGCGGCGGTGGTCCTCCTCGCTTTGGAGGGAACCGTGGCGGCGGCGGCGGTGGTGGAGGAGGGGGAGGAGGAAAGTTCGGCAATCCCGGTGAACGACTGCGGAAGAAACAATGGAACATGGACGAGCTCCCGAAGTTTGAGAAAAACTTCTACCAACAGCATCCCGATGTTGCCCGGAGGTCTCCGGTATGTAATGACAGTCGGCATGGTCCATGAAATGTTATGTAACACCGCTTGACACGAGGTCCCCCCTGCACGTGGCGGGGTTATGCAATCGGTTATGGTGCTGAACTCTTCATTCATTCTTATCTTGCAGCAAGACGTCGAAAATTACAGAAGGTCCAAAGTAATTACATTTAAGGGGAGAGAATGCCCAAATCCTATTGCCAAGTTCCACGAGGCCGCCTTTCCATGTAAGTTAAAAATAAATTGGTGAAATGTATCACAAGGAAGGTATAGTGCATCTCTGTTAATTATTTGTCTTTCCTTCAGCTTATGTGATGGATGTGATCAACAAACTGAACTGGAGTGAACCAACACCCATCCAGGCTCAAGGCTGGCCCCTGGCCCTCAGTGGCAAAGACATGGTCGGCATTGCACAGACCGGCTCTGGCAAGACGCTTTCCGTAAGTTACATTTGTTCTGATCATAAAATACTATCTGTACTGACCAGTAGCTCATGTATAAAGCCTTGCTTAGGCTTTTATCTTTTACAATTGAAACGTGCTCCCCCTTCAAAAAAGCACTTTCTTTGTCCGCTCAGTGACTCGGGGAGTTGTCGTAGAAGGGCATATTACCTCATCACTGTGGGTGAGATGGCAGCGACACTATGGCTGACTAATCTCAATCAGTGATGAGACATGAATACAACAAAATTCAGAAACTTTTCTGTTTATTTCCTGTTCGTGTTCTACTTCCATCCTTCAGTGAAAAAAACAACTGCTGGTTTGAATGTTTATGATCAAGTGACCTGATAAGTAACTCATAATAAGACAGCTGGCTTCAATTCATCATTGCTTTGCCAATTTCAACATTTGTTTAACGCAGTGGCGTGACTGTTATGTTTTTTTTTTTTCCTGCAGTATTTGCTGCCTGCAATTGTGCACATCAACCACCAGCCGTTCCTGGAACGTGGAGACGGCCCCATCGTAAGTAGTCACTGTGCAACAGCTCACCTGGTTTCAGGCATTTTATCTGATAGAAAATACATTATGATCCCCCTTCAAAAAAGCACTTTCTTTGTCCGCTCAGTGACTCGGTAAGTTGTCGTAGAAGGGCATATTACATCATCACTGTGGGTGAGATAGCAGCGACACTGGCTGACTAATCTCAATCAGTGATGAGACAAACCCTTGAATAAAACAATCAGAATCTCTTCCGGGTTTCCTGTATATTTCCCCTTCTGTTCTATTTGCATCCTTCAGTGAAAAAACAAATAATAAACCTTTTTATTAGGAATAGGTGACCCATATGAGTTGCATCCTGACATTCTTTATTTCAATTCTGGGAACTGAATGAAACGTGTAGCTGTCTGTTGCCTTGCGTGTGCTGAAACGTTATATTTTCCCTCTCGACAGTGCTTGGTGTTGGCCCCGACCCGTGAGCTTGCACAGCAGGTGCAACAGGTGGCTGCAGAATATGGCAGAGCTTCTCGCCTGAAGTCCACCTGTATCTACGGCGGAGCACCCAAGGGACCCCAGATCCGTGACCTGGAAAGAGGTATTGTAACTTATTCCAACTTATTTGTAATACATTTTGAAAAGATGTTATGAGAGTTCAGTTCTCATAAATAATCTATCATTGTAGGTGTGGAGATCTGCATCGCCACTCCAGGGAGGCTCATTGACTTCCTCGAGTCAGGAAAAACAAACCTCCGTAGATGCACTTATCTTGTGCTGGATGAGGCCGACAGAATGCTCGACATGGGATTTGAGCCTCAGATCCGGAAAATTGTTGACCAAATCAGAGTAAGTTTTTGCTTTACTTTGATGGTCTGTAAATGTAAGCGCAGAAGTCGAATGCCAGGCTAGATGTGTGGTACTTGAAGGTAATGTGTTGCTAACTGATTCTATTTTTGTAGCCTGACCGTCAGACTCTGATGTGGAGTGCCACTTGGCCCAAAGAGGTTCGTCAGCTGGCAGAGGACTTCCTGAAGGAGTACGTCCAGATCAATGTTGGGGCCCTGCAGCTCAGTGCCAACCACAACATCCTGCAAATTGTGGATGTCTGTAATGATGGAGAGAAGGAAAACAAGTGAGTAATGTGGTGTTGACGCAGATGTTTTCATAATGGCTTTCAGGTGAAAGTGGTGCAGTCTTAAATGAATTTACAATGTTTTTTTGACGGTGATTGTCTTTTCTTTTTAGACTCATTCGTCTGCTTGAGGAAATCATGAGTGAGAAGGAGAACAAGACCATCATCTTTGTAGAGACAAAGAGGCGCTGTGATGATCTCACCAGGAGGATGAGAAGGGATGGGTAAGTGTTGTAATGAAAATACTGAGTCACGCCTTGACTGCTTTTGTTGTACTGCCCGTACAGTTCTTGTATGGGCGTTGATTAATGGTGAAACCTTTAATCCTGTTAGGTGGCCAGCTATGGGAATCCATGGAGATAAAAGCCAGCAGGAAAGAGACTGGGTTCTCAATGGTAAGCTTGCATCACCAATAAATCGCTAGTTGGTCATAATCAGTGTTGTACAACTTTCAGGTAATGTTTTGATCTCATCTTGATTTTCATTCTCTTTTTCAGAGTTCAAATATGGAAAGGCTCCAATTCTCATTGCTACAGATGTTGCCTCTAGAGGTCTAGGTCAGTATCCTCCCTGAACAGTTTTGTACTCTAATGTATTTCTAAAAGAAAGTGTATTTGCTTTCTTTAACTCTTCTGCTTCTTTCTGAGTTTCTCCCCTGACCTGAAGGAGCAGTCTGTATGGCAAGGCCTTGGCATGACAAGCCCAGGTCCCCAGAGGGGGAAGGAGGATTCTTGGAGGTGTCCTGACTGGCGAGGCACGGGTCTCCCAGTTGTGCAGATATACAGAGGTGACCAGGCCCAAGTGCAGCATAACGCGCTGGCCTGTCCAAAAAGGGGGGGAGAGTTGAGGGCTGGCCACAGTTCCTCCCCCACACGCTCGTCTGTTCCCTGGCAATGGTTTCGACTGCTACACACACACACCCAGGCTCTGTAACTGTCCCAGCTCAAAGCCCAGCCTACACGGTCTCCTATTGTCTTGCATGTATGTTCGGGCACTGCATCGCAAGCTATTTGAGCCATTTGGACGGTGCTTTCTGTTGCGTAGACTCGTTGTAAAGCATGGGTGGCGTTGACGTCGCAGTTTCTAAACTTCTGTCGGAGGAGCAGTCTGTCAGATCGATCATACCTTCACCTCTGTAATGACATGGCTACTGGCGCTTTTGGTGACAGTGGGACATGCTAGTTGGACACTCGGGCAAAATCCAAGCTCACACTCCTCCCTCGCCTGCGTTTCAAAGTCATGTCGAGACCTGCCAACGAGAGACATTATGGTCACGTGAACACTGGGTCTGGAAAAGTCTTGCCATGCCGAGAGTGGGGATGCACTGTTTGTAGACATTCTGCAAATTGGTTCAGATCTACAGTTTCTTAGCAAGAGACACTGCAGTGTGAGCTTTATAGCGAGCATCCTGTGAGCGTGTGACAAAGACTTTTAAATACTAGTTCAAGCACACTAGGAGGCAGTAGTGTGCATAGCAGCTACTGTATAGCGACACCTGTGGGTCATTTGACAATATGTGGGGCGTGTGCTGCAATGGGAATGGACTAGTGAATGCATACTCCAGAAAATGGTAAGACTTCTGATCCCTTCTTTCTGAGGGTGGGTGAAGAGGGTTGGGTTTTATTTTATCCCACTGGATTGGAAGCCAATGGAGTGTGCATCGTTTCTCTTTTCCCACCGTAGTTTCCCCGGGGAGTAAATGTTTGCCTCTAGTTCTGACTAATGCTAGTCTTTGTGGATTTTCCAACCATTTGTACCTCATGACCGCACTAACATGGCCTTTTTTGTTTTTGATCTGGTTGTTGTGGTGGCACTGGCGCACGTCTTTGTGTGCTGTCCTCCTTTTCCTTTATGCCACACCGCAACACAATCTTACAGATGTTGAAGATGTGAAATTTGTCATCAACTTTGACTACCCCAACAACTCTGAGGACTATATCCACCGCATTGGCAGAACAGCTCGTAGCCAAAAGACAGGCACGGCTTACACCTTCTTCACTCCAAACAACATGAGGCAGGCCACTGACCTCATCTCTGTGCTCCGCGAGGCCAACCAGGCGATCAACCCCAAGCTCCTCCAAATGGCGGAAGACAGAGGAGGTAAATCTAATTGGTGAGATACAGAAACTGTGCTGTGAATTGCAGCCACTCTTTTTCTGCTGCTTTTTTCCTGCTGCTTTTTTCTGAGAACTTGATAGATTTTCCAATATAAACTTCTGTATCTCGAAACTACTTTTGCTTTAACTTTTCATTTACATAAAAATACGATAGCTGTAAGTTGCTTTTTTTTTTTTTAAATTGTCTTATTTTTCTTTTCAAGGTCGTTCAAGGGGAGGCAGAGGTGGTGACTTCAGAGACGACCGTCGGGATAGGTATTCTGGAAGGCGTGATTTCGGCAGTTTTAGGGACCGGGATAATGGTAGAGGTTTTGACAACGGACCAAATAAAGCCTTTGCCACAAATACACAGAATGGAGGCTATGGGGGCGGCAATGACAGCAGCGGCGGTGGCGGCGGCAACGGCTTCACTGGAGCCAGCTACAATGGTAATGGACAGTCCAACTTTAACAACCAAACTGGAGCCTTCGCAGGCCAGAATTTCCAGGCCCAACAGTTTGCTCCCCCTAAGGGTGGCGCACAGACTGTTGCGAGTCACCCCCCATTCCCCTTCCCCCAGGCACAGGCTCCTCAGCAGCAGCATCCTCCACCGCTGGTGCCGTACCCCATGCCTCCTCAGTTCTCCCAGTAACCGCACCATACACTTGAAAGAAGTAATTTATTGCTTTTTTGTCTTGTTGAGTTCTACACTTATTAAAGATTTTTTGTATTTACACAACAGGGTTACAAACAACTTCAGCCTCTATCAAGCCTTTTAAAGATCTGCAGTGCAACCATAGTGTTGCATTTTTTCTTTCCTATTACTATTTAATTTGTTACATTCCCTCAGTAATGTTTAGTTATGTTTTGTACTAGGTAATTACAAATGTATTGGTTTTTCATGTGTATCATTGAAAGTGATGTTAAGCTCCTAATTGGAAGTGCACTGCATGATCTTTCAAATAAAACTTAAAAATAAATTTGCTTTTGTTTTTATTCTTTGAGCCTGCTACTCATCTACTCTGAGGAAAAAGATAACACACTGGTAATACCATTTCTGTCCAGCAGGTGTCATGTTTCTCAAATAGACCAAGGTAGTAGTCAGTATGGTACCCTTTTGATATTTACAGTATATCATTAAAATCCCTAGCAGCTGACAGTGTTTAGGTGTTGTGAAAACATATGTAGCAAAAATAGAAATTAGTATTTACATAAATCACGTCCTCCCTCAGGCGTTGTTAAATTGTGTCCCAGCAGCAGCAGGATTGGTAACCAGTTGTCTCGTGCCTCTCCCTCACTGGTAAGGGTGGCATCTTTGCAGCACGAATAGCCTTTGGATGACCTGATCCTCAAAACCTGTTAGGATATTTTCCCATTGTCTAAACCAGCTGGTTTTCGTCTAAAGGATACTCTCTACTCTGAGAAGCTACTTACGAAAATAGCCCAATGCCATAGGCAGCTGTGACGTGAAACTCCCGTTATATTGTTCATGCAGAGATGACGACAGGCCCTTCAACCAGTTTTGTCGATTTTCTTTCGCAGACTTGGAGCAAACTATTACATTTGTTTTAACCCTTTTATCGTGGATGTATCGATGCACAGTAAACTGTCTTAATGAAGTATGTGCAGCGTCACATGTTTAGTGCAAATGGTCACATGACCACAGCTGTGTACTTCCTGGGTGCACCATGACGTGTGGATGGCTGCTGCAACGCTCCAAAACTAAAGGTTATCAAAGTATAATAAATATAGGATACATGTTTAATGTGTCTAGTATTGATATATACATTTGCAATTTCTCAACTTTAAGAGTTGTCTTGGAATGAGTAAACATGTTGACGGCAACAATAGTGACCGGCGGGGTAACGCAGTGCATCTATTAACATCGTACAAAGCTCTTGTTCTACCCTTCTCTCTACTCTAGTCTGTATTTTAGTTTCACTTTGAGTCAAACTGTGGAAGAGTGCCAGACCGGCTAGTTTGAGTAATTCAGAACCTGCTTATCTACTGGGATTTTAATGTAAAACATCCCTGTGGTTTACAAGCGTGTGTGTGTGTCCGCGTCCGCGCGCGCCAGTGACACTTAAGTTTCAAATGTACTACTGGGCTGGGGTATAGATAAGAATTTTGATGACTGCATACTAGGAAATATGTGACCGAACATAAAACACACTATTTACCCACTTTGATTACTTTATTTGAAAGGGTAACTAATGAGACGTGATTCGCATATTTTCATGTCTGGGGAAAAAATCGGGATTTAATGGGTTAATAAAAAAAATTAAAATTCTTAAAAACAGTTTTACATACATACATTGGAGCAGTGTTAATCCTAACCTCCTCCACCCCTGGTTCTGACCCTCAGGTTGTGTACAAAGTATAGGACACCACCTTTATGAAACTTCATAAGGAAACCAGTGATACAGGTTCTATTTTCAAAGCACAGATAAATGCTGCTGTCCGTCATAAGTAATGACAGATACTCAAAATGAAAGGACTCTTATCAGGATCGGCATCAAAATAATCTGATGTACATAACTTGGCCATGTGTTGAGGTGACCTGGGCCCCTGGTAGTCATGTATTTGATGTCACAGCAGAGCTGCTGCTCCACCTTAAACACTCATATTATCAAGGACTGAAACCTGTTCACAGGTCAGCGCCTGCTGATAAGATCTGTCGGTGAACAGTACCTGCTACTCAGGAGTGCTGTGGGTGCGGCTCATCTAAATTGCTCTCTGCATATTTACAGAACCGAGGCCTGGAAGTATGTGTGGAACGCTCGCTGTGTAAATACTGTTCTTTCTTTCATGTGTCAATTGTTTTTATTGTTTTTCCGCATCCAGATATGTGACAGCCACACCCTGCTGTTGACATAACCATTTACATTTAAAAAAAACAAAAACACGTTGAGCTTGGACTTATTTAAGTTATGAAGCTTATAAAGTAACACAAGCGTTGAATCAACTATTGTCGTTTTATTTATTAGCGAGAGAGAGAGAGAGAGGGATTACATTGCACAGGTGTTCATGTTATTGTGTCCAACCCTTCCACACCTCAACATACGAGGCCTGGCCTGGACTTTTGAAATATGAACTAGCCCTTATTTCCTATTTCTGAACTTCTAGATTTGTGGTTTTGTGTCTCGTCGTATCTCTTTCCTTTGCTCTGTCTCAGAGGTAGAGCAGGTCGTCCATTAATTGGAGCCGGGGTTAGTTGGGAGCCCGGATCCTCCCGTCCTCATGTTGATTGAACTTGGATAAGATACTGAGACCCTAAGGCTGCGCTTTTGAAAGAGCATTAGAATTAGATCCTGATGAGCAGTGAATGGGTGGGTGTTGACGAAACACAACAACAATGACAATGAAATGGAGGTGATAGTGCGGTAAAATGAATATCGATTAGCCGTTCTGCTAGAGGTCGAGGTAAAGTGAGACTACCCTGCGTCTTCTTTTGCTTCATCAATCATCACCACCTGCTTGTCCCGTCACTCACTCGCTCTCGCTGTCATCTTCTATTGTTTTTCTTCCTTGTCCTGAATCCCTCCCTCTCCCCGCAGGTATGTGTGTGTGTGTGTTGGTTCTAGTAGTAACTGCTCTAGGTGTGCGTCGGACGCACCCACTGCAAGCATGAGACGAAGCAGCATGCAGAATCATTTTTACTCCCAACCCGAGGCGTAAAGAATTTGCATTGTTCGATTCCACCAGCGGCGGTGCCTCCAACTCCCACCCACCCACATTTCTGAGCATGTCTGTGGTTTTTGCCAACAATAACGCACACTCCCTCACATGAAATGCTATGCATGCGCTTGTTATCAGTCTTTCTTTCTTTTTTTTTTGGACTGCAGGTGAAGTTTGCATTCTTCCCTCTCTAGACCTTGACTTGTACACCACTGAGGTAATTCCACAGGGAGTGTGTCCGATAACCGCTGATACTAAATATGTCACTCTGGGGCCGTCGGGTGTAGCAATCCTCAAGGGTTCCAGGATAACTATTATAACTCCGCCAATTATTTAATCAAGAGTTCCGCTGCATTTGCCAAAACTGTGACGCGAACGGGTTGAAAAACAAGTTAAGCCTTTTCCTGCAGTGCTATTGTAGTTAACACTGTTAAACTATGTCACCTGTCCAGTGAACTTTCAACATGAACCTCTACTGCAACTAACTATTCTGATGCTTTGCACATCTCATCATTCAGAAATGTGCCTGTTGTAAGAGCATGGAGCTGCTGATGATGTTGATATCCTGCCATCGAGTAACTAGTTCCGCCGCATTCCGCCGCAATCATACATGTCGAAACAGTGAGTGCTCCATAATGTCCTGCCACGCCTTGTGTTGCGTGGAGCTGATAACACTGATAACAGAGCAGCGGCTCTATCAAGTACGGAGACCACTTCTGGAAGAAAAACACAAACAAAAACACTAAAGTGTACAGAAAATGCAGATAAACTCGTCAAAAGATTATTTAAAGTGAGGTGTCACGAAAATGATTCTGCTCTTTCAGGGTTCATCAGCTGTTTCCTCATCATGCATCTAAACATTTTCATTTTTTTTTAAAGCACATTTCTGAGCAGGCAGACCCATGAAAAACAGCTTTAAGAACTCAACAGGGCAGAGCGAGGAGCGTGGAACAGGTCCGCCCGGTCTGCTCCTCCGCTGCCTTTACTAGAGGACACACCTGCTGGCCTGGGTGGAGCTGAGACAGGTGGACGCTCCTTTAACTTGGAAGGGAGACGCACACAAGAGACGAGAGGGCGTGAGAGGAAAGAGGAGAGGAGAGCGTGAGGTTGGAAGACACAACACTCGTAGTCCGATTACAACAAACCGACCCGAGCAGTCTCCCAAGATGTCGAACAAAAAGGAATACAGTCCTGTGAAGATCAGCAAGTGAGTTCGCTCTGTGTGTGTGTGTGTGTGTGTGTGTGTGTGTGTGTGTCGGGTTACCCTAGTCTCATAACACTGTCCCTTGTCTTGTCCCCTCTCGTTCGCTGTGTTTTCTTCCTAAAGCAGGCTGTTCTTTTGTATCCTGATGATTTACGTTTGCTCAGTGTTTTTATTTCCCGGGACAACACAGTCCACCTCAGGAGTCAGGTGCCAAATGACAAAAAAACAACGATCTGAGTCTCAAAATTCAATTCTGTGTGTTGAATACAAATATTTGCCTTTCATTCATTCCTAAGTGTGGGAGCATGAGCTTTGGAAAATGAATGAATGAGCCCTCCTTTAACACAACGCCTCAGTCTCCTCCTGTTTACTCTGATGTTACCACTGTGTTAGTAACTTTTACATGTTCATCATTGATTGTCCTCTCGTGGCCTTATCCGACTCCTTTACTCATCCGCACTTGTATTGGTTTCTTTGCCCAGGGGGTGTTTCATCAAAGTCTACTTGACTCACTAAATCCATTTTCTGGTGGCACTCAAAAGCTGGTGTTCGGACTCATTAAGCTGAAAGATCAACAGTGTGCCTTCAGTGCTCTAATCCAACCATGACAGTACAATAATAGAGTGTGTACCTTGTTGTCATTGCTATGCGGTGGAACCGGTGGCTGTTTGAGTTAAGGGGAGGGAGTTGGCTCTCGCCGTTATCAATCATGTTTTATGAAGTGCAATAAATGTGTGGACTTCTTGAGAGATTGATATTGAGCAACCTGCACCTGGCTCCTCTCAAAGTGACTTGTCACCCAGGGGAGGGAGGCACACACACACACACACACACACACACACACACACACACACACACACACACACATAGTGTTGAACATTAGCGCTCCTTCACAGAGGGGCGTGTCGTGCAAGCCGAAGGCTCGAGATTGTTACCGACATAAGAGAGAGAGGAAGGGCTGAGGGTGTGGCAGGGCAGCGTCCCTCTGCTGCCGGGTCTGTTTGTCCTCCCCGTCGCAGTGAAACCTGGGCTTTAATGGATGTGAGTGAGTCAGTGAGTGAGTAATGCAGTGAACATGGTTTGGTTATTCCTGATTATGGCGAAAGAAAACAACAGCTGTGTGTTTGTTATGTGGCTCCCAGCAATTCAATGAACTCACCCACATGTTGGACCTTGTGGGACATGTTGGAAGCAGAGATAAGAGCAGAGTTTGAGTGAAGGAGCAGTCAGTGGAGGAGGAGGTATTCAGATCCTGTACTTAAGTACTCATACCACAAGTAAAAGTCCTGCATTGGAAATGTTACTAAAGTAAAAGCATGTAGAAATAATCAGGAAGATGTATCAAATGTAGAAGTTCTCAAAAACGTCCCCTGTGAGTCTATTATACAGGCCTTCTGTATCATTAATGTGTTCATGTTTGTGCAGCATTTTACTGTTGAAGTTGAGCAAATATTGAACTAGTGATGAATTTCATTATGGGTTTGTCTCCTGATTGACTGATTCATTGAAAGGGGATGGCAGCAACATTTAAGAAGCTGGAACCATGATATGTTTGGCATTCTTTCCATAAAAACGCAGAAAATTACTTTCTGTCAATTTACTTATTGTTTCAGCTCTACTCCTGTTTACTGTTGGGTAGTTTAGCATCATCATTTATACGACTGTCACGTGCTTTGCATACAAAAGAGCCCATAACTCGTAACTAATAGAAGTGGGAAGTGACATAAGAAGAAAATACTCAAGAAATAGTATCTGGCTAAAAGTCACATTCCGTCATTGGGAGTGATGAAAGAGAGAGCACTAGAGGAAGTAATCCACCCCGCCTACTACGAGCCATAATGTCTGACTACAACTGTCAAAGCCCCGCAATGAATGACACCGATAAGAGCTGAACGCCACAGTGTGACACATTCACCTGTCACACACAGACAACATTCCTGAGTGTTAATTGTAACACCACCCCCCCATTGTCCTCTACAATGTGTCCCCTGGGTCCTGATCCGGGTGTGTCACAATAAATAGTTGGCCTTCGTATCACAGCCGAGGAGGAATGACAGAACAAACACACAAAGAGCACAAACAGGTCTGCAGAGAGCTGCCCATGAGTGACATGCCGGTGAGGAATTGTGTTGAGCAGGTGAAGGAATCTTCTTTGTTGGTGCCCTCAGTGGGTTTTATGTCCACACCTGAACCATTAAGTCCAGCAAACCTTTTCTGACATGGAGAGCGAAAGTAACACGGTCAAGTTGAAGTGCAACAGCAGCTTTTTAATATGACCGTACGTGGTGGGAAATAACTAACTGCATTTATATTATTATACTTAAATACAACTATGAGGTACTTTACATCTTTTTCAAATACTTTTGTCATCAATACAACATAGTTTTATGTATATATTCTCTATAATATTGTACAATTCTGACATTATTTAGGTGGAGGCTTCAAATAAGCCCGTTTGTGTGTTTTTAAATAGTGCAACTAAACTAAACTTTTATGCTACTCCATTAGTTTTCAGATGGAAACGTCGTGCTCCACTACACTTATTTGACAGCAGTGTTTGCTTTGAAGATCAACATTATACACGCAAAACAGCCGATTCACTGAACAACCGAACAAACTACATATTCGCTTAAAAGTAGATTTTTTTTCCCGATGTATTGAAGTACAAAAACAAGCCATTTAATCACAGTCACAAGATTATATCTTACCTACTTTCTACTAGTGCTAGTTTGAAGGATTTTGACCGTCATCTTTCTGTGCTTTTACCCAGGAGCCAGGCCGCTGACCTGGCTATGGTGGTTTCTCGCATGCAGAAGAATGCAGACCAAGTAGAGAAGAATATCCTGAGCGCAGAGGGGCTGCTGACTGTGGTAAGAAGTCCATGTTGGACTTATGACTTGATATCTATTGCTATTTTGATACCTGAAAGTAATAAGATCAACATACACTGCAGGGAGTTGGTCCTTTAAATGTAAATAAAGTGGTATCAAAACAAGCCTTGGAAGGAAAACCGCCAGTACTAATGTCATGTCATGAATCAGCGTGTTCAGCACTTAGAGATCTGGGAGATGATCACGTGATATGATTTCCAGTTTTTGATGCTGTAAATCAATTTCCAAAAACACAAAACCAGCTTAAATAGGACAAACAGAACTTTAAAGCTTTTTCAAAATCAGATAAACTAAGAAAAACGATTGTCGACGCCGGGGCATTTGTTCTTCTAAACATTGTTTTGAATGTGACAAACACAACGTTCCTGTAGGACACAGAGCGTGATGGGAGGAAGCAGCCCCTGATCCACCAGAAGGAGAACGCAGCCAACCTGGAGCAGGCCGAGGGGCTGCTGAAGGACCTCTTCATGGACGTGGACAAGTCCAAGAGGCTGCAGCACCCGCAGGCCCTCGAGATAGAGAAGGAGTGAGTTTATTAGGGCCCGTCGCACATGCAAACAGACACACCTAAAACTGGCTGTGTCGCATACCTTCAAGATATGCCTGCCAGTGTCATTTCCACATTCCCCTTTTATGCTCCCCACCCATCTACGTACCAATCGCTGAAACGATTTCCTCCTTTTCAGTGTGAAAAACCTCCACGACCGCTGGGTGAAGGACTGTGCCATCTACAGGGACCTGTACGCCCAGGCGCCGGTTTTGCAACCGAAACCGAAGATCGGCTGGGGTCCTCTGCTGGATGGAAAAATGGTCGGTTGGAGTTTAGTCCATCTTTTGTTTCAGTAGCTCATCATCCCAACAAGTCATAAATGTCACAGGTTGAACAATGTTCTGCTTCGCGATTGCCCGTGATTTACAGAAAGAGTTAAAGGGAGACAAATATGGCCCCAACCTGACCGATGTCGAGAAGCAGATAGCGGAGCACAACATCCTGCACCAGGAGATCGAGGCCTACAGCGCCCAGCTGCAGCCCAGCACCACCGACTCACAGGTATAGCGGCACAAAACCACGCATGAACACACTCTGCAGGACTTCACGCAGGATGAATCATTGACCTGTTTCTTTCTCGTTTTTTGTTCGCAGGCGCAGTACGCCGCCCTCAAAGAGAAATATGCTGAGCTTTATGTGAGTTGGGGTTTTTTTTTTCCACTTCTTGACTCTTAAGGCTCTGACGTGTGACTTTGTGCCGCTCGAAGTCCCTTAAAGGATGTGTATGTTTAATGCGCATGCGCGTTGTGCGTTCTGCAGAAGAGCTCCCAGCTGAGACGCAACAACCTGGCCTCTCTGTATGAGTACGTGCAGAGCTGCAGTAAGGAGCTGGGCTACCTGTCGGGCCAACAGGAAAGGATCCTCCAGAGAGACTGGAGTGATCGCATGGGCGACCCTCGAGGCGTCCGCATGGAGTACGAGGTGAGGGTGTCCTGATGGCGACGCCATTATTGATTGATTTTAAAAATGAAAACAAAAGATATTTTGGAGGGATGAATACTACAACGTTGTTTGTCAGGTTACCTTCAAGCATTAATCGTGGAGGGGCCAGTTACACCTGCTTGGGAGCCAAGCAGGTGTAACCTGTAGGGAGCGTAGTAACTGCGTAGCTGCTGGGAGAATTTGATTTGAGTACTTGAAACACTATGTCACGTCTTCTACGTCGCACTTTGTGTTGTTGCTGTTCATAAACAGAAATTCAAAACCACCGGACTGCTGGCACATGAGAGTGAGATCAACAAGCTGCAGGAGGAAGGAGATCGCATCATTGAAAAGAAACACCCTGGCAGCTCAACGATAAAGGTATATCTGCTAGCTGCTTACAACACATATCTACCCTACATAGAGGGATCGCATAGGACTCCTTATGGTCGAATACATTGCATTGAATGACTTTAATCGAGGTGGTTGCTTTTATCAGGCACACAGAGATGCTGTGCAGGCTGAGTGGCAATCCTTCCTCAACTTGTGCCTGGCACAGGAAACACACTTGGACAACGTTGAAGACTACAGGAAGGTAGGTAGCCTCTGACCCCGACCACGCGGTGACAGAATGTCTTCTACTAAATCAACCAGTTCATTAAAGTGACTATTTGTCCAACGCAGTTCCAGCTGGAGGCAGAGACGTTGACCGAGTCCCTGGAGAGGCTCAACTCCGCCATGGACCCAAGGTCTCTGGGCAACAAGAGCAACCCTCAGGTCCTGATGGCGCTGGAGGTACGGCTGTGTTTTCCAAAGTCACGGTTTCTGTGCAGCTCTAGGAAAGTCTTGGAAGAGTATGGAAACGTTGAAATTTGCAGCAAAGCTCTTATCTGCGTGGGAAGAATCGGACGGGTTTGTGTCACATGGTTGATTACAGGGATGCTCAGAGGAGGAGGAGCTGATATGTTATTCAGCTTTCTTTCTTTTTTATAATTCTCAAGTACGAATTAACATACAAGATAAGATTCAAAGTAATCGTATATAAATAGCAAAATATTGATAGAATAATAGAATCATTTAGTTCCATGTCGGCAGTGCAGACAGTGAAAAGGGATGGCAAACAAGATCAATGCCAGCTTTATTTATGCTGTCAGCAGTCCTGACAAATAGATCACAAATAATAAAGTAGTAACAATAGAGTAGCATCCAATCAAATGCTCAAATCAAAGATGTAAATAGAGCTAAAACTACCCTGTTACGCATTATACATATTGCATTTTACATTGAATTAAACATACAGTATAACAGTTTATCATCATTGTCTGTTACAATCCTTTTCTCTAGAGCATTTTTAATCTGTAAGAAATTTGATAGATAGCTTATATATACATAAATCTACAAGTAGGAGGAAACTTAAAGGACCTTCACGTTCATATTTCACTTAAATCCTAAATTGAATGATAAGTATGACCTCAGAGTTTGCTCTGTGATGAAGATGTCTGCATATGAAAAGCTCCCTGTTCAGTTCTTCAACTTTTAGTCACAGTGTTTAGGTTGTTTGCCTCCTGTGTTGACTCACAGTATTTGTTTAGACTATGACGTTTGTTGGGGTCGGTTCCAAGAAGCAGGTTTACTGAGTTATCTCATGTTTTTGAGTCCAAAATGCAGAGCCGGGCCAGTCTGTATAGAACTTCAAATGAATGGTCTTAAAAATCGTCCCAGATTTGGACTAATGTAAACAGAATAAAACAATTCTTAGTCAAAATGTTAGGACTTAGAAGCTTTTTATAAAGAAGCTCAGTGTAACCTTTAGCAAAGGGATTCTTTCGTGCAGTTAATTGTTAGAAAATAAAGACTACAGTTATGTCTGTAATGCCCTTTCTCACTGAAACAGACAATAATAACCTTTTCAAATGTAACTTCTCGGATGTGGGTCACATTTATTTAATGTATCTATCTTTTTAGTTTAGCCTATTTTGGTCATTTTCGACTTGTACAACTCAAATGAAAAATATAAAAACAATAAGTCATCACTTTTCAAATAGTGTCAAACCAAAGGAAGTTTTTAGTGGCCGGAGAGGTGTAGGCTGAACCCTTTTTAAATTGATGATTTTGAACAATTTTATTAAAATTTATGATTCGTATTTCTTTTTTTACATGTGTTATATATAACCAAAAACTCTCAACCAAAAATATAAATACACAGTAGTGTTCATACCTCAGTTTTTCATTCGTTCTAACCTTTGAATGCAAATGACCTTATTTTTTACTTTATATATTAATTATGCTGTTTTGAAGTCCACCGTATTTCTCAAGTTGAGAGCACATCACAGCTTCATGCTCAGCTTGTCACAATCAAGACTTTACCCACAATTCCCTGTGACATTATATCCTGCTTTCACCTGCTCAGCAATAGCCTGATTAGATAATGAAGAAATGCTAAAGTTGGGGATATTGCACGTTATATCCTTGTTTGTTTGCGTTGCTTCTGTTGTAACTCAATAACCCCCCCAGGGAGATGAACCAGCAGTAAAGAGGAATGAGCAGCGCCTGGCTGACCTCAAGCAGCTCAGCGGCACCATCTTGCCTCTGAAGTTACGCCGAATGAAGCCCACCAAAGCCACCACTGCAGTGTCCCTGTGTGACTGGGCAGATAAAGAGGTAGGTTGTGACCAGTCATTTACAGGCGTTTGACATAAAAACAAAAATACTCTTTATTTCATCATCTTCCCTGTGTGGTTCAGGACACAGTGAGGCGTGGCGAGGCGCTAAGCCTGAAGTCAAACTCTGACAATAGGAACTGGGAGCTTCAGACCAGCAGTGGGAAGACCAGAACCCTACCTGGGGCATGTTTCATGGTCCCTCCACCTGATGCCGAGGCGCTGGAGAAAGTCAACAGGTACAGAGTGCAAACACACCCCCTACATTCATATCTTTTCCTTCCATTGTTTTGTTATGTGATGGATTTTAATGAAACATTGGATGTCTATGTGTGTCCAGTCTGGACAGAGCACTGACGGATCTAAAGAGCCATAGATCTGTACTAATGGAATCCCTGAAGAACCCCATTATGGAGGTGGTCCGCCCTCAGAAGGCAGGTGAGAAGAAAGACATCTTAACAGGACAGCATTATTTTGTCTTCCCTGTCTGCAAGACCGCGACAGAATCTTTGCTCGGAGATTTAAGCTCATCTGACATTTCATTGTACAGTTATTGTCTTTGCTCGTCCTCAGTCGCTGTTCAAAGTGCACCAGACGATCCCAGAGCTGCCGAGCTAGCCAGTGAAATAGACAAGATCAACAAAGCCCTGGATCGGAGCGAAAAAGAAGTCCTGAGTCGACTCAGAGCCCCGCTGGACAACCGCAACCCCACAGAAGACCTGGCGAACAGACTGCAAGAGCACGAGGTGAACATGAGAAACACTATGCTTTGACAAGAAAGGTTACAGTTTCGTCATCTTCGTCATCATCAATGCGGCTTCCTCCACCGTTGGAGAGCTCAGTTCAGTTCCGCCCTGAGCAAAGATTCCTCAAAGGGGAGATTTTAAGGCCCCTAAACGAGGCTCTTCCTTTGCACAATCTGCATTTTCTTTTAATGCCGTTAAAGAATGGAATCTGAAAACCTGCACAGAGTTTTTTTGTCAGTATTAATTCAGTAATTTTAGTAAGTTTATATTTATTCCTATGAAGTGTGTATGCGTACTTCTGCGTGGGCATCACTAGTTTGTTGGTCCATTTGTAGTGGAGATGCTAGGTTTTGCTCTATGTTGTATTGTTTCCTTTACCTGTCAAGGGGCATGGTCCCTTGTATGAATACAAATAATAAACTAAAACTAAACACCGCTGTCTTGTAGTGATCAGTAACACCTTGTGATTTCCTCCAGAAATGTGCTCAGACTGTGAGAAAGCTGGAGTCTGAGAAGTCTGCGATCCAGAGACAGATGGAGCCTCTTCTGGCCAAGAAGCCCCTGGGACCCATCTCCTCTACACTGGCCCTCAAACTCACCGCTGCCGACAACAAGATTGATAACATCAACACCCTCCTCGACCTTTATAACAAAAAGTAAGACGAGTTTCCCTTTCATCTGATTTTTGAATTAAGGCAAGAAGCACATTTTTATTTTTTAAACATTATCTTCCGATATCTTTTTCGGTATTACCTTCTGTGTTTCTCTCCTCTTAACCAGAGCTACAGCCTCCATGTTCCTTGAGAAGCAGAAGCAGAATGTTGAAGGCATCGTCTCTGGGTTTGAGAACAAGCTAGCTAAAGATGGCGCCATTCTTGATCAACCGAACGTCCTCCCGAGTCGCCTCCAGAAGCTGCAGGTGTTGTACTATATAATGCAACCAAAAACAGTCAAAGATTTAACAATTTCACGATAGGCTTATATGAGGGGACAGAGCATGGGATGCCCCAAAAGTAGTGATGTAACGGACCACTGCCGATCCGCGATCCGTACAGATCGCCCCTTTATTTCACACTGTGCTGGTTAACCTAAACTGTGTAATTAATCTGTGGTTCACATGCATGCTGAACGACGGGTTAATTACACAGTTCAAGTTAACCAGCACAGTGTGAAATAAACTTTTCCAGACGATCGTTATTCGCCAATATTCAGTACAATATGCGATCAGGACATCAGCATTCATGCTTTTCTAGTCGCCAATCTTTGATAATGTTACATTGTAAACAACCAAACCATGTATTAATCAACATGAGGAGAGCTAGTAAGGTTAGCAGCACCGCTAACAGCCAACGAACGAAGGTTACATTATGATGCGTTCAATCAAAATTGTGTTAGTACAATATAGATGACTATAACAAAGTAAAATGATAACATTTAGAATGTTTGATGGTTTACACTAACTTCAGAGCCGTTGAAATATTTTTATGGACAGTAAAAATAAAATATTCTGGAGCATTGTACACCAATAATCAAACAGCAAAGGGATCTGTATGTGCCAATATGGCTTATCAATAATCAGGGATCTCTAAAAGTTATGTTTGCTCCCTTTTTTCTTTTGGATCTCCGATCCGGGAGTTTTATGATCCGTTGCACCACTAACCCAAAAGGGATCCAAACCTGTAGATTTCTTTATCTCAGTTCTTTCTCCTTATTCCAAACAGCTTACGCGTCAGGATGTGGCCTCAAAAAAGGATGAGTTGACTAAATTAGGCAGAGACTTGGACCTGACAGAGAAAGCGAGCCAATCCTTGCAGAGGAGTTTCAATGAATACTGTCCAGACATCCGCCGCCAGGAGAATGAGGTGAAACAGCTGAGGGGCCGTTACACAAATGTCAACAATCAGCTCCAGGACAGGTGAGTAAAACAAGATTCGGGAATTGTTTCAACTGTATTTGTGTTTTTTTTAAACTTTTATTTAAAATGGATGTTTTTGACATTTGGCTTTAGGTCTGGTCTCATAAAGGAAGCAACCAATAAAAACCAAGATTTCCAGACTGCTGCGCAGTCGCTGGATTTCTTCTTGGTAAATTTGCCCAATAATGCGATCAAACCTACAGATGATGTGGCTCAGATAACAGCCAAGCAGAACTCTCAGAAGGTTGGTAGGATCATTTCTTGACATACATTAACCTGTCTCCAACTGTACATACAAACTAACTCTGTGTGGATGTCATGTCTTGTTTAGAAAGTGATTGAGGACATCAAGAGGAAATCTGGCGATTTAGACCAAGTCCAGAATCTTTCCCGGGATCTGCAGGGCGTCTTGAATGTGAGTTCAGAGAATACGATTATGCTCATTTACAGTTGATTAGGTATGCCCTTCCAGGTACATAATCCCTCAATCTTTAAATACATTTCCTTTCAGGAGTATGCTGTTAAGTCAAACACTTACCGTAGCACTCTGAATGATGATGATGATGATGATGAAGATGAAGATGACGACGATGATAAACCTGTCCTAAAGAAACGTCAAACTTCAACTCTGGCTCGGGCTGTACAGAGAAAGGTACTCTTATGGACAAACACCGAAAGTACATTTAGAACTCAAGACAAATCTCTAACTTTTCTCTAAAATGTTTACTAAACTAATTTTGCCTTCTGCTTCTATCACAGGAGCAAGATCTACTGAACCATTTCTCCGAGGTGTCTGCAGAAAACGACCAGCTACTCAGACAGTTGGGGACGGCGAAGAACATCAAAGCCATGGTACGATATTATGGAATCAAAATAACATCAACAACTCTCAAGTAATAGAAGAATAATTCCCAGTGTTTCCTGCCCCAAATAACCCTCTTCTTTGTCCTTTTATTCATGTACAGAATCAAGAGAAAGTTAGTCAGGTGGTGGTCAGTCAGCAGATACAGCTACAGAGCCAGAGGAAGGACCTGGAGGAGAGTGGTAGTCTGAAAAGGGAATTAATTGAGGAGGTTGACAGGCGTGTACACGCTGAAAGAGACCTGGAAACATACCGTAAGAGGTTTGTGTCTCTGAAGAATAGGAGAGGAGTGGAGAGGTTGGAGGAGAAGGAGGTGGTGCAATACTACCGTGAACCCAAACTGGAGGTGGAAATAAAGTCCTTGAAAAATCGGATCCAGGATGAATCATTGAAAAGGTCAAGAACCAATTCAGAGATAGACATTATAAATGATAGGATTATCAAAGTAGAAAGACAGCTGATTAAAGTCGAACCAAAACTGCTGACCAGGCTACTGACTGAATACGAGAGAGACCCACAGCTTGACAAAGATGCCGTCAAGATGAGAGATGAAATCCGCAGGCTACAACTGGAGCTCCAAACGAGAGATACTGAGGCAGTTCAAGTGAAAACTGAGATCACGGTTCTGTCTCAGCAGAAACAAAAAACCAGGGAAAGAGTTGTTAAGAAAGAAGTGGTCAGGCTTGAAAAGGATCCGGAGATGCTGAAAGCTGTTCTCACTTTCCAAAGTGATATCTCGGAGGAGGAACTCCGGTGTCAGTCGCTGAACGATAGCATCTTTAGCACAAGGAGTCAGATAAACACACTAGAGAGGGTCATTCCCACCATCCAACCCAAGATAGTCACCAAGGTGGTGAAGCAAGTAAAACAAGATGCAGAAATGCTGGAAGAGTCGAAGAAACTACGAATAGCCTTGGAGGAGGAGAATCATGAGAATGTGATCTTGATGAAGGACCTGTCCACCTTGCAGCTACGCTACAGTGAGGTGGACAAGGTCAGGGCTAAAGTCGAGGTCAAGGAGATCATCAATGAGATCTACAGAGTTGATCCTGAGACGGAAATTGAGCTGGTGCGTCTGAAGAAAGAGCTGCAGGATTGCAGTCGTAACCGGGCAGACCTGGAGAAAGACATCAAGATACTGATAACTACTCTGACCACCCTGCGCGCTCAGAAACCCAAAGTAGAGTACAAAGAGGTGACCCAGGAGCTGATCAAGGAAGAGAAGAGCCCAGAGGTCACCAGAGAATTGCAAAGGCTGAACAACCAAGTCTCCCGTCTGCTAGTCAACTACGAAACCACCCTGGAGCTGCTGACCCACCTACGTAAAGAAAGAGACGAGCTGAAAGTGGAAAAATCCAAGGTGGAGACCAAGCTAGTCAATAAAGAGCTCATCAAATATGAAAACGATCCACTTCTTGAGAAAGAGGCTGACAGACTTCGGAGGAATGTAAGAGAAGAGACTCAACAACGTCGCATTGTGGAGGAGTGTGTCTTTGACCTCCAGAACCAATACATTGTCCTTGAAAGGCAGAAGCCAGAGGAAAAGATTGTCATGCAGGAAATGGTGCGTCTGCAGAAGGACCCCAAGCAGATAGTGGAGCATGATAAGTTGAACAAGAATCTGGACGACGAAATGAAAAGCCGCAGAAAGTTTGAAATAGAGGTCAGACAGCTCAGAGCCCTAATTCAAGACAAAGAGAATACCCTGGCTCAGATGGACGATCGTCAGAAGAAGATTCAAGTAGAGTCAGAGCTAAGGCAGATCAAATCTCGCATTTTTGAACTGGAAAACTCTCCGTCGCCCGTTGAGGAAAGGATTGTCATCGAGGAGGTCCTGAAAGTGGAGAGGGACCCTAAGCTGGAAAAACTTACTGATGGTATACGTACCGACATGGAGAATGAGGGCACCAATATCAGCCGTCTAGAGAGAGAAATCCGCAACCTGAAGCTCAGGTTGGAAATTCTACAAAAGGAGAAGTCAATTGAGAAGGTTGTTTACAGAGAAGTTGTTCGTGTAGAGAAAGACCCGACAGTGGAGGCTGAAAGGGAACGTCTTAGAGATCTCGTAACACAGGAGAGAAATCTCAGGCGTGATCAGGAGGATAACACTCAGAACATCCGGATCCGAATGACTCACATGCAGTCATCGCAGTCTGTAACTTCTCACGAGGAGACCACTCTCATCACCAACAGAGAGGCTCTGCAGAGAGAGAAGGAGGATATGCTCAGACAGCTCAAAATGCTAGAGTCTCAAAGACAGAGCATCAGCATAACGTTCCAGCAACAGTCAAAGCTGATGAGTGAGAGAAACCAGAATGTACGGCAAAGGGGTCTTAAAACGTCCACTGAGATACAGCGGATGGAGAAAGAAATCCTCAAGGAAAAAGACAAAGTACACCAGAGAGACACAATCATCATCGATTTGCAGAACAAGATCCAGACTGAGGACCACTCTGAAACGCAGACAAGGGAGACAAATCTTTCCACGAAGATCACCATCATGGATCCAGAAACTGGGAGAGACATGTCTCCCTATGATGCCTATTTGCAGGGGCTAATTGATCGCAACCAATACATTCACCTGGCAGAGTTAGAGTGCGACTGGGAGGAAATCACCTCAACTGGTCCAGATGGGGATACAACAATTCTACAGGATCGTTCAAGTGGGAAGCAGTACTCTATCAAGGATGCTCTGAGGGATGGTCGCTTGACCCAGTATGACGTTGCGCGCTACAAGGACGGGAAAATATCCATTTCTGAGTTTGCCCTCCTTGTTGCAGGGGAAAGCAGAAAGCCCATCGTTCCTCCAATAATCCCCAAATCCCCCACCAGCCGCACCCCAACCAGTCCCTTGAACGCAATGCCAAACTCCCTGAGGTCCTCCTATTCCGGCCTCAACACTCAATATCACAGTGGCAGTTTGAACAACCTCAGTCAACATCACAGTGGCAGTTTGAACAACCTCAGTCAACATCACAGTGGCAGTTTGAACAACCTCATTGCTTCGCCAGGTGATGAGCAGTTTCCCATCTCTGGTATTTTAGACATCACCACGGAAAGCCGCATGTCTGTGCGAAGTGCCCTGACCCGCAAACTCATTGATGCCGACACAGCTCTGAAGCTGCTCGAGGCACAAGCAGCCTCCGGGGGAATTGTCGATCTCACCATTAAGGACAAACTTTCTGTCCACAAGGCAGCTGAACGAGGTCTCATTGACTCAAGTGACATGTACAAGCTTCTGAATGCCCAGAAGGCCTTCACTGGAGTTGAGGATCCCACGACCAAAGACCGTCTCGCAGTGGGACAGGCTGCACAGAAAGGGTATATTCCCCAAGAAAATGCCAGGAGGTACATGGAGGCGCAGTACCTGACCGGTGGGTTTGTGAATCCCGCTAAAGCAGGACGCCTAACTGTCGAAGAAGCTCTTGCCAGTAATATTATTGACAGCACAACAGCTAAGGAGCTGCAAAATGAAGCTTCCCACACAAAAGAGCTGATAGACCCCATTACTAAAGAGAAGATATCATACAAGCAGGCAATGCAGAGGTGTAAGAGAGACACCAGCACGGGCCTCTTGCTGCTTCCTGCAGCCTCCACTGATTCTACAACTGCCCCATCATACTCAAGCTATCGTTTCAGTTCCTCCAACAACAGATACTAGATGTGAAGTTAAAGATATTTTATTTGCTGCAGCCACTGGTGCTAGAGGGTTTGTGACAACGCTAAGTGACCTACATAAAGATAAAAATGACCATTATTATGTTCACACACTTTTTAAAAACACTGAAAAAACTAACTACATTTTTGGTAAAGCTGTACATGTGGATCTGCTTTTTTTGAGTACTATTTTGGGATCTGCTGTAAAAATGAGGGTAATATTTGTTTTATATGGTAAATATGGTATATGTATTTTTCAGCACTCTCAAGCTAAATCTTTCATTGGTGCTTATTAAACTACTAAAGCCTCGCATACATTTTTCTGTCTTGTTATTTGAAATGTCAACAGTTGAATCGTCAAACCATATATGGGTAAACAGAGTCAATTTGGGGTGTCCACAACACAATAATGTGGACGATCAAATGATGGTCTTCATTCTGAATCATCTACTGTATCTTAATACTTTAGCTGTACCTAATGTACAATGCTCGTAAACCCCGATGAGTCATGTTCTTGGAAATAATGGATTAAGGATACAGATTATATATGACTCAAGCATGTAATGTGTGAAAGTAAACAAGGTCAAACTCGGGTCTACATGGATGAAACGTGTCTAATAAAATCGAAAACATTAGGACCGGGACCCACAGAGTGAGCTACCTTTTCAGCAGGCATAAGTTTCAGTAACTGACGTCCGTAAAGGATTTTCCTTTGTGGTCTCACAAAAAAAGGTAGACAAAGGTCCAAAATCCCTTTTTCCTGGCAAGGGGGGGATTTGTCTGAAAGACCCGATCTGACCCCACAGTGGAGTTTACAGTAAACGCTGTTGATGTGGGAATATGTTTGAAGCCTCTCTGCTGGGAAGTCTGAATGCCAGATTACCCGGTGACTGAAAGGACTTTGTGGGATTACTGAACATGAGCCTGTCTGGAGGCTGAAGTGGCCCCACTCTGTGTCTAGAGGTGGTGGGGGGTGGGGGTGGGGGTGGGGGGTTATTGGGCAAAGTGTACTTACTACCTGTAGGCTGGAATAAAATTCTGGATTCTTTTTTCCCAGTCAATCAATGGCACAGTGATCTAAACGCATGTGTGATAACGTCCTTCCTATAAAAGCCTGCTAAATAGCCAAGAGTGCCACAGCATCACATACAGTATGTGGAAACACAAAGGGCACATGTGCACTGACTGGACCATTGCCTGAGTGATGGTAATTGCCAGCTCCTTCTTGTTATAATGGATTATTGTTGCCATAATACTAGACCGCAGTGCTGATGGTTTAAGCCCTGACAATGAGCATTTGCACATTTGTCTCTGATTCATTCTGTCTATAAATGATGATGGCGAAGCCTCCTCTACGCCTGCCCTGCAATCATGCCAACGCCATATCAATTAGCATTTAAAGCTCTCTTCCTGACTCTATTTTACCTCTTCATACAGCACTATCAGGAGCAGTGACAATATTCAGAGATGGAAAAAATATGTTGCTGGGTCAGGGAGGTGCTTTATTATTGTTCAAAACTAAACATCAATACAGACATACACAACATTAGAACAGAAAATATGAGTCATAGGCATCAATCTGACAATCATACACTAAAATGCATTCACTAAAAGTGTCTTGCTCATCATCGGTTGAATACCTCTGCCTGAGGAAATAAACTCCAGCAAAGCACAGACTTCCCCGACAGCCAACTGTGCAAAGATGCCAGCTGGCAGCATCAGCTTGAAACCAATGATGCTTCAAGCCATCTTCATTCTGCAAATTTCTGTCCATGACTTCATTTATATATCGCCAAAAATAAACCTCCACAAAGTCCAATTGACCAGTGAGATTTACAAAATGAGTCTCAACCTGAGAGAGTTTAGGTTCCTGAGAGTGTCATGATGACCTCATACTTCAGATTACCACCCTGGTGTACAACGTGTGAAAAGGTGGTGAATCAGTAGCATTGATCTGATGCTACTATTGTATCAACGTGTCAATCTTAGATTTAAAAGATACATTTGTCAGTTTGTCTCTGACTTCAGCATTTGTCATTTTCAACTTGATTTTGAAGTTAAATTGTTTACTTGGCGGGGAAACAATTTGTATTTTGTGTATCGGCCACCATATTTTAGTTGCTGGTAATATGAACAGTATTTACATCAGACTTCAAACATCTTCATCCGGCTCACTGTGTGCTGGTACTGACTGAAGTTCTGGGTCATTTTTCCAAGTGGACACTGAGCTTGCCCTTCAGAGGAGCGGGAGCTGCTCACCCTTGCATGTTAGTGGATTAGACAGAGACCGTGTCATGGATTAAAGCGCCATTCAAGAGCGTGAGGCTTCCCACTGGCTGACCTCCACAGGTCGGAGCTAGCTGAAGATACTTGCATAAAGACAGGGTCATTATACTACAGAAAATACTTTAACTATAAGTAATAGTTAATGAGGTATGCAAGGTAATGTTTGATGTGATAAACTCGTCAATCAGTGTATGTACAAGACTTATATTTTGGATCAGACAAAATCAAAATCATAAATTTTTCATTGTAAAAAATGTGTATAAAACATTTTATTGAAATTGTGATAATGTGACAGACACACACAAAAAGACAAACATCACCATACAAAGTCTTGATGTGCAGATGAGTGCAGTTCTCCTATGTTTACAACAGCTAAAGCCCTCTAATAGAGCTGGAGAACAGGAGCTGCGGTTGAGCAGCTAAAGCCTGGTCGCTGACGTCAGTCCATAGTTGTGTGGAGAGCCCAGAAAGGTGCTAAGCAGCAGAGCTTAGTCTAAATGTCGACACAACACAGCATCACTGTAACGCCAGTGACAGAGCCAACACACTACTCTACTCACAGGTGAGGGAAAAAAACACAAAGTGGACTAATACATCACATTTTAGTACATTCTTGTTTTTATTGGACACAATAAGAGAATTTCTCACAAGATAGATTCAGAATAATCAGTATTAGAGAGGGAAAAAAAGGGTCCAACAAAACAATCAGCAGCCGCTCAAACTGAGAAAAACCTGACACACCCTCCAAAAGAGTGCAACACTATAGTGCTCAATGAAAGACAGCCTGCGCCGATAACTCATATATCTCAATGTAATACATCATACACCAACGTGTTCATCAGTCTTCGCCAGTGGCAGAGTCAAGGGATGCTGAGGGAAACGGATTGCCTCACTGTTGCGCCGCATGTACGCGTGGCCGCTGATCGGGTACCACATCTCCGTGAAGGTCAGGTTGGCCACGGTGATGGCGCAGCGCCCCAGCACCTTGAAGCCCGACTTGAGGTAGAAGGGAATGAGGATGTCTTCGCACATGAGCACTGCCCGGCGCACGTTGGGCTGGCAGCGGAGATACTGCAGGTAACGCCACATCAGGATGGGCCCTTTGCCCTGCTGCCTGAAGGTGCGGTGGACCGCGAGGATGTGGATGTGGACGGTGGAGCCGCGGGGCTTGTGGAGAGTCAGTGCGTCCTGGAGGAAAAAGTGGTTAGACGTCATAATTACTTATAGCCTATATATACGCGTATGGTGATCGTTATGGTGAACTGGTAAAGCGCACGGTGTCGTACCTCAGTGAGTCTGTCCTTGTCCCAGAGAGAGCCGATGATAAACGCCACCAGCCGACCCTCCTCGATCCAGCCCATGGACAACTCTGGACACAACGTGAGGAAGTGACGCACCTCATCCAGGTGGAGGGGACACTCACCTGACACTGATATAAATGCTGAGAGAAAGAGGGGGAGAGAGGGAGAGAGGGAGAGAGAAAAAAATAGTTTGGCACTACTTTTTTGCACTCTTAAAGGCGGTGCAAATTACCGAATAAACATTTAGATAAATGCCGAATGCAGATTTAACATCTTTAAAATGTGAATTAAATAATATCTGCCCACTGATTGAATTAAATGCAACAGGGTAATTAGATCTCTCGATTTGGAGATCTCGACATGCTTTTACGCAAAGTCCTCTGTCGATTTAATGCTTCCTTTCACTCAGTGAAACTTCACAGCGGGTTTGTAAGGTATTCTTCAGCGGAGCGGATCTCTGCTCCACTACATCAACGGATGAGAAGAGTAACTTACCTTCTCGCTCGATTTCAAAGACGCATATGGCATCCTGCGTGTTGAGCGGTCGGACTTCGCTGGCGGGAAGAGTGTGTCTCCTTTGCATACCGGGGGAAATCGACGGCGTTGGCTGCATTGGTTTGATGAAAGGCTGCAAGCTAACGACGGACATCATACGACGGCACTCCCCTCCCCTTCTCGAAAAACTTCTCCTCTTGAGTCCTTCTTTCCCGCTCAGCAGGATCACCTCGGTCAGGCCCTGCGACGACAACAGGATGGTTTGTCTCCGTATTTATAGGAAAGCTTTCCCGTCTGTCACCAGCCAGCTCATTTGCATTTGAATATTTGATGTCAGTGAATGAATGAATGAATGAAGGTCACAACTGTGTGGGGCAATTTACTGAACCCTATAATTAACTGCGTCCATTGTTGGTTTTTGCCTCTAATTGACAGATACTAACAAATTATTTTCTATGAACCACCATCTCCGGCATATTTACAGCAGGTTTTTCCACGCATGTTAGGGAGGCACGTCCAGGATCAGCACACAGACAGTTTACAAAGGTTTGGGTAAAGTGACACCAACATGTTCCCAGTTAAACTGCATTTCAAGACATCACAAGTGACTGGTCAGTGCAGTAGCCTAAATCAAATGTGCATGTGCATTTCTCCCCCATTATTGCTTTCCAACTTAATGATTAAAACAATTAAGAAAAAAAAAGCTTAACACACGTTTGATGTTTTCCAACACGCCCTGACGGCTATAGGCGACACTTACCGGAGGATGTTGAGCCGTGTGCTGGTGAGATTCTGCGGACTGACCAGCTCCTCTTCTCTGCCTCTATCTCACCTGCTCCGCCGCAGACGTCTCTCTTCATTATGAGGTGATTATTACTATGCGTCACATGATGAAGGATTACACCTACACAAGTTGTTTCCACAACTCGGCGCATTACCGACACGTTATCTCCTCTCTGACCCAGCACAACATGTTCACATCGCAGTGTGTTTTGGAGAAATTGACAACCGTCTGCATTAGAGGTAATATGAGTCTGTGATTCATTTTGACAGCCTGATTGGTCAATGCACAATGAATTTATAATAATAATCACATGGATTTATCTAAGATTACACAGGCCGGTTTCTACCTTGTGTCTAAGAGCTGGCAGTCGCTGCTACACAACCTCCTGGACAACTTTGAGTATTTGACTCAGAGTATAACATTTGACTCAGAGTATAGCATGTTGAATAAAGTTATAGTATAGCATGTTGAATAAAGTCATAGTATAGCATGTCGAATAAAGTCATAATAAAGTCATAGTATAGCATGTCGAATAAAGTCATAGTATAGCATGTTGAATAAAGTCATAGTATAGCATGTCGAATAAAGTCATAATAAAGTCATAGTATAGCATGTCGAATGAAGTCATAGTATAGCATGTTGAATAAAGTCATAGTATAGCATGTCGAATAAAGTCATAATAAAGTCATAGTATAGCATGTCGAATGAAGTCATAGTATAGCATGTTGAATAAAGTCATAGTATAGCATGTTGAATAAAGTCATTGTATAGCATGTTGAATAAAGTCATAGTATAGCATGTCGAATAAAGTCATAATAAAGTTATAGTATAGCATGTTGAATAAAGTCATAGTATAGCATGTTGAATAAAGTCATAGTATAGCATGTTGAATAAAGTCATAGTATAGCATGTCGAATAAAGTCATAATAAAGTTATAGTATAGCATGTTGAATAAAGTCATAATAAAGTCATAGTATAGCATGTCGAATAAAGTCATAATAAAGTTATAGTATAGCATGTTGAATAAAGTCATAGTATAGCATGTTGAATAAAGTCATAGTATAGCATGTTGAATAAAGTCATAATAAAGTCATAGTATAGCATGTCGAATAAAGTCATAATAAAGTTATAGTATAGCATGTCGAATAAAGTCATAATAAAGTCATAGTATAGCATGTCGAATAAAGTCATAATAAAGTCATAGTATAGCATGTTGAATAAAGTCATAGTATAGCATGTTGAATAAAGTCATAGTATAGCATGTTGAATAAAGTCATAGTATAGCATGTTGAATAAAGTCATAGTATAGCATGTTGAATAAAGTCATAGTATAGCATGTCGAATAAAGTCATAGTATAGCATGTCGAATAAAGTCATAGTATAGCATGTTGAATAAAGTCATCATAAAGTCATAGTATAGCATGTTGAATAAAGTCATAGTATAGCATGTTGAATAAAGTCATAATAAAGTCATAGTATAGCATGTTGAATAAAGTCATAATAAAGTCATAGTATAGCATGTTGAATAAAGTCATAGTATAGCATGTTGAATAAAGTCATAGTATAGCATGTTGAATAAAGTCATAATAAAGTCATAGTATAGCATGTTGAATAAAGTCATAGTATAGCATGTTGAATAAAGTCATAATAAAGTCATAGTATAGCATGTCGAATGAAGTCATAGTTTAGCATGTTGAATAAAGTCATAATGAATTCATAGTATAGCATGTTGAATAAAGTCATAGTATAGCATGTCGAATAAAGTCATAGTATAGCATGTTGAATAAAGTCATAGTAAAGCATGTTGAATAAAGTCATAGTATAGCATGTCGAATAAAGTCATAGTATAGCATGTCGAATAAAGTCATAGTATAGCATGTCGAATAAAGTCATAGTATAGCATGTCGAATAAAGTCATAGTATAGCATGTTGAATAAAGTCATAGTATAGCATGTTGAATAAAGTCATAGTATAGCATGTTGAATAAAGTCATAGTATAGCATGTTGAATAAAGTCATAGTATAGCATGTCGAATAAAGTCATAGTATAGCATGTCGAATAAAGTCATAGTTTAGCATGGCGAATAAAGTCATCATAAAGTCATAGTATAGCATGTTGAATAAAGTCATAGTATAGCATGTTGAATAAAGTCATAATAAAGTCATAGTATAGCATGTTGAATAAAGTCATAATAAAGTCATAGTATAGCATGTTGAATAAAGTCATAGTATAGCATGTTGAATAAAGTCATAGTATAGCATGTTGAATAAAGTCATAGTATAGCATGTTGAATAAAGTCATAGTATAGCATGTCGAATAAAGTCATAGTATAGCATGTTGAATAAAGTTATAGTATAGCATGTTGAATAAAGTCATAGTATAGCATGTCGAATAAAGTCATAGTATAGCATGTTGAATAAAGTCATAGTATAGCATGTCGAATAAAGTCATAGTATAGCATGTCGAATAAAGTCATAGTATAGCATGTTGAATAAAGTCATAGTATAGCATGTCGAATAAAGTCATAGTATAGCATGTCGAATAAAGTCATAGTATAGCATGTTGAATAAAGTCATAATAAAGTCATAGTATAGCATGTTGAATAAAGTTATAGTATAGCATGTTGAATAAAGTCATAATAAAGTCATAGTATAGCATGTCGAATGAAGTCATAGTTTAGCATGTTGAATAAAATCATAATGAATTCATAGTATAGCATGTTGAATAAATTCATAGTATAGCATGTTGAATAAAGTCATAGTATAGCATGTCGAATAAAGTCATAGTATAGCATGTTGAATAAAGTCATAGTATAGCATGTTGAATAAAGTCATAGTATAGCATGTCGAATAAAGTCATAGTATAGCATGTCGAATAAAGTCATAGTATAGCATGTCGAATAAAGTCATAGTATAGCATGTCGAATAAAGTCATAGTATAGCATGTTGAATAAAGTCATAGTATAGCATGTTGAATAAAGTCATAGTATAGCATGTTGAATAAAGTCATAGTATAGCATGTTGAATAAAGTCATAGTATAGCATGTCGAATAAAGTCATAGTATAGCATGTCGAATAAAGTCATAGTATAGCATGTTGAATAAAGTCATCATAAAGTCATAGTATAGCATGTTGAATAAAGTCATAGTATAGCATGTTGAATAAAGTCATAATAAAGTCATAGTATAGCATGTTGAATAAAGTCATAATAAAGTCATAGTATAGCATGTTGAATAAAGTCATAGTATAGCATGTTGAATAAAGTCATAGTATAGCATGTTGAATAAAGTCATAGTATAGCATGTTGAATAAAGTCATAGTATAGCATGTCGAATAAAGTCATAGTATAGCATGTTGAATAAAGTTATAGTATAGCATGTTGAATAAAGTCATAGTATAGCATGTCGAATAAAGTCATAGTATAGCATGTTGAATAAAGTCATAGTATAGCATGTCGAATAAAGTCATAGTATAGCATGTTGAATAAAGTTATAGTATAGCATGTTGAATAAAGTCATAATAAAGTCATAGTATAGCATGTTGAATAAAGTCATAGTATAGCATGTTGAATAAAGTCATAGTATATAGTATGTTGAATAAAGTCATAGTATAGCATGTCGAATAAAGTCATAGTATAGCATGTTGAATAAAGTCATAGTATAGCATGTTGAATAAAGTCATAGTATAGCATGTTGAATAAAGTCATAGTATAGCATGTCGAATAAAGTCATAGTATAGCATGTTGAATAAAGTTATAGTATAGCATGTTGAATAAAGTCATAATAAAGTCATAGTATAGCATGTTGAATGAATTCATAATAAAGTCATAGTATAGCATGTTGAATGAATTCATAATGAAGTTATAGTATAGCATGTCGAATAAAGTCATAATAAAGTCATAGTATAGCATGTTGAATAAAGTCATAGTATGGCATGTCGAATGAAGTCATAGTTTAGCATGTTGAATAAAGTCATAATGAAGTCATAGTATAGCATGTTGAATAGTCATAATAAAGTCATAGTATAGCATGTTGAATAAAGTCATAATAAAGTCATAGTATAGCATGTCGAATAAAGTCATAGTATAGCATGTTGAATAAAGTCATAGTATAGCATGTCGAATAAAGTCATAATAAAGTCATAGTATAGCATGTCGAATGAAGTCATAGTATAGCATGTTGAATAAAGTCATAGTATAGCATGTCGAATAAAGTCATAATAAAGTCATAGTATAGCATGTCGAATGAAGTCATAGTATAGCATGTTGAATAAAGTCATAGTATAGCATGTTGAATAAAGTCATTGTATAGCATGTTGAATAAAGTCATAGTATAGCATGTCGAATAAAGTCATAATAAAGTCATAGTATAGCATGTTGAATAAAGTCATAGTATAGCATGTTGAATAAAGTCATAGTATAGCATGTTGAATAAAGTCATAGTATAGCATGTCGAATAAAGTCATAATAAAGTTATAGTATAGCATGTTGAATAAAGTCATAATAAAGTCATAGTATAGCATGTCGAATAAAGTCATAATAAAGTTATAGTATAGCATGTTGAATAAAGTCATAGTATAGCATGTTGAATAAAGTCATAGTATAGCATGTTGAATAAAGTCATAATAAAGTCATAGTATAGCATGTCGAATAAAGTCATAATAAAGTTATAGTATAGCATGTCGATTAAAGTCATAATAAAGTCATAGTATAGCATGTCGAATAAAGTCATAATAAAGTCATAGTATAGCATGTTGAATAAAGTCATAGTATAGCATGTCGAATAAAGTCATAGTATAGCATGTCGAATAAAGTCATAGTATAGCATGTTGAATAAAGTCATAGTATAGCATGTCGAATAAAGTCATAGTATAGCATGTTGAATAAAGTTATAGTATAGCATGTTGAATAAAGTCATAATAAAGTCATAGTATAGCATGTTGAATAAAGTCATAGTATAGCATGTTGAATAAAGTCATAGTATATAGTATGTTGAATAAAGTCATAGTATAGCATGTCGAATAAAGTCATAGTATAGCATGTTGAATAAAGTCATAGTATAGCATGTTGAATAAAGTCATAGTATAGCATGTTGAATAAAGTCATAGTATAGCATGTCGAATAAAGTCATAGTATAGCATGTTGAATAAAGTTATAGTATAGCATGTTGAATAAAGTCATAGTATAGCATGTTGAATAAAGTTATAGTATAGCATGTTGAATAAAGTCATAATAAAGTCATAGTATAGCATGTTGAATGAATTCATAATAAAGTCATAGTATAGCATGTTGAATGAATTCATAATGAAGTTATAGTATAGCATGTCGAATAAAGTCATAATAAAGTCATAGTATAGCATGTTGAATGAATTCATAATAAAGTCATAGTATAGCATGTTGAATAAAGTCATAGTATGGCATGTCGAATGAAGTCATAGTTTAGCATGTTGAATAAAGTCATAATGAAGTCATAGTATAGCATGTTGAATAGTCATAATAAAGTCATAGTATAGCATGATGAATAAAGTCATAATAAAGTCATAGTATAGCATGTCAAATGAAGTCATAGTTTAGCATGTTGAATAAAGTCATAATGAATTCATAGTATAGCATGTTGAATAAAGTCATAGTATAGCATGTTGAATAAAGTCATAGTATATAGTATGTTGAATAAAGTCATAGTATAGCATGTTGAATAAAGTCATAGTATAGCATGTTGAATAAAGTCATAGTATAGCATGTCGAATAAAGTCATAGTATATAGTATGTTGAATAAAGTCATAGTATAGCATGTTGAATAAAGTCATAGTATAGCATGTTGAATAAAGTCATAGTATAGCATGTCGAATAAAGTCATAGTATAGCATGTTGAATAAAGTCATAGTATAGCATGTTGAATAAAGTCATAGTATAGCATGTTGAATAAAGTCATAGTATAGCATGTTGAATAAAGTCATAGTATAGCATGTTGAATAAAGTCATAGTATAGCATGTTGAATAAAGTCATAGTATAGCATGTTGAGTAAAGTCATAGTATAGCATGTTGAATAAAGTCATAGTATAGCATGTCGAGTAAAGTCATAGTATAGCATGTCGAGTAAAGTCATAGTATAGCATGTTGAATAAAGTCATAGTATAGCATGTCGAATAAAGTCATAGTATAGCATGTCGAATAAAGTCATAGTATAGCATGTCGAATAAAGTCATAGTATAGCATGTCGAATAAAGTCATAGTATAGCATGTCGAATAAAGTCATAGTATAGCATGTCGAATAAAGTCATAGTATAGCATGTCGAATAAAGTCATAGTATAGCATGTCGAATAAAGTCATAGTATAGCATGTCGAATAAAGTCATAGTATAGCATGTCGAATAAAGTCATAGTATAGCATGTCGAATAAAGTCATAGTATAGCATGTTGAATAAAGTTATAGTATAGCATGTTGAATAAAGTCATAATAAAGTCATAGTATAGCATGTCGAATAAAGTCATAATAAAGTTATAGTATAGCATGTTGAATAAAGTCATAGTATAGCATGTTGAATAAAGTCATAGTATAGCATGTTGAATAAAGTCATAGTATAGCATGTCGAATAAAGTCATAATAAAGTTATAGTATAGCATGTTGAATAAAGTCATAATAAAGTCATAGTATAGCATGTCGAATAAAGTCATAATAAAGTTATAGTATAGCATGTTGAATAAAGTCATAGTATAGCATGTTGAATAAAGTCATAGTATAGCATGTTGAATAAAGTCATAGTATAGCATGTCGAATAAAGTCATAATAAAGTCATAGTATAGCATGTCGAATAAAGTCATAATAAAGTTATAGTATAGCATGTCGAATAAAGTCATAATAAAGTCATAGTATAGCATGTCGAATAAAGTCATAATAAAGTCATAGTATAGCATGTTGAATAAAGTCAGAGTATAGCATGTTGAATAAAGTCATAGTATAGCATGTTGAATAAAGTCATAGTATAGCATGTTGAATAAAGTCATAATAAAGTCATAGTATAGCATGTCGAATAAAGTCATAGTATAGCATGTCGAATAAAGTCATAGTATAGCAAGTTGAATAAAGTCATAGTATAGCATGTTGAATAAAGTCATAGTATAGCATGTCGAATAAAGTCATAGTATAGCATGTTGAATAAAGTCATAGTATAGCAAGTTGAATAAAGTCATAGTATATTATGTTGAATAAAGTCATAGTATAGCATGTTGAATAAAGTCATAGTATAGCATGTCGAATAAAGTCATAATAAAGTTATAGTATAGCATGTTGAATAAAGTCATAGTATAGCATGTCGAATAAAGTCATAGTATAGCATGTCGAATGAAGTCATAGTTTAGCATGTTGAATAAAGCCATAGTATAGCATGTCGAATAAAGTCATAATAAAGTCATAGAATAGCATGTTGAATAAAGTTATAGTATAGCATGTTGAATAAAGTCATAATAAAGTCATAGTATAGCATGTCGAATGAAGTCATAGTTTAGCATGTTGAATAAAGTCATAATAAAGTCATAGTATAGCATGTTGAATAAAGTCATAGTATAGCATGTTGAATAAAGTCATAGTATATAGTATGTTGAATAAAGTCATAGTATAGCATGTCGAATAAAGTCATAGTATAGCATGTTGAATAAAGTCATAGTATAGCATGTTGAATAAAGTCATAGTATAGCATGTTGAATAAAGTCATAGTATAGCATGTCGAATAAAGTCATAGTATAGCATGTTGAATAAAGTTATAGTATAGCATGTTGAATAAAGTCATAATAAAGTCATAGTATAGCATGTTGAATGAATTCATAATAAAGTCATAGTATAGCATGTTGAATGAATTCATAATAAAGTCATAGTATAGCATGTTGAATAAAGTCATAGTATGGCATGTCGAATGAAGTCATAGTTTAGCATGTTGAATAAAGTCATAATGAAGTCATAGTATAGCATGTTGAATAGTCATAATAAAGTCATAGTATAGCATGATGAATAAAGTCATAATAAAGTCATAGTATAGCATGTCAAATGAAGTCATAGTTTAGCATGTTGAATAAAGTCATAATGAATTCATAGTATAGCATGTTGAATAAAGTCATAGTATAGCATGTTGAATAAAGTCATAGTGTATAGTATGTTGAATAAAGTCATAGTATAGCATGTTGAATAAAGTCATAGTATAGCATGTTGAATAAAGTCATAGTATAGCATGTCGAATAAAGTCATAGTATATAGTATGTTGAATAAAGTCATAGTATAGCATGTTGAATAAAGTCATAGTATAGCATGTTGAATAAAGTCATAGTATAGCATGTCGAATAAAGTCATAGTATAGCATGTTGAATAAAGTCATAGTATAGCATGTTGAATAAAGTCATAGTATAGCATGTTGAATAAAGTCATAGTATAGCATGTTGAATAAAGTCATAGTATAGCATGTTGAATAAAGTCATAGTATAGCATGTTGAATAAAGTCATAGTATAGCATGTTGAGTAAAGTCATAGTATAGCATGTTGAATAAAGTCATAGTATAGCATGTCGAGTAAAGTCATAGTATAGCATGTCGAATAAAGTCATAGTATAGCATGTCGAATAAAGTCATAGTATAGCATGTCGAATAAAGTCATAGTATAGCATGTCGAATAAAGTCATAGTATAGCATGTCGAATAAAGTCATAGTATAGCATGTCGAATAAAGTCATAGTATAGCATGTCGAATAAAGTCATAGTATAGCATGTCGAATAAAGTCATAGTATAGCATGTCGAATAAAGTCATAGTATAGCATGTTGAATAAAGTCATAGTATAGCATGTTGAATAAAGTCATAGTATAGCATGTTGAATAAAGTCATAGTATAGCATGTTGAATAAAGTTATAGTATAGCATGTTGAATAAAGTCATAATAAAGTCATAGTATAGCATGTCGAATAAAGTCATAATAAAGTTATAGTATAGCATGTCGAATAAAGTCATAGTATAGCATGTTGAATAAAGTCATAGTATAGCATGTTGAATAAAGTCATAGTATAGCATGTCGAATAAAGTCATAATAAAGTTATAGTATAGCATGTTGAATAAAGTCATAATAAAGTCATAGTATAGCATGTCGAATAAAGTCATAATAAAGTTATAGTATAGCATGTTGAATAAAGTCATAGTATAGCATGTTGAATAAAGTCATAGTATAGCATGTTGAATAAAGTCATAGTATAGCATGTCGAATAAAGTCATAATAAAGTCATAGTATAGCATGTCGAATAAAGTCATAATAAAGTTATAGTATAGCATGTCGAATAAAGTCATAATAAAGTCATAGTATAGCATGTCGAATAAAGTCATAATAAAGTCATAGTATAGCATGTTGAATAAAGTCAGAGTATAGCATGTTGAATAAAGTCATAGTATAGCATGTTGAATATAGTCATAGTATAGCATGTTGAATAAAGTCATAATAAAGTCATAGTATAGCATGTCGAATAAAGTCATAATAAAGTCATAGTATAGCATGTCGAATAAAGTCATAGTATAGCATGTTGAATAAAGTCATAGTATAGCAAGTTGAATAAAGTCATAGTATAGCATGTTGAATAAAGTCATAGTATAGCATGTCGAATAAAGTCATAGTATAGCATGTTGAATAAAGTCATAGTATAGCAAGTTGAATAAAGTCATAGTATATTATGTTGAATAAAGTCATAGTATAGCATGTTGAATAAAGTCATAGTATAGCATGTCGAATAAAGTCATAATAAAGTTATAGTATAGCATGTTGAATAAAGTCATAGTATAGCATGTTGAATAAAGTCATAGTATAGCATGTTGAATAAAGTCATAGTATAGCATGTTGAATAAAGTCATAGTATAGCATGTTGAATAAAGTCATAGTATAGCATGTCGAATAAAGTCATAATAAAGTTATAGTATAGCATGTTGAATAAAGTCATAGTATAGCATGTTGAATAAAGTCATAGTATAGCATGTTGAATAAAGTCATAGTATAGCATGTCGAATAAAGTCATAGTATAGCATGTCGAATAAAGTCATAGTATAGCATGTCGAATGAAGTCATAGTTTAGCATGTTGAATAAAGCCATAGTATAGCATGTCGAATAAAGTCATAATAAAGTCATAGAATAGCATGTTGAATAAAGTTATAGTATAGCATGTTGAATAAAGTCATAATAAAGTCATAGTATAGCATGTCGAATGAAGTCATAGTTTAGCATGTTGAATAAAGTCATAATGAATTCATAGTATAGCATGTTGAATAAAGTCATAGTATAGCATGTTGAATAAAGTCATAGTATAGCAAGTTGAATAAAGTCATAGTATAGCATGTTGAATAAAGTCATAGTATAGCATGTCGAATAAAGTCATAGTATAGCATGTTGAATAAAGTCATAGTATAGCAAGTTGAATAAAGTCATAGTATATTATGTTGAATAAAGTCATAGTATAGCATGTTGAATAAAGTCATAGTATAGCATGTCGAATAAAGTCATAATAAAGTTATAGTATAGCATGTTGAATAAAGTCATAGTATAGCATGTTGAATAAAGTCATAGTATAGCATGTTGAATAAAGTCATAGTATAGCATGTTGAATAAAGTCATAGTATAGCATGTTGAAGAAAGTCATAGTATAGCATGTCGAATAAAGTCATAATAAAGTTATAGTATAGCATGTTGAATAAAGTCATAGTATAGCATGTTGAATAAAGTCATAGTATAGCATGTTGAATAAAGTCATAGTATAGCATGTCGAATAAAGTCATAGTATAGCATGTCGAATAAAGTCATAGTATAGCATGTCGAATGAAGTCATAGTTTAGCATGTTGAATAAAGCCATAGTATAGCATGTCGAATAAAGTCATAATAAAGTCATAGAATAGCATGTTGAATAAAGTTATAGTATAGCATGTTGAATAAAGTCATAATAAAGTCATAGTATAGCATGTCGAATGAAGTCATAGTTTAGCATGTTGAATAAAGTCATAATGAATTCATAGTATAGCATGTTGAATAAAGTCATAGTATAGCATGTTGAATAAAGTCATAGTATAGCATGTCGAATAAAGTCATAGTATAGCATGTTGAATAAAGTCATAGTATAGCATGTTGAATAAAGTCATAGTATAGCATGTCGAATAAAGTCATAGTATAGCATGTCGAATAAAGTCATAGTATAGCATGTCGAATAAAGTCATAGTATAGCATGTTGAATAAAGTCATAGTATAGCATGTTGAATAAAGTCATAATAAAGTCATAGTATAGCATGTTGAATAAAGTCATAGTATATAGTATGTTGAATAAAGTCATAGTATAGCATGTTGAATAAAGTCATAGTATAGCATGTTGAATAAAGTCATAATAAAGTCATAGTATAGCATGTTGAATAAAGTCATAGTATATAGTATGTTGAATAAAGTCATAGTATAGCATGTTGAATAAAGTCATAGTATAGCATGTTGAATAAAGTCATAGTATAGCATGTCGAATAAAGTCATAGTATAGCATGTCGAATAAAGTCATAGTATAGCATGTTGAATAAAGTCATAATAAAGTCATAGTATAGCATGTTGAATAAAGTCATAGTATAGCATGTCGAATAAAGTTATAGTATAGCATGTTGAATAAAGTCATAATAAAGTCACAGTATAGCATGTTGAATAAAGTCATAATAAAGTCATAGTATAGCATGTTGAATAAAGTCATAGTATAGCATGTTGAATAAAGTCATAGTATATAGTATATTGAATAAAGTCATAGTATAGCATGTTGAATAAAGTCATAGTATAGCATGTTGAATAAAGTCATAGTATAGCATGTTGAATAAAGTCATAGTATAGCATGTCGAATAAAGTCATAGTATAGCATGTCAAATAAAGTCATAGTATAGCATGTTGAATAAAGTCATAGTATAGCATGTCGAATAAAGTCATAGTATAGCATGTTGAATAAAGTCATAATGAAGTCATAGTATAGCATGTTGAATAGTCATAATAAAGTCATAGTATAGCATGTTGAATAAAGTCATAATAAAGTCATAGTATAGCATGTCAAATGAAGTCATAGTTTAGCATGTTGAATAAAGTCATAATGAATTCATAGTATAGCATGTTGAATAAAGTCATAGTATAGCATGTTGAATAAAGTCATAGTATATAGTATGTTGAATAAAGTCATAGTATAGCATGTTGAATAAAGTCATAGTATAGCATGTCGAATAAAGTCATAGTATAGCATGTTGAATAAAGTCATAGTATAGAATGTTGAATAAAGTCATAGTATAGCATGTTGAATAAAGTCATAGTATAGCATGTTGAATAAAGTCATAGTATAGCATGTTGAATAAAGTCATAGTATAGCATGTTGAGTAAAGTCATAGTATAGCATGTTGAATAAAGTCATAGTATAGTATGTTGAGTAAAGTCATAGTATAGCATGTTGAATAAAGTCATAGTATAGCATGTCGAATAAAGTCATAGTATAGCATGTCGAATAAAGTCATAGTATAGCATGTCGAATAAAGTCATAGTATAGCATGTCGAATAAAGTCATAGTATAGCATGTCGAATAAAGTCATAGTATAGCATGTCGAATAAAGTCATAGTATAGCATGTCGAATAAAGTCATAGTATAGCATGTTGAATAAAGTCATAGTATAGCATGTTGAATAAAGTCATAATAAAGTCATAGTATAGCATGTTGAATAAAGTCATAATAAAGTCATAGTATAGCATGTTGAATAAAGTCATAATAAAGTCATAGTATAGCATGTTGAATAAAGTCATAGTATAGCATGTTGAATAAAGTCATAGTATATAGTATGTTGAATAAAGTCATAGTTTAGCATGTCGAATAAAGTCATAGTATAGCATGTTGAATAAAGTCATAGTATAGCATGTTGAATAAAGTCATAGTATAGCATGTTGAATAAAGTCATAGTATATAGTATGTTGAATAAAGTCATAATGAAGTCATAGTATAGCATGTTGAATAGTCATAATAAAGTCATAGTATAGCATGTTGAATAAAGTCATAATAAAGTCATAGTATAGCATGTCAAATGAAGTCATAGTTTAGCATGTTGAATAAAGTCATAATGAATTCATAGTATAGCATGTTGAATAAAGTCATAGTATAGCATGTTGAATAAAGTCATAGTATAGCATGTTGAATAAAGTCATAGTATAGCATGTCGAATAAAGTCATAGTATAGCATGTCGAAAAAAGTCATAGTATAGCATGTCGAATAAAGTCATAGTATAGCATGTTGAATAAAGTCATAGTATAGCATGTCGAATAAAGTCATAGTATAATATGTTGAATAAAGTCATAATAAAGTCATAGTATAGCATGTTGAATAAAGTCATAGTATAGCATGTTGAATAAAGTCATAGTATAGCATGTTGAATAAAGTCATAGTATAGCATGTCGAATAAAGTCATAATAAAGTTATAGTATAGCATGTTGAATAAAGTCATAATAAAGTCATAGTATAGCATGTCGAATAAAGTCATAATAAAGTTATAGTATAGCATGTTGAATAAAGTCATAGTATAGCATGTTGAATAAAGTCATAGTATAGCATGTTGAATAAAGTCATAGTATAGCATGTCGAATAAAGTCATAATAAAGTCATAGTATAGCATGTCGAATAAAGTCATAATAAAGTTATAGTATAGCATGTCGAATAAAGTCATAATAAAGTCATAGTATAGCATGTCGAATAAAGTCATAATAAAGTCATAGTATAGCATGTTGAATAAAGTCATAGTATAGCATGTTGAATAAAGTCATAGTATAGCATGTTGAATAAAGTCATAGTATAGCATGTTGAATAAAGTCATAATAAAGTCATAGTATAGCATGTCGAATAAAGTCATAATAAAGTCATAGTATAGCATGTCGAATAAAGTCATAGTATAGCATGTTGAATAAAGTCATAGTATAGCAAGTTGAATAAAGTCATAGTATAGCATGTTGAATAAAGTCATAGTATAGCATGTCGAATAAAGTCATAGTATAGCATGTTGAATAAAGTCATAGTATAGCAAGTTGAATAAAGTCATAGTATAGCATGTTGAATAAAGTCATAGTATAGCATGTTGAATAAAGTCATAGTATAGCATGTCGAATAAAGTCATAATAAAGTTATAGTATAGCATGTCGAATAAAGTCATAGTATAGCATGTTGAATAAAGTCATAGTATAGCATGTTGAATAAAGTCATAGTATAGCATGTTGAATAAAGTCATAGTATAGCATGTTGAATAAAGTCATAGTATAGCATGTCGAATAAAGTCAAAATAAAGTTATAGTATAGCATGTTGAATAAAGTCATAGTATAGCATGTTGAATAAAGTCATAGTATAGCATGTCGAATAAAGTCATAGTATAGCATGTCGAATAAAGTCATAGTATAGCATGTCGAATAAAGTCATAGTATAGCATGTCGAATGAAGTCATAGTTTAGCATGTTGAATAAAGCCATAGTATAGCATGTCGAATAAAGTCATAATAAAGTCATAGAATAGCATGTTGAATAAAGTTATAGTATAGCATGTTGAATAAAGTCATAATAAAGTCATAGTATAGCATGTCGAATGAAGTCATAGTTTAGCATGTTGAATAAAGTCATAATGAATTCATAGTATAGCATGTTGAATAAAGTCATAGTATAGCATGTTGAATAAAGTCATAGTATAGCATGTCGAATAAAGTCATAGTATAGCATGTTGAATAAAGTCCTAGTATAGCATGTTGAATAAAGTCATAGTATAGCATGTCGAATAAAGTCATAGTATAGCATGTCGAATAAAGTCATAGTATAGCATGTCGAATAAAGTCATAGTATAGCATGTTGAATAAAGTCATAGTATAGCATGTTGAATAAAGTCATAATAAAGTCATAGTATAGCATGTTGAATAAAGTCATAGTATATAGTATGTTGAATAAAGTCATAGTATAGCATGTTGAATAAAGTCATAGTATAGCATGTTGAATAAAGTCATAATAAAGTCATAGTATAGCATGTTGAATAAAGTCATAATAAAGTCATAGTATAGCATGTTGAATAAAGTCATAGTATAGCATGTTGAATAAAGTCATAGTATATAGTATGTTGAATAAAGTCATAGTATAGCATGTTGAATAAAGTCATAGTATAGCATGTTGAATAAAGTCATAGTATAGCATGTTGAATAAAGTCATAGTATAGCATGTCGAATAAAGTCATAGTATAGCATGTCAAATAAAGTCATAGTATAGCATGTTGAATAAAGTCATAGTATAGCATGTCGAATAAAGTCATAGTATAGCATGTTGAATAAAGTCATAATGAAGTCATAGTATAGCATGTTGAATAGTCATAATAAAGTCATAGTATAGCATGTTGAATAAAGTCATAATAAAGTCATAGTATAGCATGTCAAATGAAGTCATAGTTTAGCATGTTGAATAAAGTCATAATGAATTCATAGTATATAGTATGTTGAATAAAGTCATAGTATAGCATGTTGAATAAAGTCATAGTATAGCATGTTGAATAAAGTCATAGTATAGCATGTCGAATAAAGTCATAGTATAGCATGTTGAATAAAGTCATAGTATAGAATGTTGAATAAAGTCATAGTATAGCATGTTGAATAAAGTCATAGTATAGCATGTTGAATAAAGTCATAGTATAGCATGTTGAATAAAGTCATAGTATAGCATGTTGAGTAAAGTCATAGTATAGCATGTTGAATAAAGTCATAGTATACCATGTTGAGTAAAGTCATAGTATAGCATGTCGAATAAAGTCATAGTATAGCATGTCGAATAAAGTCATAGTATAGCATGTCGAATAAAGTCATAGTATAGCATGTCGAATAAAGTCATAGTATAGCATGTCGAATAAAGTCATAGTATAGCATGTCGAATAAAGTCATAGTATAGCATGTCGAATAAAGTCATAGTATAGCATGTCGAATAAAGTCATAGTATAGCATGTTGAATAAAGTCATAATAAAGTCATAGTATAGCATGTTGAATAAAGTCATAATAAAGTCATAGTATAGCATGTTGAATAAAGTCATAATAAAGTCATAGTATAGCATGTTGAATAAAGTCATAGTATAGCATGTTGAATAAAGTCATAGTATATAGTATGTTGAATAAAGTCATAGTATAGCATGTCGAATAAAGTCATAGTATAGCATGTTGAATAAAGTCATAGTATAGCATGTTGAATAAAGTCATAGTATAGCATGTTGAATAAAGTCATAGTATATAGTATGTTGAATAAAGTCATAGTATAGCATGTCGAATAAAGTCATAGTATAGCATGTTGAATAAAGTCATAGTATAGCATGTTGAATAAAGTCATAGTATAGCATGTCGAATAAAGTCATAGTATAACATGTCAAATAAAGTCATAGTATAGCATGTTGAATAAAGTCATAGTATAGCATGTCGAATAAAGTCATAATAAAGTCATAGTATAGCATGTTGAATGAATTCATAATAAAGTCATAGTATAGCATGTCGAATGAAGTCATAGTTTAGCATGTTGAATAAAGTCATAATGAAGTCATAGTATAGCATGTTGAATAGTCATAATAAAGTCATAGTATAGCATGTTGAATAAAGTCATAATAAAGTCATAGTATAGCATGTCAAATGAAGTCATAGTTTAGCATGTTGAATAAAGTCATAATGAATTCATAGTATAGCATGTTGAATAAAGTCATAGTATAGCATGTCGAATAAAGTCATAGTATAGCATGTCGAATAAAGTCATAGTATAGCATGTCGAATAAAGTCATAGTATAGCATGTCGAATAAAGTCATAGTATAGCATGTTGAATAAAGTCATAGTATAGCATGTCGAATAAAGTCATAGTATAGCATGTTGAATAAAGTCATAATAAAGTCATAGTATAGCATGTTGAATAAAGTCATAGTATAGCATGTTGAATAAAGTCATAGTATAGCATGTCGAATAAAGTTATAGTATAGCATGTTGAATAAAGTCATAATAAAGTCATAGTATAGCATGTTGAATAAAGTCATAGTATAGCATGTCGAATAAAGTCATAGTATAGCATGTCGAATAAAGTCATAATAAAGTCATAGTATAGCATGTTGAATAAAGTCATAGTATAGCATGTCGAATAAAGTCATAGTATAGCATGTCGAATAAAGTCATAGTATAGCATGTCGAATAAAGTCATCATAAAGTCATAGTATAGCATGTCGAATAAAGTCATAGTATAGCATGTCGAATAAAGTCATAGTATAGCATGTCGAATAAAGTCATAATAAAGTCATAGTATAGCATGTTGAATAAAGTCATAGTATAGCATGTTGAATAAAGTCATAGTATAGCATGTTGAATAAAGTCATAGTATAGCATGTCGAATAAAGTCATAGTATAGCATGTTGAATAAAGTCATAGTATAGCATGTTGAATAAAGTCATAGTATAGCATGTCGAATAAAGTCACAGTATAGCATGTTGATTAAAGTCATAGTATAGCATGTTGAATAAAGTCATAATAAAGTCATAGTATAGCATGTTGAATAAAGTCATAATAAAGTCATAGTATAGCATGTCGAATAAAGTCATAGTATAATATGTCGAATAAAGTCATAGTATAGCATGTCGAATAAAGTCATAATAAAGTCATAGTATAGCATGTCGAATAAAGTCATAGTATAATATGTCGAATAAAGTCATAGTATAGCATGTTGAATAAAGTCATAATGAAGTCATAGTATAGCATGTTGAATAAAGTCATAATGAAGTCACAGTATAGCATGTTGAATTTTATTTGATCCTGCAACTGATCGAACTGAGTTTCATCCCAGAGGGACGACAGATTACAGATTAAACTCAAGTTTTATGTTTGATTTGTTTGATGATTTACCATCTGGTTTAAATATATTCTCATTGTAGGTCTGAACAACAAAACGACAATTTTCAAACAATTTTCTTCATTTATTAGAAAGAATTGTCTTTTCATGATCTGATATTTCCTGCAGTAACTTTTATTATGGACAATATTAAAGTCAGAGAGAGCTTTTTACATCCTTTATCATCTTTTCTATTCAGTCACCTGAGGCTGATCATTCCTCAGTCTCGGGTTATATCATTTAAGTTTAACCTGAAAAATTTCGGCTAACAAAATAATTCCTGTGTTCAAAAAACACCATAAACATATTCTCGGTTATTTATTAATGACGTCACAATCAGAATTTCAAAACATATAGATGCAAATAATTAATAAGACAAACGCATTCCTTCGGTAGATATCGATCCTGCGCTTATAAGCAGGACACAGAACACAGTATAAATACACAATGCAGTTAGTTAAACAGGTAACAGGCTACAGAGATGACAACTATGTCTTTATTAGTGTAAGTCAAAGTATAGACACAAACTCCATCAAAAGTCTCTCCAGCTGTTAAAGCCGACTGACAGCTGATCCAGCCGTCATCAGAAACAGATGTCGCTTCACATGATGCAACTGAAGAAAAGACGTCTCATTTCCGTTGAAACATATTTCCTCGCTTCCTCTCTCCTCGCATGGTTTCCTTGCGTCTCTCCATGCGTCCCTGGTGGGAGGGACTAAGATGCAAGGAAAAGACACAAGTAAGGGAAATGGGGATGCAATTAAGAGACTTGGGATGTACCCATAGTATAGCATGTCGAAAAAAGTCATAGTATATCATGTTGAATAAAGTCATAAAAAAGTCATATTATAGCAGCTATACTATGACTTATTCGACACGCTATAGCATGTTGAATAAAATCATAGTAAAGCATGTCACCTTGACGTAATGGGCGGTGATGGAACTACAAACAAATCCCCAGTGTGGACATTGCTTTCTTTAAGATGTCACAAGCCAAAGAGATCGGGATCCACCGGTTTAATCTTTAACAATGAGTTATATTTTATAAGTTCACCATCTCTTTTTCTTCGATCAAAAATCTTAATCTCAAAAGAGTAACCAGTAACTATAGATGTTGAAAATAAATGTGCATAAAAACTACAATATCTCCACCTGAAATGTAAAGCACAAAGTAGCAGAAATGACAGCACTGCCACAGTTCTTGTGTAAATGTACTGAGCTTCTTTCTAGCACTGGCTTATTCAATCTGGTTTTATCTTCCTTTTTCTGAAACAGTGCAAATGGTCAAACCTCCTTGTGACAAAAATATCTTCTGAGTTATCAGTTTCTAAACACAGTCACACCTGGACTACTAGGCGGAAGAAAAGGAGGGGGAAAGAGAAACATGAGAACTGAAGAAGCATTTTCCTGGGAAACCTTTCCTGAAGCGTCGGGGTCGTGGCGGCTTATAGGAATATCCCAGAGGAGTGAAGCTGCCGCATTGGATTCCTCAGTCCCCAGTCGTTGGTAAAACACCCAAAATGTTGATGCTGATTGGCATTATTTTTCTGCCAAAGTTTGAAAATGGATGACATGACTAATGTGATGGCTGATAACTCAACCAATGTACATGGCGTCAAGGACTGATTCAATGAATGGAGGTAGGACTCAGAGTGAATTGGGCTCCATACACTTTAATGTATCATATGGCTCCTAACAACTCAAACTGTACATGTCATGATAATTAGCGTAGATACAGCTGATCAATGTGCAATACTGAGCATTTTGACTATGAATGGAGTTTATACTGTATACAATAGCAGAGATATAAATACAGTTGGTGTCTATTGGATTGTTTTTCAATCTTAACTCAAAAAGTATAAAAGTTAACAATAAGAAAAGTCATAGCACCCATCTACAAAGAACCCCGCACGGTTTGTTCATGTCAATCATTGTGGTAACATAGAAACTGTAGCAGGACATAGAAAGACAGAAGATCAGTTCCTCACTCATAGTTCATTACAAATGCAACTTGTTGAATATTGAAATTAGGCATGGGTCAGTATATGAACAGTATATGTGGCATAAATGGGTTTTGAGTTTTTAAATGAGTGGGGGGGGGGGGAAAGGCACAGAAGAAGATGAGCGTGATCGCTGCTTTCAGCTCTCGCACCAAATAATTACAAGTCAACACAGACCTACTGTCAAACATCATCATTAGAAAAAAAACACTGTCAGAAGAGCAACGTCTTGTAGCGCCGAGGCGACGGCGGCAGCTTACAGTCACATTTCTATATTCATATGCAAGCAAACAATCCTAGCATAGGACTGGAAAAATACTATGCAGTTACAGTTCAACTAACATAACTAAACTGATTCATATGACGGGCATACTGTAGATAGATGCAAAAATAGTCAGAAAGTTGTTTGCTTTCATAATAATCTGTTCCTTTCCAATGTTTTAGCATTTGGAAGCATTTTAAATTACGATCATATATTTTGTCTCTGTACGAGCGGGCCAACAATTTATGCACGTGGGCATTATTTTAAAAGAAAAGCACTTATATCGGTGAGGCAGCTCATCCCCCATTCAGGTTACTGAAGTAGTCTATACTCAATGATGGAAGTTGCTATTGTATAATATATCAAAGCCCTGCAGCTTGAGAAGGAGGAGTAAGGCAGAGCAGTGCTTCTCACAACTCTAAGCGGGGCGGTAAGGAGAGCGTTGGGGGTCCAACTGCTGGTGCGTGCTAAGGTTTAGGGTCAAGGAGTAAGGAGTTTTTGCCTAGATCATGCTGCGTGTGTTTGGCTCATTACTGTAAGATTTGTTTTCTCCAAGTTGGGAAAATCTAAGCATTACTGTTGGGACTGAGAGTCGATGCGTAGAGCAAAAGTTAAGGCTTTCTCGTTCTACTCTGGCTGGGGCGCCGGAGTCTCATTGGCATTGTTGTCGGTGATTTTGTTTTCCAGCTCATCATCGGACAGGAGGTCCAAGGAAGTTCCCTCCACCTGAAGCGGGCGTCTGCCTGGCCGACTGGAGGAGAAGCTGATGGGGCCGCCGCGTCTGCAGGGGGAAGAGGACCGGAGGTAAAAAAAGCAAAAAGGTTTAAATCTGAACTCATTCCCACTCAGGTTTCATGAATAAAGCCCAGTGTTCTAATGCTCCTGAATGTTTATTATATTCAACACATCGCTGATTTAAAGTTTTTTGTGTCCAATATGCTTTCTTGAGGCAAATAAATGAAATCTGATATTATTATTATTTATTTGTATTACTTAGATATGCCTAATTTAGTTTATACGTTTTCTTCAAAGGCTCTGTACATCCACACAAGTGGTTCCGCTTCTTCTGGCCGATTAAACCTCTGCTAGAATTACATGTCATCTAACAAACACAAACCAAGAAGAACGGAATGAGTCAGCGGACTAATGAGTCAGCCTCGGCTGTCGCAGGCACAATACAGTCAATGCTCAATTGTGAATGTCCCGGATGCTTTCGTCTGCTGCGGCGTACCTGAGGCGGTTCTTGAGTGTGTGAACCTCGCGGCTTAGACCCTCGCTGGCCTCGGTGGCGTCGTCCAGCTCTCTCTGCAGTTTCCTGCGTGAGGCGTTGGCCCTCGTGGCCTCCTCCTCAGCCTCCTCCAGCTGACGCTTCAGCTGCTTCATGCGAGAGCTCGCCTTTTCAACCTTCACACACAGACACACCAACGAGTAAAAGAAATGTCCCTTTAATGTAATGCATGTAAATGGAGAAGATGAGAAGGAAAAATACCAGTAACCAGAGTTCGAAACACAGTGATTGATCTCTTTTTGACGAATGGCGAACTGTGGCAAATTCTTGCAAAACTCTAATTACATCAGTGTAACACTGTTATACGTCAACAGTGTCAGACGTACTTGTTCTTTAAACTGGTCGGCATGGCGGCGCTCATCCTCCACTTGCATGCAGATTTCTTTCAGCTTCTTCTCGGTTCTTCTCACAGTCTTGTTGGCGGCTGCTCGCTCCCTTCAGTGGAGAACGAGTGAAGGTTAGAGAAGCAAAGCCAGATTTAGCGTTTCAGCTAAAGCCGTAAATGTGTTTCCATTGATCTCTTATTTGAGCCTGATAGTTTTTGAACTGCTAGTTCAAACTAGGAGGACGGTGTATTGAATTCTCACTTGGCCTCCTGCTCCAGCTGTTCCTCCAGCTGTCCTATCTTGGCCTCCAGGGCAGTGATGGAGGCCTTGAATCTGTTCTTCACAGAACCCTCCAGCTCGCCCAGCTTGGCCCGCAGCTCCTTGTTTTGACGCTCCAGTTGCTGGCGAGCGTTTTCGCTCTTTTGGCCGGTGCTGCGCTCGGCACTCAACTCTGTAGTCAGGGTGTCCACCTGAGGCGCAGCAGAGGCAAGGGAACTTCACGTCATTGATCATTTTGCACAGGCTAGTAAAGAATTCTTACAAATGGAACGATGTAATATTAGTTCAATGAAAATAGGGACGAACTAAGATGATCATTGAAGAAGACCCTCACCTGCATAGTGGTCTTTCTGAAGCGGTCGTTGAGTAGCTCCATGTTCCCCTGCTCCTCTTCCAGCTCCTCCTCCAGTTGAGCAATGCGAGCCTCCAGCCTCCTCTTCTCGTCCATCAGAGCGGACCTGACACACAAAGATATAGAGTTAAAGATAACGAGCACAGGGACTCTTTGCTTCCTAGCATGTGGGAGTTTCCAAATATAATTGTATGAGAAGGTTTCTGATTTGGTTCGTTAAATTATTGGTTAAAATCTTTCTTTTGACCCTGAACAATGTCTTCTAAAAGATTATCCTGAGGGCTCAGGAATTGAAAGGTCTTTAAGTAATATTTGGAATCTCACAATGTCAATGAGATCACACGAGACTCAAAAATCTATCTTGTCAGGTTTCAAGAAATGCGTTTGAGTCGGATAAGCCAGCGCACGGACCAATCGGTGTCCTATGAGGAGCTACAGGCAGCTCGGGCCTGATGACACCGACTGTTTGTTCTAAACAACAATGGCGGCTACTAAAGAGGTTAGCGTAGATGCTTTTCGCTCTGCTCCCAACTCACTTCGGTAAGATTGTGATAACAGCAGATTAAAAGAAACATAAACAGATATGCAATCTGTCGACAGATGAATGTAACTGACTTTCCAGAGGTGCTGTTTGAGATTTCATCTTGCAGCTCATCCCGTTCCTGCTCTGCGTGGCGCCGACCCCTCTCAGATGCTGCCAGGTCCTGCAGAAAAAAAAAGTCAAAGGTTAAAACACGAGTACTTCTTTGTGCATCATAATGCTGAGAGGGACCGTTCAATACTTTATCGTGAATATACAGTAAATACAAAGACCTATCAAACATAAATCAACACCCTCCAACCCGTACTATGCACAGTGGCTACCATGTGACACAACAAACATCTGCAACATCACTGTCCTGTACCTCATGTAGCTGTACAATCTCAGCCTCCAGACTCTTGAGTTTCTTCTCATTTTCCTTGGATATGGCAAAGATATCATCTCTAGAAGCGCGGGCGTCCTCCAGCTCTCGCTGGTAGTCCTTCATTTGGGCCTGCAGGATGAAACATTATGCTGCTTAGTGTAGCGCTTAGAATGGGAGTGCTTTGACTGGCGATTCAAACATCAAAATCCGTACCTGTAACTTGCGCAACTGTTTGATGGCTTCGTCTCGAGCCTTGTTGGCTCCTTCTATGTGACCCTCTATATCCTTCAAATCCATCTCCAGCTTCTTTTTAGCAGCTACAGCCAAACCTCTCTGCTTCCTCTCGTCCTCCAACTCTGCCTCCATCTCTCGCACCTGATGGGGAGCCAGCACAAGTCATTAGTGTGGCTTGGATTCAACTGTTGTTAAAAGTGTTGTTGTGATGATGTTGAGTGTGATCCGGCACCTGCTTGACCAGCGCTCTCTTCTTCTCATCGTTCTGGTCGTCCCGGCCCTGGAGGTCTCTCTCATACTGGGCTTTCATGGCCTGCATGTTGACCTCCAGACGCAGCTTGGCGTCCTCTGTGCCCTGCAGCTCGTCCTCCAGCTCCTCCAGCTGAGTCTTCATCTCCTCCAGCTGCTGCTCCAGAGTACGCTTGGACTTCTCAAGCTCGTGGACCTGACGGTGAAGAGATATAGAGGAGGATCGGTGAGAGTACTGCTCAATTGTCCTCGCAAATCAAACATGCTCTGTTGACCCCTGGCACTCACGTTCTTGCCCACGTCGTCCTTGGAGCTCATCAGATCTTCCATTTCAGCACGAAGCTGCTTGTTAACCCTCTCCAGCTCCTCTTTGGCCTCCAGCGCCTCGTCCAGAGCTCTGGTCATGGACAGAGCTTTGGTCTCCTTCTCCCTGGCCTCAGCTTCAGCGCGGTCACGCTCCTCAGCGTAACGAGCCGAGATGCTCTTCTCCTCAGCCAGCAGCTGCAGAGGAGGAGGGCGTCAAGAGTGCGGATCAGCATTTTATGAACATTTTATTTGTGAATTGTAAGGATTACATTATAGCATTTAAAAATACATCTGAGACAAGCTTCCAAAGTAAGAAATATCTGTAAAACCCAGCAAATACCCCCAACAAAACGCACTCACCTGGTCAAACTTCTTCTGCTTCTTCTCCAGGCTGGAGACGATCTGTCTCTGGTGATCCAAGTCGACAGTTAGATCATCCAGCTCCTGCTGCAGTCGGGTCTTTGTCTTCTCCATCTTTTCAAAACCGATGGTCTTCTCTTCCAGTCGCTGGCTGGCCAGCTCAAAGTCCTTCTGCAGTTTCTTCTTCGTCTCTTCCAGGCCGTCTATAGTTCCGACATCGTCCTCCAGCTTCTTCTTGCTCTCTGACAGCTAAAAAAAATTAAAATAAAATCATTATTCAGAATACAAATTCAACAGGAATATTATTTAAACATAGTTTCCTACAGCGGAGATCACAAGTCCTACCTGAGCCTGTATGGTCAACATCTGTTTCTCTAGATTCTTGCGCGCCTCCTCATCCTCCTCCTGCTGCTCCTGCAGGGCGTTCTTCTCCTCCTCCAGCTGGCGTATGCGACTGCTGAGGTTTAGTTTCTGACGCGTCTCCTCCTGGAGCAGCTCCTAAAAACAAAAAAAGTACATTTGTCCGGTTAGTTATACAGAAGAATATAATAGAAATAATGCATAAACTGTGGATTGATGATTACTGCTCAGAGATCAGTCACCTGTGTGTCCTGCAGCTGACCGTCTAGTCCAGCAACATCTTTGGCCATCTTGATGCCCTTCCTTTCTGAATCTTCCAGAATGGCAGACACACTGTCCAACTCAGTCTGCATGGAGAGGTAACCACAGTGAAACCAGGTTATCAATGCAAGTCAAACGTGTTTGAAGAAGATTTTAATACCACATAAATGGCCCAACTAAATAATCATAGACAAACTGTATATAATATAGTTTGTCACACCTGCAACTGTAAGAAGTCAACTTTGCATGCAGCTTTTCCTTTGAACTGCACCATTAAAGTACCTCAGATAACTGTATAAAGAACAGTTTAGAATGAAATGATACAAGTATGGCGAAGGGTAAAGATGCAAACACTTTTTTGTGTTTTGACGATTATATTGAGATCAGCATCAAGCGCTTGTGCAAGCACTTAGAAATAATGGGTTTTTTTTGGTGCCGTGGGCTCATTCTGTGGGAAAAGCCCTTTATGCATCTACAAGTGTTCAGACATTTGTTGTCTCTATTTCGATGCTTTTATCTTGATCTTCATGACTTTGATCATGTTTTTTATTGTACAGCACTTTGAAGCAGTTTTTGAAAGGTGCTATATAAATAAAGTTTTTGTCATTATTATTATTACTAATTCTGACAAGCTGATGTTCATTATTAATGACAATAGGGCGGATTCCATTGTATTTCATCAAATATGTCCACCTGCAGTTTGTGTGCACGCTCGGCCAGCTCTCCCTTGGCCTTCTCTCCCTCGGTGACTCTGGCCATGAACTCCTGCAGCTGAGCCTCCTGTTTCTTCCTCTTGTGTTCGGACTCTGTCTTTGCCTGCTGCAGGCCCTTGACCTCGCTGGCCAGCTCCTTGTTGGCACTCTCCTGGCTCTGCTTGGTCTTCTCCAGGTTGGCCTTGAACTAGACGTAATCAAGCACAAACATTAGTGAGGTCAGACGACGAAGTGATGTCACTTTCTCTTCGGTGGATTGTTAGTCCTGTGGTATTAGATTGTAGATCGTGGAAAGGCGTTACCCTCTTGGCCTGTTCCAGCTGTTCAGACAGCTCTTCCAAGGCGGTGCCATGCCTCTGTCGCATCTCCTGGAACTGAAGCTCGTGGTTCTTAGTCTCCTCCTCGATTGTCTTCTTCAGCTCCGCAACCTCCTGTTCACGCTTGGTCCTACAGAGAGTAGGTACACAGCAAAGTCTAGACTTTCCTGTTGACTTAATAATAGTGATAATAATATGATTGGCTAAATGCCCTACTGTCTATGTCATAAATGTAAAATGTAGAGTACCTTAATTCCTGCTGGGCAGCGGTTGTATCAAGGGTGTCCTCGAGTTCAGTCTTCAGGGCCTCAAGCTCTTCGCTCAAGTCCCTCTTGAGTTTCTCAGCCTTATTCCTGGAAATCTTCTCCGACTCAAGGTCCTCCTGCAGCTCCGACAGCTGGGCCTGCTGCTCCCTCACCTGTTTCAGAGCGTTGTTCTTCTGGCTAACCTCGTCTTCCCCCCTGTTAATCACCGAGAACATTGAAGAGCATGCAACAGATTCTCAGATGGCAGGTGAGCACAATAGTGTGACTGTGATGGTATGACAGTGGAAAAATAAAAACCTTGGAAACTCACTGCAGTTTTCCACTAAAATAAGATGCGCCTGAGCTATTTGTTAGAATTTGTTTTTTTTTGGAGGGGGTGGATTTTTACATACATGTCAGAAATAAACGATTCATTTGGCGTATTCAACTTGTTTGTTTATAAAAAAACTATTGGTAAAAAAAAAATGTAATCCCGAGTCAACTCTGTCGTTGTGTAAAAACTCCACTGGGGGGCAGCAGAGACTGTTGTGTACAGCAGTTGAGGTCTACGGTTTTCTGTGAGGGACTCTCAAAAGGACCTTTATGTTGTTGAGACCACCTAATATCAAGGTCTTACATGTACAACTGCACATTAATACCACACAAATAACATGCACACCAACGATAAGGTCACACATCGCAAACACATTCCAACGTAGTGAGAATCAGTAAATAAATACAGGCAGCATGTCAACAATAACTAAAAGCTCTTTGACAAGATGATAACATCACTGCTGCACACTTGTCAGGAGTGCTGTCAGTCCAATACAAATGCTCGATATAAAACAGCAGGTGTGACCATTCTGTACAGCTATGTAGCGCTTATCTAAGAGTGACTCACCTTGTGAAGCAGAATCTCAATGACTCAATATCGGAACTCTAAACATCCATATTTGGCTCACACAAATGTTATGCCACACTCCGCTGAGCTCATCTATGGTGGTCCCGGTATCGCCTACCTAGCCAACGTCGTCTGCTGCTCATCCTCTTTCTTCCCCAGCAGAACTTTCAGCTCCTCCGTCTGGGCCTGCAGCTCGCCTATCTGGTCCTGGAAGTCGGACGTCTCCCCATCCAGCTTCCTCTTAGCCTTCTCTAGCTCCTGACGGGTCTTCTCCTCCTTCTTCAGTCTCTCTAAATTAGAAAAGACAGGATGCGATAGTTTCAAAAAACGTCTTTTTGTTGTGGATTAACTCTACAGGTTTTTGCTATTCTATGAATTCTGTATTTTACATCACTCCTCTTACCCTCCAGGTCGACCATCATCATCTCCTGCTTGTTCTTGATCTTGCCCAGGTTCTTGGCCTTTTCTTCCTCTTCGGCTAGCATCGAGGTCATCTCGTTGACTCGGTCGTCCAACAGCTTCTTTTCCTAAAGGAGAGAGAGGCAGGAAGGTTAGCGCACAGCTAGCCTCTCAACTCAGCATCAACATATTCTAATGATCTGAAACTTTTGCCTCCCAGTGCAGAGAAAAGCCTCTTGGAGACTGAGAGACCCTCCATCTCTAATTCAAAATCAACTTTCACATTTTGACACAATACCTATTTCCATCCAAAACCCTCAGCTTGAATGTAGACTTGCCTCTCTCTCTCTCTCTCTCTCTCACCTTGAGGAATTTGGAGTTCTGGTCTTCTAGTAGCAAAATGTCCTCTTCAAATTTCTTCAATTTGGCCTCAGTCGTCACTTTCTCCAGCTGCAGCTTCTGCCTGCCAGCCTCCTCTTCATCCAACTGTTCTTCCAGGTCCTACGCACACAAGTATTTAATTATAGTAGCAGACATATTTTTGTATTTCAGTCATTTGAAATATATTTCCAAGAGTGCAAAACATTGTTTTTCAGTAACCAGTACGTCAGTGGGACACACCTGGATGTGGGACTGCATCTTCTTCTTCTCGTTCTGCTGGGTCTGGTTCCTCTCCTCTTCTTCCTCCAGCCGGGACTCCAGGTCATGAAGGATCTCCTCCAGCTCTTGCTTTTTGGAAGCCAGGCGAGCTCTCATCTCCTCAGCCTCTGCGAACAGCTCCGTCTCTGCCTGCAGCTGCTCTGCTAGGATGTTCTTCTCCTCAACTAACTACACATAAAAAGATTTGAAAAACGTTTAATTGTCCATCCTAAAGAAATCTATACGGTTTGTTTCAATTTGGTACCAACGTTGCAGTTTATCTTGTATTGCTGCAGTTGTGACTGACCTGCTGGTGTTTCCGCTCCATCTCCACCAGCTCTCCCTCCACCTTGGTCTGCTTCTCTTTCACCTTGACCAGCTCCTCATCCTTAGCCAACATCTCCTCCTCCTGCCTGGTCACCTGCAGCAGAGGCTTCACCTGCGGGTACGGATGAACACAAGACATTTCAGAGGATGATCTCTACTGACAAATCTGAGATTACAAATGTTGCACAAACACCCGTGACAATGAACAAACCTTGGTGAAGAGTCTCCACCACTGCCAGTGACGAAGCTTCAAGTAGGCAGCGCAGTTCCTCTGGAGAACCTTCAGAGCGCTGAGCTGCTGCTGCTTCTTTGCAAAGGCCCTGAAGCATTACAACGAGCGAGGCAGAGAACAAAGACTGAGTGAGAGAACAGTAAAATCTCCTTTTTGTGATCGGACATATAGAAATGACTGCATTTCAGTTGCAGACACCAGCGGTAGAGCGACCCTTACTTGCGTGCCAGATACCCCCGGCAGACGGCCTGGAAGTAAATGATGATGTCGGTGATCTTCAGGTCCCTCTCTTCCTCCAGGTGGGCCAGGACTCCGGCCCTGAAGAAGATCTTACTCTGGCCGATACGGAACAGGTTGCCGTCCAGCTCCAGGGCTTTAATCTATCAAAGACAGGGAGACATTGAAGGGGGAAAGGGCTACTGGAGGAAAAACAGCTTGGTGTAACTTAAGAGAATAATTCACAGAAAAACAAAACGTTTTCTAAATAATAAAGGAGGACCCTTGTTTCAAATGTGAGCCTTGTGACCTCTGAGGCAGCAGTCGAGATCATTTCATTCCTCCTGAACTGAGACCCGGGTCCTTACCATTCTCTCACAGGCCTGCTTGCCGTCCATGAAGCCCTTGGGAATGGCGTTAGGGGTGAGGATCTCATACCTGGACACAGAGCAGAGAGAATATCAAAGACAAGGGTGGCACCGGATCCATTATCTATCTTCTATTAACTGCAAAAGTATATTGGTGTACATATAAGCCATGCATCATGTCAGAAGAAGTGGAAGGGGGGAGACATTTGTGACTCTATGAAACACTTTTACATCATACTAGGCAAGTTGACATTACCTCTGTCTGAACTCCTGGAAGACGATGCGGTTGGGGAAGCCCTGTCTGCAGATGCGAATCCCCTCCAGGACACCATTACACCTCAGCTGGTCCAGAACCAGGTGCGGGTCCAGTTTACCAGCCTGGGGAAGAGGGAGAAGAAGAATGAGATGAAGAAGAGGAACATTTTAATGTATGGGTAAAGGTTCTGTATCAATACATTTGAATGGGCTGCATTTTGATTTAAGTTTCAGTGACAAACACTGTTGTGTGTTTGTCCTCAAGGATATATTGCTGTGAACATGATTGTTGAAACAAATTCACAGAATGTATAATGTGGTTTAAATACTAGAAATTGCATTTGAAACCCAAACTCTGGCCTTGCTCGGTCAACAGATTTAGTGGAGCAGTTTCTCAGTCCAGCCGGTAGTGAGGGGTCCCTGTGACAATCTAAAAACTCACCCTTTTCTCATGGTTCGGGATGATGCAGCGGACAAAGTTGGGGTTGGTGTTCCTCAGTGTGGCCATCAGCTTCGATAACTGCTCCTTGTACAGCTGTCCCACGGTGCGGAACATGCCCTTCTTTGTCTTGTAGGCGGCGCCAAACGCCGTCTCATTCATGCCCGCCACCTGGTCCAGACCCACGATTCTGTCGACTGGTGATGAAAAATTATGTGAAGAGAAACAAGAGGGATGACTGCATGAATGCAGAGATATTGCGACGCGGGTTTTACTGATAAATGCGTGTCGTGCTATTGACATGAATGTAGAAAAGAGAAAAGCCAATGACTTGTAAGTCTTTTATCTAAATCCAATGTGGATATTCATCAGGAAATGTTGCCAATAAAGGATGAAGTCTTCAACTGAGCAGGATTTGCTCTTTTCTTATGTTGTGATAAAGCATGAAGACAGACGATGGCGTCACACCAGCTGTGAGCAGAGAGGTTTTAATCTAAAGGCAACTTAATATAAGCTTGTTTCTCTCTGCTAACCACTACATTTGTGACATACATTAGAATATTGCTCAGACAGGGAAGCTATAAAACTATTTTATATCAACTGTTGGATCAAACCTAAAATAGCAAAATAGCAAACCTATTAAATAACAGCAGTTAGCATGATTATTCAATTGACTTGTTTTCTTAATTTTCTTCGGTGCGGCCTGTTGTAAAACCAGTCCAGTTTCCCCTCCTGTACCCCCTTTAGTTAACCTAAAATGAGTTTAAAATCCATCTGCCCAAGCAAATTTGAAATTCTAAAATTTCCCCCAAATTGCCTGATTTCTTTTGTTTTGTTTAGTACAAACAGGAATACCTCGCCTGGCTCATCATTCAAGCAATAGTTATTTGATTATTTAGAGTGACAGTCACCAGCACTCATGAAAGAATGAAATGTCTTAAGTGTCAGAAGGTTTTATAGCCATGCAAAGCCAGAGGGGAATTTTTAGAGGGGTGCACAGTGCAGCCAGGACAGGACAGGGGGAACCAGTGATCCCTCCATTGCAGAAGATGAGGAGAAGCCAGTGAGTTAAGTGTGACTATCATTCACCTGGAGCTTCATGGAGCCCAGACACATTGTCATAGAAAGAGGCTCTCTGAAACGTCTGAATGTCTACAGCGACAGAGACACGGACAGAGGAAGAAGACAGGAGAGTGAGAGAGAAATAAAGTGGGCAGGCCAGCACTTACACCCGTCACTCACACACCCACAGACATACAACCTTTCACGAGCATTAATTAGCTTTAATAAAAGAGGACTGAAGAGTATATGTCAGTTCACGCACTGTCATAACACAGAACATGTATATAAACAAAGCCAGTGTTGGGTTACCACAGCTGAACATTTATCAGGAGATTAGTCCAGAAAGTTACATAACAATTTCGCTTTCCATTTAACCTAAAGTCTGTGAGTCCAAAAATAACAAATGTCAAATAAAAATCGTGACCACGAAGGCTAACTGATTGAAATGTTAAGGAAAAACAGGATTAGCAATAAATCCGTCATTCAGCTCAGAGATGAATGTTGTTACACTTCATGTTTTTGCTGGCAAAACTCCTCCTACATTAGAGAAACCATCAATCTCACTGCTGGAAGAAACTCTGACGGGAAGCGTGAGAGAACGGAGAATATATTTCCCTTCTTTTTGTGCCCGTCGTTCTGGACGGATGACTGATAAATGCATGTTTATTCAGAATTCATACCACAGATTAAATAGCTTGTACAAGTTAAAAGCTCAATGAGCTCCTTGACACCAAAAGAAATGTTTAGAGACTCACCGTCCTTCCAGAGCTCAGCCACAAACTTGTCAGTTGACTGGTGCAGCAGCGTGGCCACATTGTCATTCAGGGGATCCATGTTCTTCATAAGCCATTCATCAGCTTTATAGTCCACCTGAAGAAACACAGCGACAACAACACAATGTTCTACTGGGTGTTCATTGCAAATCTCAAACACAGAAGAAAGAAATCTGTCTGTCTCTCCTTCGCATGTCTTGAGAACCGCTCTTCTTTAACGTTACGACAGAACTCTTCTCCACTTCCCGAGAGTCGAGGAGCGCTAGCGGATCGCCTATAAAAAAACGGCGCTACTCTGCCACTGCAACTCAAATCAAAAGTACAAATAATACCGCACAGTGAAAGTCTTGCATTTAAATTACGTTTACGTCAAGTGAAGAGTGAAAGAGAGAGCTTTCAATCCCTATATGATGAGGATAGTTTGATGAATTATAATAATAATAATACAAATAATTTAAATTGTTGTATTTTGTGAGGCACTTCTGAATCTGCAACATAACCAGTAACATGTCTCTGTCAAGTAAATGTAGTACTACAAAGTTTTCCTCCAAAGTAGAAGTACACAGTAACTAGTAGGCTATACAGTTTTGAGGGCATTTTATTTCGGGGTACAATGAGTTAGAATAGTAACATAATGCAATACTATTCATATCTAAACATCATAATGAATCTATAGGGTGAAGTTGAAGCGTGAAGAAGTTGTTTGTATGAGCGATGTATAAGCTGCTAGCATTAACACCAACACAGCTCAAGCATTTGGCCCGTTCTGAACAGACATGTTTTTGAATCTATAACAAATGAGAACAAAATAGAATTACCTGCACCTGAAACTGAAACAGGCTACAACGTCATTCTTCTCAACATACCAATAATGACCACAAACATCTGTTATTATTTGGTTGCACAAGGTTTAGCTCCCCAACAGCTAAAAATAGCAAAGCAACTCAGCATCAAATCAGATTTCCTTCATGACCTTTGAGATATGTCATCCACTTCTTTCCCTTCATTACTGTTACACACCGGTGATAATAGTGTAAAAGAATGAAATGCTGTGTCTGCAGCGGTCTGTGCAGGATGTCTTAATGGACAGCTAGGTCTGGCAGTGTTTCTAAACACCACACGTGTGTTTTATCTCACAGGCAGTACCAGATGTGCCGTATGCGCTGACGTGGGGCAATAATAGATACAAGGATGGTAGAAAAGTTCAGGAAATAAGTGATGCACAATAGTGACATAACAGCAATCATTGTTGGGTTATACCTCAACTTCATGTCAAATTGCACTTGGGGTAAAATCAATTATATATATTTGACTGACAGCACAGTGAGGTCTAACTGGACCATAAGAGTGTTGATGGGATTAGTCTCTGTAACGTGATGATGACTTTTACTTGGACGTGTTCCTCAAACGTCTAACGTACTATGAAGAGAGCAGAACATATTAAGAAATAATTGACATGGTCGGCAACCTGAGATGAGGAATGTAAGAATCCCATATGGGTTTCATCCGAATCCTGGAAAAGCAAACTCGCTGTGTTTGCACTTATCTTCCTCTTCGGTATCACTTTGTCATGCAGGGTTTATTTGACGAAGTTCAAATTTAATGTTGGCTGCAGTATCAAATACTGGATGTTTGAAATCGGGCTGAATCTGAGACTTTCACATGTTTGTCAGGGCAAGGCTCAGACCCAGGACTGATGTTTGGATACAACGGACTGATGCTCACTGTGTTCATACACGCACACACACACACACACACATGTGCAAGACAGGAAGAAGAGACAGGTAGACCTAATTAAACCACCACTCTAGGGATGATATCAGCTTTCGTGCTGCAACTGACAAGCGTCCTCTCAGGAATGTTGTGGAGTATCGTTTTCTCTTTACAGATGGCAGACCACCACCACACAGAGGTGAAAGTAGAAGAAAAACACGTCACGTTACGTAACCACCAGGCACCAAAGGCTCAATAGCGCACCAATGTGAACCAGATGTGAGTTTCCTAGCAGCAGCAGTACGACAACTGGGCTATTGTTTTCAGGCAATGACCGGCTTAACTGTGCCTTCAAGGGAGCTGAATCTGTGCCTACGAGAAAGGCTTCAAAACGGGCCAGAAACACAGCTGTTGCATAAGGAGACGACATGGATAAATCTGAGGCTATAGAGGGGACATGAAATAGTGTTTTTTGTAAAATGCCCCGTTTGTTAGGAGCTCCATTTTAAGAGTAGTAGCATACTTAGGTCGAAGGTCCAACAAGCTACCGTTCCCAAGAGAGCAGTCAGAATGCAACACACCGTGACGGGCCTGAAATACATACCTTTCCTGCGTAGTGAATGATGCAGAAGTCAGCTTTGTCCTTGAGCTGTCGCGGCTTCTGAAACTTGGTGTGTGTGCCCTGCTCCTGCAGCACCTTGTCTATGAAGGTCTTGTCGGTTGCCTTGGGAAACCAGCACTCCTCGTCCAGCAGAGCGAGGATACCAGGGGGGTTAGTCTGAGGAGGAAGGAAATCCGTTTCACACACACGCGCATTCATAGGCAGACACGCTCACAGTCAACACACATAGATGGGGGAACACTGACCGGCCTCTCGATGAGGTCGATGCAGGGCTGCAGGTCCAGGCCGAAGTCGATGAAGCTCCACTCGATGCCCTCCCTCTGGTACTCCTCCTGCTCCAGGATGAACATGGTGTGGTTGAAGAGCTGCTGCAGCTTCTCATTGGTGTAGTTGATGCACATCTGCTCAAATGAGTTCAGCTGAAAGGAAGCGTAACGCAGAACTTTGTTAGTTGTGGTGACATGTTTCCCTGTTGATGATTTTGTAAATGTGTTCTTCTTCAGATGGCCTTAACATGACTTGATTAAAGTAATACAAAATCCAATTGATCAGATCAGCTAGATCACTGGATTCTGTTTTATCTACATTTAAAGAAACAAAACTTCAATATCCAGAAGGTAGTTTGAGTTGTGTTAGAGTTAAAAACATCACAATCAGCACCTCAAAGATCTCAAAGCCAGCGATATCCAGGATGCCGATGAAAGATGCACCCTGGCGTTTGGTCCGGTCCAGGGCCTTGTTGATGCGGTAGACCAGCCAGCGGAACAGACGCTCGTATGTTGCCTTGGCCAGGGCTTCAACAGCAAAGTCAGCCTGAGGAAACAACCAGAGTGAGTAACCATAGAGGACTTAGAACCCTAAATAATACATACACTAAATAATACATGGCCCGCTGAGCCATGAGTGGAACTATCCGAATATAAAGAAAATATAAAGATATATAAAGATATGAATAAACGTGGAATAGAAACATGATTCTCATTGATGAGAGTTAAATGGCGCCTTACCTGCTCTTTGGTCTGTGCCTTCTGTACGTAGTCTCGTCCCACTTTGATCCTCGGGGTGAGGATGGCTCTGGTGAACTCCATAACATTCATTCCAAGCAGGTGACAGAGCTTCTGCGCCACTGGGAGTGCAAGGAAGCAGGAGGCACGTCACACATTGCTCGATATAAATTTCAGATTTCATCCAAAAACAGATTAGTGCTTTTTTTTTATTACTATATTCAGAATCTGGTATTATGTTCAAATAACACAAAATGATGAAAGCAACAGGGTCAAAATGAAATTCTGCATATCCTGGCTGGTAATGAGTCAGGGTTTTAGCTTAAGAGAGCGTTTACTATGATCACTATATTTAATGGATCTGACCCTATAGCAGCAGAATAAAACTAACCATTTGATATATTCATTAGACTGCGCTCACAGTGAATGAGTATATTGTGTATATATAAATGTATGTATGTATATATATATATATGTGTGGAAATGACTCTTCAGCTTCCACCACAACAGGTGGTGGAAAACAGACAGGCATCTCATTTTCTGAATTTGTGAATCATGACTGACTCGAGCGAGGAGGTGTGTGTATGTGTGTGTGTGTGTACGCGTTTTACTTTGACTGGATGTTGGACGTTTACCTGTGTTCTCAGGCATGGAGGCCTGATCAGTGTTTCTCTCTTTCTTAAAGACAATGTTGCCAAACTGCAGCACTGCAGAGACCACCTTCAACATGCCTGGCAAGGACAAGATAACGTGTCAGCGATCCCAGGAGGGGGGGAATTAGGTAATGGCACAGTAAGAGAGGAAACAAACAAATGAAATTACAGATAGCGGTTCAGGGCACATCTGGAAACTTCTACTCACAGACAATCTCGTCATGGGAGAAGCTCATGATGTGCATGGCATCCAGAGTCTCCTGGAAATTATCCTTGTCCTGCTGGCCAGGGATGGTAACGTTACCATTTGACAAGAAACGATAGTTGTTAAAGCCTTCGAGGAGCAGGTCCGCTGCAGAAGGAAAAAGACGATTGTTAAGTTATTTAATCAGTATCCTCTTATTCATGCTGTTATATTTGGATACTTTCTGTTTGTAGAGCGTATTAAGACCATGATGCATGTGGATTTACCCTCACAAGTAATTCAAATTGTTTGATGGACAAAAACATTAAAGTATGTGTTACATTTGCATCCATGTTCAATATAGACAATTCGGTCTCGACTCAAAATTAGTGCGGTCGAGATCAAGTGACCTTTTAAATCCACTAGACAAGACCAAGACAAATGTGCTGTCTAAACACGTTCTGCATCATGAAACAATGTGCTAACAAGCTAAATTAAAAGTTAACAAGGGAATAAGATTAGTTGGCCGGTGCTAATTCAAACCAGCTTCCTTTAAACGCTCCTTTTCTCGCCTGAGGCAAACTGGAACAAACAGGAAACCTGGCTGTCTTTGCTCTGGTGCTTTAGTTTATCCTGATTGCTCTGCACACAACACTCACTTCGGAGATGCTCCCCTGCCCCTGCCAGCAGGCGGTAGAAAATGTGGAAGGTCCTCTCATCTTTGGCCTGTCTGATGGCTCTCGACTTCTCCAGGAGGTCTGAGGGCAAAGGTTAAGGACTGACCAGGAAAAACAACAGGAAGCGGGTACTATTGTAGTATATATGAGATAAAGTTACCACATTGTTGCAGAATTTCTGCTGATGCGGAGCGACAGGTCAAAATCCAAGATCTTAAAAGAATCCAAAGTTATCACATCACATCTTTATTACTTCTACAGGTGTCACTTGTACTTCAACAAAAAAAAAATTACCCAAAGGATCCATTATTTTCCTCCCCAGGCATGAATAAACAAATAATGATGAATAAAAATAGAAACGTGGTTTCTATTGTCCGTGCCCTCTAACTCCGTTGGGAGAATTTTCAGAACAGGGAATGACATTCTTCTGGTGAAGCCGCGGTGAGTCGTACAGCCTAACCACTGCTCTCTAAACTCAATGTGTCTTTTAGCTCCATTCGTTGTGTTTGAAACAATCCTTCGACCGTCTGCTGCTTCAGCCGGTCTCAGCAATGAGGATACAAGTTTCAATATTGGCCCCAACGATGTAGCCTGTGACGTCAAAGTTGATTCTGATGAACTTGCCCTGCAGAAAACAAGATGCATGTTTATGTTAAAAATAAAACTTGTTGAACTTGTTAAAACTTAATTTGAAAAAGGTCTATGATGTCACATTGCACGTTGCATGTGAAATATCACTTTGTGGATTCACGCAGACGACAGAGACACAGAACAAAATGCCACAGGTCAACAGGTCAGAAAGAATTTCAGGCATGATGTCTGTGGTTTCCTGACAGTGAACGTGTGGATGTACGTAAGTGTGAATGTGTGGCTGCTGCTCTTCATTGCTTCTCATCTGAGACAGCATGTGATTCATTCAAGACTGAACACCATGGTATCAAATACTTAAAAGTTATATATTTTAAATAAAAAGCCCCACAAGAAATATTTGCAGGATGGCATTGAATGACATGAAGCAGGAGGTTTTGGGTTTTAATTATTTACATTTCATTGTACATATTTAAGGGAAGTGCACTGATAGACAATCTGGAGTTGACATAAATGTGTTTCCCTTCAGGTTACTATCTGATTGGTTGAATCAAACAAATGATCATTCAAACATAAACGGTGAACTCACAAAGCGGGATGAGTTGTCATTTTTCACTGTCTTGGCATTGCCAAAAGACTCAAGGATGGGGTTGGCTTGTAGGAGCTGGCGTTCCAACTCACCCTGTGGAGAAAGACAGAGAGGTGAGAAGCAAACTAGCAGTCAAACATGTCTTATGTCTGGCACCACGTATTTCATCGTTATCACTGTTAATCACATTCTTCTGTCTGCCAAAACACACACACAAGCTGGTCGAGCAGGAATACTTCGAAAAAGAGCAACAAGACAAAAATGTAGCCACGTTAATATGCTAAACCAATCTTTCAGACAGTCAACAATTTATCATGGCTCTGTTGGCTCTACTTTGGTCAACTGCAGCACAATGTGATTTTTGTCAGGGGGACTCGACAAGTTTAGTGGGCCAAGATTACCAAACAGTCTGACGGAACTCATAAAACCACAACGGCAACACAGCGAGTGAGTTTCCACATATGCCCTACGGTTGTGGTTAGTTGGGATTGATTAGTGAGAGCCTTCGTCCGGTCTGCACATTCCTGTGGTGATGATGATATGCCCCTATATATACGTTCCACCGAGGCGGTAAAGATGGCTTCCTCCCAAATCTCAAAACCTGGATAGATAGGCGGTTGGGACATTCCCTACAGCCCCAAAAACCTCAACATGCCCTACGCATGACGCAATCTCTCCTATCCGGGGCAGTGGCAGTACAGAAATAGCCCCTACAGCACATCAGAGCCTGCCGTGAACTCCAGGATGAACCACTGGACTCTGACTGCCCAGGGGGAACACAGTGGCTGGCCGATGTTGTAGACCAGCCAGAAACGGCCATTGAAAGAAACACTGGACTACAGGGAATTCTTTGGCCTGCCGCAGAGATAGAGTACTGGTAATGGTCTTGTACTTGGACTTGTGTTGCGCTTTTCTAGTCCTACGATCACCGAAAGCGCTTTTACACCACATGTCATTCACACATTCATCCACTGCACGTCGGAGAGAAGACAGACGGCGAATGAGCGGCGTCCCGAGTCACCATGCAGAAACAAGATCTAAACCTGCTCCCTGAATGACTTCAATGTGTTCATATAACTTTCGCTTACAAGGTTCAGAAGGTCCAAAGGTTTTCTGACTGACATGAATCCACTCGGCTAGAGGTTTACATACAAAGTTTAAATCTCTCGGGCCAGACGTGGACAATACGGTCCTTCATACAACATTTTCACATATTTGTGAAGTCTCCTCTGTCTGTCTGAATGTGTTGATACCTGAGTAAGAGTAACTATCATCCTCGTCATTCTTTTCCTTAATCTTTCAGACTGTGAACAGGCGTTCCCATTTGTCTTTGTCACTTTCTCACTGGTCTGCTTTACCTCCTCTCCACTACTTCATCTCCCCCCTTTTTCACCCCCTTTCAGACCTCTCTCCTCCACCTTATGGTTCTACATTCCTCTGGCCTCTGCTCAGAGGAAGCCGTAATGCAACACAGAAGGAAAGCAGCATTAAGGTCAGTGAGGATCGTGTACTCTGGCAGGGGGAGCACCGTGCCCCCCCCCGAGTTAAAGCTACTGAAACACGGCACATTAAACTAGCATTCACCCGGATTGTGTGCGCTCAAAGCTGCAGGTTGTAGGTTGCAGCTACGACTCTGCATCTAAAGATATTAGATCTTAAAGAGGACACAGAAACATCAGGTATTGGTTTAGGGGAGAAGGAAAAATATCTTCCAGATAAATCACGCTGAGAATAAGTGAGCCAGAAAATATAAATCTTTGTAGTGAGCGTGATAGACAAAAGATGGAGTTGGGGACATTTTTTTCTCATTTGTGTTACTTCTGGGAAACATTGTGGAATAAAATCTGAAGATCCAGGTGAGGCTAGAACATCCACGTAGAAACATCCCCTGTGTTCGGTTATTGTCTGGGCAGCAACAGCCACACGTGGATTGAAGGATAGTGTTTGTTACTGAAATAATATTATCACAGGCTATAGAAAACACCACTGCAATATTAACTTGAATGCTGTTCAAACTACACACGTGCATCTAGAGTACATCACCAATGGAAAACATGCATGAATCTTCATTTGACATATAATGTAATATATTCACTTCACTAAAATGTAAAAGATGAAGCTCGGTATTAAACATTTGAGGAGAGATGTTTAGTGTGGCTGCGGTCTGATTTCGGTCTGATTTATATGTATGTTGTTGTCCAATCAGTGTTGATGGTAAATGCAGTTGATTGAAGCAATAAGTTCCTCAGTGCGTGTCACATTGACCCTGATAGCCGAGTTTGCAGCTGCAAAATTCGTTGTTCTTCCGGCGTCCAGCACCGTCATATTTGACTTGACAGTGACGTAGATGAATGCAAGATAGAACTACAGGCTGCTATTTCAGCTTTGTTGTTGCAGTCGTGGTTCACGCTGGTTCGGACTACAGTGCCTCGATGTTCTTGATTTATTACCTCCGTAAATAAAGGCGCATCATATATGTTTTTTGCTGGCCGTCATGCATCCTGGTGCATTGAGGCCCCGCATGGCTCCACGAGGAGAACTCAGCTTTCTCGGCACGCTCTGAGGAATTTATTGCTTCAATGGACTACATTTACCATCAACACTGATTGGACGTCCATATGAAAGGTGGCGAATTGTCCCTTTAATGCTCGAAAAGCACTTAATGTAAACAGTGTAATGAATTGGTGTGGCCTATTCTTTTGAATTTGACTGACATGTGTTCCTCATAAAACATCTCGATTTCCAGCTGTCCTAATAAACCCAAACCAACTGATAAAACAAAGTGCTTTAGGATCGTGAGCCTGCTGGTTTAATGGCAGATTCAGGGGGCTTCAAATTAATCATGTGAGAAGACTGAGCCAGCACTAACAAATACCTCATGAAGATGGAAGCTTAGATTAGTCTGTCAACATTATTATGGAAATGGCCGAGACTGAGAGAGAAGGGCATGCACATACACTCAAAACTCCAAATAACGGACCACACACTCTTTTTAAAGAAGCGGGAGATACACTTGCCTGGAGCTTGAATGCTTTGGGAGATTCGGGCTGTTTGTTAAGGATAAACAAATGCATGTGTTAAAACCTGAAGCGCTCATGTCAGACACAAGCCACAGGAAACAGTACACACTTGGCCCCGCGTTGGGTAACCTCTCGCAGAATGGCATTGGATGACATGAAGCAGGAGGAGTGACCAGTCAGGCTACATTAAAATCTATTCGGTTAACTGCAGATTAATACACAACTTGAAGCTATGCACTTTGATTCTGACCAGAACACAGTAACATTACAATTCATTAATTAAATGGTTTGACATTTTGGGAAATAAACTAATGTACGGTAAATATAAAGCTACAGCCGGTTAGCTTAGTTAGCTTAGCGCAATAACTAGAAACTGAGGGGGTGTCAGCTGGACTATTTCTTGGCTCTGACCAGCAGAAACTCCAGGAAGTTACTGGACCCGAGTAACTAATTAAACAAATGGCATCTAAAATGTTTATTACTGAGCTTTGGAGATGCTGCTAGGTGGATTTTGTCACTGTTGCTAGGCTCGCAGTCTCTCTGCTACGCTAACTGGCTGCTGGCTGTAGCATTATATTTAACAGGCACATATGAGAGTGGTATTGATTTGATTGCTATTGTCTGGCGTTAACTCTCTGCTAAAAAGTGAATACAAACTATTCCTTTAAATTACAATAATGATGTGCAGAGGCACTTCACAAATACCAACAAGGTCTTTTCGTTCTTAATCTAAGAGGTGAGGAGATGGACTGTCAGCAAGGATAATTCAAATATGATATATTGGAGAGGAGAGGAAGGGAGAAGAGAGGAGAGGAGAGGAGGCCCATGCTTGGCCAAGGATAGAGTAGGAGAAGTGTAGGCAGTGGGGCTCTCACAGGAATGTTGTGGTCTTTGCGTCCTTTGTGTGAGGAGGCAACGTGGGCCAGGTACTGGATGACCTTCTTGGTGTTTTCGGTCTTGCCTGCTCCTGATTCACCTCTGAAAACAAAAAGGAGAGACGGCATGAATATACGCATGGACGGACAGAGGGAGCAAAAGTGTGAGGGAACAAAGAGTGAGTGAGAGAAAAGAGACACACTTTGCGTTCCCTTTTAGTTTCACTTCTAACAAATAATGACATCACTATGAGTTAGCAATCATGAATGACGAGCGATTCGTTGTGAGGCATGGCAGCCACATTAGAGGAAATAACCTGTGTAAGTTGTCCACAATTTAGCAATGAACAGACAAACCACCGTAAAAACCCTGACCAAAATAACTAGTCATTATGGTGGATAAACCTTGAAGGGAAGAAGAAACAAAGAGAAATGGAATAGAGGTATTGAGAGCGGACGGCCATCAGGCTGTGTTGTTGTTTTCTAAAGCCATCCATTCGTCTGTCAGCCTGTTTTACTGGAGAACCTTGTGGTTTGGTGGGCTAGTCTCCAAAGTTTCCGGGCTCTGCTTTTGGGCCGTCTTTAATGATAGCTGTTGTTCAGGCAGAGCCATCCACAGCTCCCGCAGTCGGGTCCCAGAGCCCAACAAAAAAAAAAAAAACGGGGCCAACCTCGAAACCAGGCCAGCAACACTACATCTATCTTCATACCGGTGGCTTTAGTCAAGCTGGCTATTAGCTCTCGGACCACTGCAGTTTTAGCTGCCGCGCTAGAATTCGATGGGCGAGTCCTCAAAGCACAGGAGGCAGACATAGCATATATAGGTCAAGATAGTTACACATCCCAGTTTGGCTTGACGTCTTCATAGTTTCATAGTATCGGAATATTTCTCATAGAAATAACCATTCGCTGACATTCACACATACTTTTTTCTTATAGAAAAGATGTGAACATGGGAGGTTATGGGGTCACTTGTGGCCCCTCACTTTATGAATACTCCTGCCTCACATGTTCTGTTGATGACCCTCTCACAACTCTCATACGTCAGAGAGTCAACAGTCAATTCTTAAGTGAGAGATTCTACAAGTTTCTGTGTCATAGGACGCTCCCCGTTTGGTTAATTTTGGATACAGAATATAGACATAGTAGTCTGTTGATGAGCTGGGAGTTGCCTATTTTTACAGCTTACAACAGCGACTTTCTTCACCCTCAAATCTTGTGCATGAGGATACTCAGCACAGGTTCATCCTATGTTTGATAATTCATACACGATGACATAACTGCAGGAACAGTAAGTGAGTAAGTAGGAGCTGACCGTTCAAATAAGACATAAGTCTGCAGATGTTATTCAGAGCACATCACTGCTAAACCACATAACTACACAAGACCTTCTGTAATTCTAAGCTATGCTAAATACGCTTGTGGTATTATAACTGAATTAAAAGTGTTTGTCGCAAAGTTCTTTTTCATTCTAAGACTAGAGTCAGACCTGTACAAAGCTTTTCCTTGGAGGAAGAGTAGCATCTGACACAGTATTGAGACCGTGTGATGGTGCTTCTCTTCATTCAAATGGAGGTAAAGGCAAAAGAACAATAGGAAAAGATGAGATCACATCAAAGTTTATTGATATCAAGAGGGAAATTAAGCATTAAAGCAGCACGAGACTGAGTGGGTCCATTTCATCAAGTACTGGGTCTTCTCTGTTGCCGTTTCAATACATTTCACACACTTCCAACTGATGTCTTTTGCACTGAAATCAATGTAGATGTCTTTACAGACATGAAGCTCTAAACTGGTTGACCACACTACTTATTAAACAGTGGGGTAACACTGCTAAAATGGCTCCACGGTCACCAACAGGGGGGGGGGGTTTTAGAATCTAGGACAGATTATGCAACAGCGCTCGCCTGTTCATTGGCAGCGCCAACTCAAGCCACATTGAAAGAGTGTGGCACTTAATTACTCTCTGCACAAAGACGATGAAGGCACGGCACCAAACCGCACTCATAACTCCCTCTGCATCGGGTAGAGCTGCTGCACAACCCAGCATCCACAAAGAGCTATTTGAAACCAGTCTTTAAATAAAACAGCAGGACGATGGGAGCTGGCCAACTGACTCAGGGTGAGAGAAACAAGAAGGAAGACAAAACAACCAGGAAAACCATGTAATTCAGAGGTGGTGATCCTGGGACGTGCAATCATTGTAGGCACTGTATGTGTCTTTATAGAACATAACCCTGTTGAGGCGCAGCTGTATAATCTTCATCTTGGGACAGTTTCATTTTCCAGCCCATTGAGCTGCTTCATCACCAGAACCACTTAAAGGAACGGATCGTCTGTCCTAACAGAGAAGTGACCTCAGGAGAGGAGAGCCGGACAAGTAATAGAAAGTTGAGAGCTGCAGTACTTACGTGCAAAGGATGGATTGGTCCTCGCGATCTGTTCGGAGAAAACAGAAAAACACAGTCAGCATCTTTCCGTCCTCTCTCCGGGTTTACCCTTCGTGACAACTAGAATCATTACAAAGACTATAACACACTCAAATGCGATGCATCATATCCAGTTCATTTTCATGGTACAGGGCACAGCATCAACATTAAAAAGCAGGAGCTACAGTATGCTGGGGAACACTAAATAAACACAACTGATATACCGCTTTTTCCCGAAATATAATTGGAAACACTTAAATATTGTGTGTCCATTAAACAGCCAGCAGCTCATTCCGCAGCCTCCTTCTAGACTGCCATGCTGCGTTACGGCCATAAAGTGACACCCAGACCAGTAACCGAAGCTCTGACACCTCTCAACACAGAGGAATTCAGACTGAAGTCCAGATGACAGGATTAGTTATGCCCACTGAAGTGTGTGGCCTCTCAACTTTGAAGGTCCTGCTGCGCACCACAAAGACCAGAACCCTGAGGGAACTGGCCTGTTTATCAGCTAACAGAAACGGTTACAATCGGAGCATGTCCTAATTTAACATACCTACTGGTAAATGTTTGTGACATACGTCTTTCATATTTAGAGAGGATGAGTTAGGTCTGTGAATATGGCAACTTTTACTTCCCCAAATGATCAGGCAAAATGTTCTAAGGTCCTGTAGAGCAGTGGGTTTCCTTGTCTGGTGTAACCCCGTACCTCATGTATCCATTACTTTCAGGTAACTGTTTTAATTTAACTGAACTGGTTGAATTTAGTTCAATTAGTTGAGCTTATAAACAAGTACAAGTGCAGACGTACCCCCTCACCCCTGGTTGTAAAAATCAAAGGTCAACAAGCATAGTTTACCTCATGAGATAATGTATTGAATGAACCACAAACAAACCCTAAAAGGTCCGTTTAATAAATAAATACAAATTATGTAAATTCACAACATAACATTTTAATTTCCTGAAAAAGACAAAATTTGGGAACACCTCCACATTCCTAAACCCAATGAAGCTGAAACCCCATATGCCCACACATCTCATGTAACTACATTGCTGAGGAATGGTAGCAGATTCTGCTGTTATATATTACACCGTGTCTGTGTTAAATGTTTTCCGTTTTTTGTTCAAAACGTCCCCTATGAAGCTCTCTTTGAGCTCTTCCTCCATTATTTTTGAATAAAGCCAGTTCAGCAAAGTCCATGATTATCTAGAACCCTCTAATGGATAATATAAGTGCTCTCTTCCAACAGCCACCCACTGTGGGGATGAAGCGTTCAGCTGTGGGCTTTGACACAGAATAACACATTTGTCTCCTACAGCCCATTAACTCGCACCTTGCTGGTGTGGGTCAGTTTTCACAGACAGTCTTGAAGGTGTTATCTTTCAACAAAGAAATTACCTTTTGTTTCGTGCACTTGTGAACCTCCCTCGGGTGACAAAAGCTGGCGACAAATGAGTTTGGCTGTACGTGTGTGTCTGTGTGTGTGTGTGAGTGTGTGTGTGTGTGAGTGTGAGTGTGCATCTGGAGTCTGAGAGTCTATTTTTCTCATAAAAAGATGATGACGGGAGACAGGCTCACACACAAATATGCAGAAACAAAACAAATGTATGCTAACTTATGCTGGACGAGAGTTACTGTAATAATGTGAATGATGAATGAGCTGCTCACTTTAACAGGCCCCATCTCCCTTGATGCCTTTGAATCACAGGTCAGAGTTTGATTACTTATCCCGTCTGTCTCTCACAGCCACATCTACGTAAACCCTGAAGCTTAGCAGATGCACCTAATGTTTGAATTTTTGCAAGATCTTACACCTCCAGCCTCACTGGACTGAGGCCCGCAGACTAAACAGTGATTAAAGAGAGAACCAGTTTGCATATGTGACCTCATGCTTCTAAAATTAGCTCTTGACTGCAATCTGCAACAAATAGAGAACAAAAAAAGAAATCTGTAACAAATTGTGATTTTGTTATTCAAAGCGGCAATCTGGACCTTTGCGAGGCCCAAATACACATACAGTTACCTCATGTGTTGTTCTGGTGCCTTGATAAACACCATGTGACCGTTAAGTCTTTCCTATAAAAAAACAATAATAATCCTCTGGTGCACATGCTCCATCTCTCTGGCAACAGCAGCAGTCATTTCTTTGGAGTCGTGTCGGCATGAGCAGTAATTGATGCCACGGCTCTACAGGCAAAAACTACAACAACAAAGGGAAATTCAGAAAAATGTGTCGCGGTAGTACAGACTTTTACATATCGTTAAGATATCCCTGTGTGGGCCTACCTAACTATGAATTATGACGAAATCTATGGTCAGTGTGGGAGATAAGATGACCTAAATAAAGAAACAGATGAAAAGTATTAAAGTGAGGTTGGGACGTGTTTGACTGCGAGTGTGAGAGCAAGTGTACTCCTAGCTGATTTGGAAGGGAATGGCAAACAGGGTCAACACACACACACACACATACACACACACCCTTAATTCTCCACCTGTCAGACATCAGTTTGCCCTCTTTATACTGTTCATTTGACCTTCTATTCCTCCATGGACATGCATCACCTCCACATCTAAACCCCTGCAGCTCTTTCCCTGATAGACAATCATGCATTTATTGTACCATCACCTTTGTGATAGTATTCTTCTGTGAGGTCACACAACATAAAGTAGACACGAGCCCCTTTCAGACAGTTCAAGGTGGGCCTGTTGTGCCTGTTATTCTGTGTGAGAGGGGGCTCGTGAGTTCACTTTCCAGAACCAAAGGGAACTTTTGTAAATGAGTCCTCTTAGTGACAGGCTGGTAATTATAAAGATACGTTCTTTGTTTAAACATATTTTTGAATCATACTTTGTGTCATCTTGCTGTGTTTGTAGATCTTTTTTGTTAAAATTCCCTTTTCACGGTCAAACGTGTGCTGTTTGAGTGGGTGAGTGCGTGGATCCATCCAGCGCCCACCCTTGGCCCTCTTGGCAGCCGCTGCTTCCTCGATCACCACAGCAACTAACTGCTGGGTCATATTTACCCAGGAGGCCATGCTGGCATAGGCGTAGGTGGACGCAATCAAACTGAATGGGCTCTTCCCTTCCAGTAGCTCATTACTGCCTCACTAAATCTTTACCCCCTTCGCGTTTCGCCCGTTCTCTCTGCTGCTCTCATTTCCTTTTTTTCCTCCTCCTGTGAACGGTGGAAATCCAGATTACACAGACCACTACAGAGCGGGAGCTTTACTGGAAGCAAAATCACTTTTCCACACCAACAGATGTTTATAATTTCATCACCTCGTCAGACCTTTGAGCGGCACCGTTATTTCCTCCGCAACAACTCACAGCCAATCATTGAGGTAATGTTAACGCGGGATGGAAATAAGTTGGCCCTATCATTCATCAAGATTAGGTGAGACCACAGCTCACGTCTCTGTTTGGATACGAGCTAAGTACAAATCTAAATGACAGCACAGGAAAAGGCAGCTTTCAGACCGATCAGTATTGCTACCGCGGTTCACCGAAGGTTGAAATACTTCACTTACTTTCTACCGATGGAGCAGCCAGTCCCCTAAAGTGACCCTTATTTCCTCAGCTTGTTGTGAATGTTATCTTTATCAAATCAAATCGAAATGGCTGAAAGCTCATTAAAAAGCATGCGTGCACTGCATTCATTAAGACGTTCACACAAACGACGAAACTTTGTGTGCTTCTTATCCAATTTTGCACTCCAATCAACTCAAACAACTGCCCACAGTCGTTCACAAAACCAAATCTCACTTCAGCACAGCAGGGTTCCCTTTGCTGCTCACAATTTATCCCCGACGAGGATTTAAAAAAAACAAAAAACCTCATTCTTCACATTCCAGAGCCCCCCCCCCCCCCCTCCATCTCCACAAAAGACCCAATCGTTACAATAACCCCCCCATTATCGACCTCATTTAACCTCAGTATCCTCCTCCTGACTGTACCTCTCAGATTATTGTTCTCTTTTAATACCCATACATGTAGACCGTAAACTATTCACACCTTCCTTCTATGGAGTTTCCCGTTCATAGTAAATAAATAGATTTTTTATTAGCAAGAGGCCAAAAGATTGGGACAATACACGGTACTCTCAGAGCTCCACACGGTAGAGAAAACATGTTACACAAAGCAAAGCACTGGTGCACGCCTTAGCTAATGATCAGCAATAATGTGAACTGTAAACCATTTGTAGTTAATGGGCAAAATCATGCAAAAAAGAACAGCACAGTCAGCGTAACAGTAATTCATTTCACGGTTTTAACGAGTCCGAGTGTGGAAGGAAATATCTCATTTAGGCTCCAAGCTGAGAATGTTGGAGGATTCCGAAACTAAACCACCTAAAACGTCCGTCCCCCCCCCCCCCCCCCCATCCTCAAACCCCAGTGTTCAAAAACATTCCTCGAGCAAGTATCGTAATTACGTCCATTTATTGTCAATGGTCCTCAGCAACATGGCTCCAGTTCAATGCAGTTGGACCCAAAGTCTAACCCACTAATTGCACTCCTAATTGTTGCAAATTGCCGGTTCAATGTTGAGTCCGTGCATGTGCATCAGCCAGCTGTCAAACAATCCATAATTACATTCACACGTATGCTCATTAATCTCATGCTTGTGATAACATTGGCAAAGATAGCGAAAAGGAAACGTTGACAACCGCCTCCTATAAATGTATTATTTATTCAAGTATAGAGAAACTCACTGACCACTCCATGTCCATGCAGAAGCTTCTCAACATAATTGAAAGAATTCTGCAGATTAAAGAAAAAAAAAGCCACAACTTTTTGATTAAGAACAAGCAGCTCTAAATAAAACAAGCAGTGGCACAAAAATGGGAGTTCGCTTGAAAGCCTGATTTTCAACCTTTTTGGATCTTTGAAGCTGGATGCAACACATTCTTTCCACATTGGGGCTCAAGCTCTCACAATATGCTTCATAAAAGAAGTCGTAAAAAAAACGCAACTGCACACAATGAAAATTCGAGCGTCATGGCAACCGCTTCACACGCATAAGAAGTCCTGAGTGACAGCCAGTGAGCCGCTCTCTCGTGAACTGCTGCCATACGTGGTGAGGATCAGCCACAATTACGCACCAACACTCGTGCACACGCCACACACAGAGTATGGTGATTGTGTTAGTGCAGAGATAATAGAAAACTGGAGGCCTGCTTCCTCGTGAAAGCCTAGAGCTGAGGACGCAATCCAGAGCTACTCGAAAGCAGAGGAACAAAGCTCTAAGTGTGTGTGTGTGTGTGTGTGTGTGTGTGTGTGTGTTTGACAGAGCTCCTTCACATTCCCAGACAGTGGAAGTAGCAACTGGGAAGTGTTCTGGTCTGTGGATACCTGCAGTGTTTCACTGTCACATCGAAGCTTTGGGACGATTATGATAAGACGCAAATTAAACACGGTTAAGTGGAGGGCTGAAGAAGAGTAATATGCTACAGCCTCCAACAGCAGTTTTGAGAAGATAAACAGACTTAAGAAGCAATAAGTCCTCCAACAGTGATAACGGTAATACTTCATCTATCGCGTGGAGCAAAGTACAGGAGAACGTAGGCTAAAGGTGGACATTAAAGTATCAGGATTAATGTATTTATGTATTTACAGTACTTAGTGCAAAGCAATAAAACATGATAGATGCTTGAGTGTACACAAAACTACCAAAAACTAGCTGTTTAGTTCATTGTTAACAGGGTTCTCCAATTTAGTTTTGCTCTATTTTAAGTTGGATGTCTCACAACAGACAGAACAGAAAACAATCAGGTCAAAACCTAAGCAGCCAAGATTGAGATATTCTCACTTTAAATTCCAAGAATGCTGGATCCTACATTTCCCATAATGCAACTCAATAGCACCCAACGCCTCCTCAATTCCCATGCATTTTGTGTAGCAGCTCAGCCAATGACTGATGTCAAAAACAAATCACAACTCTGATTCCTTCTGTCATTCCCCTCCACTCACTCTGCTTTGTCCCGTTTGTTGTGTATGAAGCAGCATTATGAAACCCAGCGATTTGAATATTTGGTTCAATTTGAGACATTTCCACTCACAAAGACTTGCCTTTGCCTCAGGTCACGCTGCCCAGAACGAAAGTTTAATCGCGTCTTTCCGTTCACTGTGCATGGAATCACGTTGCGTCTACATTTGACTTTGCGTTCTGTCTGAACACAGCTTAAAAGCCATAGAAGATATTGTACAACTGTTTGGTGGAGTGCCCCTTTAAATTGAACTGCAAATACATCATTCACTTTTCTCAAGGGTACTTTGACGATTATTAGAATAAATAAGTTTCACACTGACAATGTTGCCTACAGAATCTAATAGATGGGATATAAAGATGAGAATACAAGAACTGTGAAATCTCTCATCACACCAGTCCTCATTACAACGAGCACAAAATGAGGTCAGTAGCGATCTGTACCAAACGGTTAAATGTGTCAGCAGTGAAAACTTTAATAATCAATCTATTTACAGTATCGGCTGAGGAAAACAACAGCAATACTAACAGATACTTTGGCTCAAAGATAAAAACTATTTCCAATTAGTACAAAGTACTTTTATTGTACATATGGCCATTTGCCACCGCTGAGTGACTAAACAGCTCAACTGCGTTAGTCACTGTAATGCTGTTCAACCAGCTGCCAGTGAGGCATTCATGAGCCTACGAACAGAAGGGCAGACAGCCCCATGAGCCGACTGGCTATGTGTGTGTGTGTGTGTGTGTGTGTGTGTGTGTGTGTGTGTGTGTGTGTGTGTGTGTGTGCTGGAATTCTGATACCCCTGGTTTCCCTCCCCTCCTATCGGCACTGGGGCCTCTTGGGTGTGGAACAGGCGTTGTTTTCAGCAGGCTGCCGTCGCAACAGAAGTGACATTAAGGGAAAACGGGGGGCAAGTGTGGTGGTGGGGTGCTCAGATCATGTCTGTTTTTTGATGGCTAGTACCTAGTGTGTTTCATCATGAGCCGTAAATAATACACTCTCCCTTTGTGCCAGTCGGTGCCAAAAAAAAATAAAAAATCAAGCAACAATGCTGACTATGCAGCATTTTCAGGCATGACCACTTGGGTGGGGGCCGTCCTAAATCCCACTGCCAGTCACAGGAAGTTCCCCTGTGCATCTGGCACTTGTGAATACTTCCCAGGACAGGGAAGAGTGTCGGAACAGTTTAGGGATGTGGCCAAGCAGACAGGACGAGAGGGGTGTGCTGGGAAGGGACCAGATAGGAGCAATGAAAAAGGGAAAATGGAGATAGCAGCTCATAGGGGCAAAATGGTGAAAACAGAGGACAGTTATGGGAGCGGAGCAGCTATAAATAACATCACGTCATCCGCTGACATACTTGCAGAAGAAACCCTAAGTGTGTTACAGTACTTCTGATTCAGTTTAGGGATAGTGATGTCAGTTGGCAGCTGAGATCATAGGCTGAAATAGACCCATTGGGACATTGTGAATGTCCCCACCCTCTCGGAAATGACAGCAGTGTGTGAGGGACCACCTGAGGGAGTGTGAGGGTAGAGAGAAGATCCAACAACACACACACACACACACACACACACACACACACACACACACACACACACACACACACACACACACACACACACACACACACAAACACACACACACACACACACACACACACACAGAGGCAGAGGGGAAGCTATTCTCATCATTTACACCTTGGCTTGAACTTCCCCCTTTTGAAGCGTTCTAACCTCTGCTGTTTGTCTCTCTCTCTCTCTCCACTACTTTCACTCGCCCCTTTCAGACCACAGGATTCTGGGGGAAATGTTACACAAATCATATCAAAGTGAAAGGGAAGAAACCTGATAAACCACAACCTCAGCCTTGCCCCCCCCCCCCCCCCCCCCCCCCCCACCCCCCCCCCCCCCCCCCCACCCACTTGAACACACCAACTTCAGTTTCTTTGAAGCCAAGAAAAAGGGCCTCAACCCAAATAAATGAATGACCAATAAATATACTGACAGACATCAGTAGGGGGGGTTGACAGGGGTTATGTTACTATGTCTTGGCTGTTGGCAGTAACTTCAGGGAACCAAGAAACAGTCTGCTATTTAACCCCACGTAAAAGGCAAATTTATTCTTTTTACTTTAGTTTTTGTACAAAATATACAAGATATAACGCCTTAATTAGGAAGCTTTAGAGGTGCTGCTGATAATCTTTTTTTGCTAAGCTGAGCTAACCAACCGCTGGCCGTAGCTTCATACATGAGCTACATACGTGTCCATGCGTAACACAAGAATGCCATTGATCTTTTCCCTGAAAGCGATTAAGCGGATTTTCAACCATGTTGAACTGCTCCTGTTTATTGTGTCGAGAGACAATACAGTAGGCCTTTCATTGCAAACTATTAGGTCAAATATGCAACATATGACCTCCTCTACATCTACCAATAACTCATTTATTTTAAAATGCAAGTTGGTGGTGACTAACTTTAGTAATATTACTGTAATTTAACAGTTTAAACGTTAGTGTTGCACACATATTGAAGTTAGAGTCTCTTGCGTGTCGGCCTCCATGTGCTGTGGGCTTTGCTGTCTGAGCTGTACTCTGCAGAGAGCATTCAGACAGGACTTTGGAGTCTTTCCCTTTTTAAGTCCCACAAAGCACATTTTTCACATGCTTCGGAGGCAGGGGTGAAATGAGAGAAGTCTGGGGGGGAAAAAGAGGGGTATCAAGATAGACAGAGCGCTAGAGAGAGAGAGGGAGAGAGAGAGAGGTGTCGAGGACCAAGTGTTCCTCATGGAGAGGTGCTGGGCTGGAGTGGTACACATTCTTGGGATAATCAAGAGGATTCTTTGAAATCGAATATTGTCTATTTCCCCGCATTAACTGTCTGTTGCCCCGTAAGATATGCGCCAGGTATATGTCAGCACAGCAGAGACAACATGGAGGAATGGAAATCCACGGCTCATCTTCCCAGTCGGGAGCAAAGCGAGTGGGACTAGAACGTCTGGTGAGCGTGGATGCGGTTCGACTGGCTGAATTATTTGTAGCTTGTGCTTGCTGTAGACGAGGAGAAGAGCCATACACATAAGAGGCAGTGGACTACGGACTACGTACAAACACACCGAGTGCTACATGGCAACAGTGAGACGTAATCTACCTGTTTGGTTCACTGAGCACAGCGGTCACGCCGGACAATGGGCCACCAGCTTCCAAATAGCAGAACACAAAAACACAGGCAGACACACTCGTGTTGTCATTTCCAACAATAGCGGAGAGGTGTGGGGTCTATTCTCTGCCTCTGATAGACTCTGTCACTATTCAGACCATTGTTTATTAGCCTGGCGGAACAAACTTTAGTCACATTCCGACGCTGTCGGCCCGGGACGGCGTAATCAGCTGTAACCGCCGTATGAGAGCAGTGCAGAACGGCGGCAGTGAGCTAGCTTCAGACAACAACACATACAGAGAGAGAGTGACTTCATTCTCTGCTCAAGTAGATATTACTTTGCTGGTAAATTAATGCTCATAATGTTAAATACAGCTCCTTTGAGCAGGAAGAAGATTTGTGCGCGCATGTCATCAATGCTATATATTGAATACATTTATATGTATAAAGAGAGAGTGAGAAGCTGCAGGACTCCACTCCGGTTCTCTACTTTTTATGGCGTCCGTCTGGATACGACTCACCGACGATTCCCAGATCGCCTGCTGCTGTCACACCTCATCATGTCCATCCATTGTCCATGCCTCTGACTGTCAACAAGGATTACCTGTTAAGGGTCCCGCGGAAATATAACACACAGTATCACTACTGCTGCTGCTGAACAGTCAATGAAAGGTTTTAAACACTTATCAGGCTCGAGTTATCCCCTAAATATGTACAAGACAGTGGATATCTGCACTGCAGTTTGCACTGTCCAAAGCTTTGTTTATGCTAACAGCGCAGAGCGTAAGTGCTGCACAACAGCACGCTTACCAAGAGTGTAAAATTAGCCTTCGTGTTGTTGGGTGTCGCCTTTAGGTCAATGAAAGGGGAGAGAAAGCAGTTGCGGGAGATACGGCAGAAAGTATTTGGCAATGTAATTGATTGCAGATGGCAAGCCGCCGGGTGGCTTGTTTGGTCCACAGTGGTTCTTTGTGATGGCTGGGCCCGCCATAATCCTACAGGACAGGGCTGTTTTCGGGTGTATGCCTGTGTGTTTATGCTGGCACCTGTAATATCACAGTGCTGAGCTCTGCAACCCCGCAGGAATCCAGACACACAAGGGGGGAAGCAGGGTTTCAGCCACAGAGGGGAAACGGTATCAGCGTGAGACTGTGTATGAATCAGTGAAAGAATACAAAATAACACACTGAAACGAAAAATTGGAAAAGGGATACAAGGTTACGAGAGTGTTTACGACTAATGCGAGTGAAACTAGGTCACTGCGGCAGCAACAAGTAGAGGTGAAACAATGTAAAATGAGTGATAAAGACTTGCAGTCTTGGATAAGCGCCAGACTTCTGTGAATGTGTTCAGTTTACAGATTAATAAAGACTCATATGTCATCAGTAGCTCATTAAACGGAGTGACGGTGTAGATCAAGCCAGCAGTCAGTCAGTACGATGCACAGCTGTGCCGCTGGCTGCTTTCCTCTCTGCTCTGCAGCGGGTCGGAACGTTTTGGGTGTCAGTGAGAGGGGCCGGGACAGCATCAGTCAGGTAACCCTATCTGTGGTGCGGAGGCTCCTGGCATCGGCGCTATGCATCTCTCATGACAACACTATCCAAGAACGAGGGCAATGCATGACACGACAGAGGCTCTTACCTTAAATCATCTCACCGCAGCCTCTCTCAGTTATACAACGGTCTCTCTGACGCAGACACGCACCTACCGCTGCGGGTCAGGACCTGGCTTCATGGCAGCCGAGAGTGTTGACTGTTGACTACACATGTAGTCACTTAGGTCAGCTTATACATAGGTGGACTGTGGCTAACCTGTGGCGAACCTGTGGACCTGGTTAACCTGGATACTCAGAAGGTTCCCCTTCGTGTGTGGAAATAAATACTCGAAATAACCGAATCAAAAGAGGTAGGTGAAATAGATGGAGCCGCTGAAATCCATCAACTGGTAATACCTAAAGAATGTGTCTACGGAGGATAAAAATGAGCGAAGAAAGCCAAGATTCAGGTTTCCTTCCATAAAACATACATATGCATGACTCCTGACAAACAACAGCTATCCCAATCACCGGCCTTTTCCAGCTTGGGTTGGAAAAGTGTCTGTGTGTACACGTGGGGAGGAACATAACCATATATCAGACCTGATGCACGAGCCCCAAACAGAAATATGATTTTATCCTGTATGAACTCCACAGCTGTCTGCCATTAAAGATGCATCTGCGTGCGCGCGCGTGTGTGTGTGTGAGTGTCAGCCATTCAGTCATGCAGCCATGTTGTTTTAACAGGCTTCCCCATTGGTCTGAAAGTCATCTCTTGAACATGTAGCCAGTACGCAGTCCTTTGGAAGACCAGGAAAAAGTCCCCTCCACACACACACACACACACACACACACACACACACACACACACACACACACACACACACACACACACACACACACACACACACACATCGACCCTCCACACCTGTCTTGTCACTCAGGCCCTGGGTGTGCCCTTCACTAGCCCTCACTGCCCCAACAAGAGGCCTCATTTCCCAAGGAAGAGCTCTTCAGCTCCAGCTCCAGCCCCCCCCCCCCCCCCCTCACACACACACACACACACACACACGCAGAACACCCTGGTCCCAGCCCCCTTCAGACTGCACAAAGCCCCCATTGTGAGGCACAATGCTGGCCGCCCCCTCTGCCTTTCCCCTGTACCCTCTGCTCCGTTTCCCCCATAACTCTGTCCCGTCTGCCCGACTCCATCGTTCACTGCTATTCAGTCTTCTTCACCTTCTGTCCTCTCGACGCTCTCTTCTTTATTCTTCAATCTCCACTACCGATCCTGTTGATCCCGTCTGTAGCGGTCTGCCCTCTCTTATCCAAGCATAGCCCCTTTTCCCCCCACTATCCCCTTCAATATTAAGGTCTTCAACCCCCCCCCCCCCTGTTTCTCCCAGCATGGCCCTCCCTCTTGTCCCTGTGTTCCAAGTCATTTTCCACTTCTCTGAGTGTTGTGTTTCCTCCTGTATCCCCTTCTTGCTCTGCTGGTTCGGAGATATTTCATATCTAGGCTGGAGTTAATGTGTTTCGATAAAAATCTGAATGTAGCTCTCTCTGCAGGGCCGTTTGTGTTTTAATACAATTCTGGTCATTTACAACTATTAAACTCTTTTGCTGTGGCTACATCACTCTGCTCCATGGAACGCATTATCAGGCGTGCAATAGTCTGCTCGACAGTGCTCGTCTCTTCAACAGAACACAAGCTCAGTGAAATAGCTCCCAACAGTGCAGGACTGCCTTTGTCTCTCCACAAGTGATGGGGATATTATTTCATAAAGTGTCAAATGAATCCCATAAAAAACAACTGCTGTTGAATATGGCACAGCAAGCAAATACCAGAACATTTACTGCACCTACAGGTCTCGTTTAAAGGTGTCCACACCGACAGGACCCGTGAAGGACCTTGAGTATTTTGCCCCAATTTCACCTCAAGTATTTCTTTCTGAAGTATGTGGTCAAACTGTAGAGTTTGACCACATGCAGCAAGTCCACCTCAGTTTCATGCTTTACACCAGAAACAGGCTGCAGCTCATGTTTTCGGTGTGACCCGACGTGTGCAAGCTGTGCATGAATGTGGACTTACACACATCCTTCTCACACTTCTTACAACCACATGCCTGAAGCAGCGATGCCAGAAAATTGTTTGCTATCCACACCCTTGTGTGAGAAATGAGTGGCTCTGCCTTCTCTTTATTCCAAACCTCTTTTTTTTTAACATGTTGTGCCTACAGTGACATCTGTGTTGCTTCAAAATCCTGACCATGGGGTGGAGTTGCAAGACTGGCACTAATCTAACGAAATCCCACTGAAGTATGTGCTTTTCTTATCTCTCTTTGTCAAGCCGCAAACCAAAGTCTGTCAGTCAAATTTCGTCTTGCCGGTTGGAAAAGCGTGCACACGCGCATGTCTGATGCTATACGGGGCCGGTGGTATGTGCTGAGCCATCGCTGGCATTCGCCTAATGAGCAGCTCTGTTAAGGCCCTGGGGTTTCTTGAGTAAGCTCAGATACAGTAACACTACTGTACAGTGCCACCTGGGTGTAAGTCTGCCTAATCTGTCTCCCTGGGAAACAGCCACATGAGCCAGAAACAGACAACTAACTGATGAAATGAATGAAAACTGCTAAAACACAAATGCATAGACACGGACACAGAGAATCTGGAAATCTGGTGTGGCTAGTTGAGGGGTGAAATAAGAGAAAATTGGGACACATTGTTGTTAAACAGAGGGCTAACCATGGCAATCCTGGCTGCATCCTGACATGAAGGAGTGATGAGAAGGTGGACATTCCACACACTTGTCCTCCTGTGTTTCCTGATCAAAGGAGGCGAAGGAAGCAACAAAGCAAACGGAGCCACAGCAAAGCTTCCAGCGGGCCTGCGGTTTTGTATTTTTCATGTTAAGTGAAAGGCGACCAAAATGCCTTCAAGGACGTGGGGGAATTTTTCCTCTTCAGTGTTTTCCAAGCCAGAACATTCTGGTTGAAAGAAAGAAAGAAAGAAAAAAAAAAGAAAGACTGAGCAAACTAGCGAGCAAAGCAAAGAGGAGAAGGGTGGAAATGAGAGAGGCCACAGCTGCTCTCGTCACCGAGAGAAGGAAAGGAAGCAATTATAAAACGGTAGGAGATCCGTAATAGTTTACAATAGCTGTGGAGAGTTAAACGACGCAGCTTGTCTCACCCTGAACAGGACATTAGCCACACTAAACAGACTGAAGGACATTCAGTCAATAACACGCACTAAAGTCTCTCACTGCTGCCGCCTGAAACACTGTCACTCACCAAGTGACACCTCCATTTGAGGTCCCAGGGGGGAGGTTATTTTGGTCGCACACACAGATTAGACACACACACATACACACACAGGCATCCGCCGTGACGCACCCCTGCTCGGGGGTTCTAGGGGTGCTCGGACGACGACTTGACGGTGACTCAGCTCGGAGAATTTAGCGCAGCGTGGTGTGGGAAGCTGGGACGGTGATGACCTCATTCCACAGGCTGCTCGGCCCCCGGCCCCTTGTGAGGGGACAGCAGTCCGAGAGAATGAACACCGCCGACAGGGGGGGGGGGGGGGGGGGGTCGGTGAGAAGAATGGTGGCACAAGAGAGGTGTCCCATATCCAGGCCAACATCTCGCATTGTGATAACAGGGTGAAAGGAGTGCCATATGTGACACGTGGTCCCCGCTCTGGCCCTGCTCACCAGTCGAAGTCTCAGACTGGAGCCCAGAAAACAGCCCGAGGGAAAGTAAATGATAGGGAGCCTCCAGCACACCGGTCAGACACACAAACTCTGGAGCTTTACAGCCGCAGCTGCGGAGGTCGACCAGTGACAATCAGTGACAATGTCACATCAAGGCTGGAGTATGTTGGGACAAATAAAAAGCCACGGCTGACATCGGCAAAACCAGGCTATTTAAAGAATCAAATCCCAGAGAAACAAAAGGGAGGAACTGAAGGTTTGACAGTGATGGCACACAGCAGAGAGGTTAAAGCTGTCCAAACACTGATAGACTGTGATAAAGACTGTGCTTATTACAGCGGTTCTTCTACACCAGAGACTCAAACACAATTAGTCAGACCCAAAGTGGGTCACAGTCCTGTTTGTTGTGGGTCTTTACTTTGTCAACACGTTCAAATCTCGACAACGCGCACAGAGCGAGGTGCAGACTAGAGCACGCTTCAATACAAGTCCATCAAAACAAGTTACACAACTCATATATATATATATATATATACTGGCTATCTTGCCATCATCAGGGTGAATGACTTGACTTGTGCTTCTATTATAAACTGTAAACAGACTTTGAGTATGAAACAACTGCAGTTTGTGTGTACAGGATGAAGAAGACAAGTCTCTCTATAAATTCTGTGCAGCAGGTCCAGTTAATGACAAACAATGCTGACAATGGTTGAACCTGTCGTCTCTCTTCGCCTGCTCATCTGTCTCTCTCTCGCTGTCTCTCTCTCTCTCTCTCTCTCTCTCTCTCTGGGTGTGCTTCTCTCTCTTCCCTTTGTACCAGGGCATCAGCTCCCACAGAAAACCCTCTCACCACCCACGCTATCAGGAGCTTTTAGATCTCACCCTCGCCACCTGCAGCACATTACTCATATCTGAAGCAGAGAGAGAGATGCTGTCGTCCATCTCAGCGGGGCAGCGTTATGCTGATACACTGCGCCAGCATAATAATGTCTCTTCGTGAGCAAACACTAAAAGCGGGATGTACGGCTGCACAAATCTACCGCTCTTAAAAAAAACCACGTCGCTGTGAATTGAACTTGTGTCTGAACGTGAACAGAGCCAGAGAGTTACATAAGAATAACACTTGCCAATAACATTGAAAACCAGTTTGGTATGAACAACGCAACTTAGCACTTCAATCCTAAATCCTTTGCGGCGCTGATGATGATGAACAGCCTCTAAATAGAATGCAATTACCAATTAACCAAAGGACGACCGGTGACACAGCTGGAGAACCCCGTCAGACAAGCGAGTCTTCTACATGACCCCCTTCGATGAAAGCGGACCGCTCAGACATAATCCATGATGTCACATCCTCTCTGACCTTGTGACCTTTCACACACTTCACACACTTTCTTCACATACTAATCTCCCGGGCTATGCAGTTGAAACCCCATGCTGCCTGCAAGTGAGCTAAACGAACACACACTTGCGTAAAAAAAAACAACCCACCTCAGTCTCCAGCTTAACTGCACCCGACGGCACCAGTCGAAGTATGTTTTGTGTCTACCTGGAGATGACGACAACTGAAAGGTTGTCTCATATTTCATGAGAGTGTAGTGGTGTGAAACGCTATAATTCACAACACGGACGATCATCGTGACACAAGATTCTCATAATCCTGTCAATTAAGACCAATAACTGTAGTGTGGAGCTTTACAAAAGCAAGATAAAAAGGGTCAATCGGAGGAAAATAACTGTCCGTCATACCTTGAAGCATGCAGCGGTACGCTGACTCAGAGATGGCATAGATGTGTGGCGGCATCTCGTGCCTCTTCTTCCCTCTGTACATCTCAATGATGTTCTCTGAATAGATGGGCAGGTTCTTGTAGGGGTTGATAACCACACAGAACAGGCCCGAGTATGTCTGCAATCAAACATACAAAAACAGACAAACATGGGGAAATTAATACACAGTAAGGAACAAAAAGAGAGGCTGCAGCTCAACATTTGAGTATCTATATCAGGGGTGGCCAACCCGCGGCTCCCGAGCCGCATGCGGCTCTTTGCCCGGTTTCATGCGGCTCTTATGTTCATATCGAAGTTTGTATTTGTGTTTTTTTAATGTGCGTGTTCGCTTCGCTTGAGTTAAATACGGTATTTTCGTCAAACGCGCATGTGCGGCCACAGATCCTCGTCGACCCATTTAACGCCGAGACGGACTGTTAGAAAGCCCCGCTAGTCACAGATGAGGATGCGGCTGAGTTGGAGATGATTGATCTTTGTGAGGAGGACCAACTCAAACCTGCTTTAAGGGACGGGACCATTGAGTTCTGGAAAAGTGTGCCAATGAAAAAATACCCCAATGTCAAACGGGCTGCGCTTAAGATACTGTCAATGTTTGGGTCAACATACGTCTGCGAGTCTGTGTTTTCTACCCTGAAACACGTGAAATCAAAGCATCGATCTGTTCTGACTGACACCCATGTGAAAGAATTGCTTCGAGTGGCAACAACGGAATACAAGCCAGATTTGAAGAGGATTGTTCAAGGCAAGGAATGCCAGAAGTCCCACTAAGTAACATGCATAGTAAAAGAAAAACACTATTGTAAATTATTATATTTTTGTTTGTGGACTTGGTTGAACTGAGAGTTTGTCTGTGTGACACAGTGTACACAATGTTCATTGTTGAAAATGACTGGCCTGTGGTCTTAGGAGTCAATTTCTGTCATTATCATGTTGGTGTGTGACATTTACAATAAATCTGGCTGAGCAAAGGTATGTGTGTGTGTGAGGAAGGGATAGAGTGATGCTCATGTGTGCCCATGTGTATGATGTGGCTCTTTGCGGTAACACAGTAAAAAATGTGGCTCTTGGTCTCTGACTGGTTGGCCACCCCTGATCTATATATTCCAGAAATATAAAAAACTAAACCATAAGCCATGGCTTTTCAAATCCTGCTTGAAACGGGCTAAATGAACCAGAATCTGAAGTGGATATCAAGAGAAAACACTAAAAAGGGGAGCATGCAAGTTGAAATCATCAAGTCTGCATCCTATCAGTGAAGCAAGACCCACTTTTTAGGAGCTTACATCATCATAGTGGTCATGCAGATAGATATAGACCAGACTGATTAGAGAGTCAGACTATAAATGAAACACTGAACAGACTCTCGTCTCCTGTGCAGCAACAAAAACAGTCCGAATAAGAGTCCCAATGCGAGTGTTCAAATCAAACACTGCACGGCACAATGGGAACAAAGAGTGTATGAATATTATGAAGACTCGTGTTGCAGCAAAAAAAAGCTTCCCGACTCCCCAGAGAGTGTGTGTGTGTGTGTGGTATGAACGCTTGTCGACCGGGCAGCAAGGCGGCCAGGAAAGAGTGAGAGGCCCTGGCGGGGCCGCGGTTCTCTCTCATTCTGCAGATGCTGTCGGGGCTTTGCATTCCCTCCACAGACAATACAGAGAGAGAGCTGCTTACTTTAATCATCGGCATGTTCGGCTAATCCTAGGGGCCTGCGCAAATGCCCATCTTGTACGTACTAACCAGCTACTCAGTGCTTGCTTATTAACAGTTAAACCGTAAAGGTGCTGAATTCAAAATGAGCATTAATAGGGCAGCAAACGTCTATTTGCTGTGAGACGATATCGTGGAGGTACAGAGTGACAGACGTGTTTGTTTGTTCCGTCTTCTTCTGGGGCCGTGTCGTGCGCTCTACAGTGACATGACTTTACGAGGAACACTCGCATTTCAAAGCTAAACAGTTTAAGGTTAAGTTTAAAGGAAAATTAGAAGCATTGTCCGTAAACTGTTTTTGCGATGAGGTTAAAAGTCGACTGCCAGCATGGCTCTTGGAGATCATGAAAGGCACATGTTCTCTACAGGCCGCAGTCTGTGATGAACGACCGAGCCTCTGTTTCAAGGAGCTTTGAGCTTCAAGAGCTGTCTATTCTGCTAATCCTCTCCCCGTTACTCCCGCTGCCAAAGAATGGCATCATACCATAATAAAGTCAAGTCAAAAACAGATGGAATATTATTAGATGTCCCGCGGTGATCTGTTCTTATCAAAGCATCAAAGACTGTGACATCTGCTTCGTCATTAAAACTACATCCAAGGCCGAGCGAGGCAGCCATAGGTTCACAAAGCGGGCCCAGAGAGCGGACGGCGTATTGTAACCGTTACATAACAGCTCAGGTAGGGCCCTCAGTCGGCACCGAGCAAACTGATGCCCGGTACCGCTGTTGCAGACGGGGGGGAAAAAAAAGCAAAAACAAGAACGCAGACTGAAATGGAGAGTGGAGCAATGATTCGGCTGACAGAGCTCCCTCAGGTCCAATCCGGCAGAGAGGCAGCGGTGCAACAAACAGTGAACCACTTTCTCAGCCGTCCTGTACATTGCTCCCAACCTGAGGGGAGGAGAGAGAGAGAGAGAGAGAGAGAGAGAGAAAGGGCTGAAATTCTAACTCTCCGCTCTCTTTTTTCGAGTCCAATGAAACATTTATTTCCCCCTTATCTGGAAACTGGAGCTGCTATAAATAGGAGGTGTGTTCTGTTCTCAGCTGAGCGGTAGCTGGACTACAGGTCCAACGTGGACCGTCTCAGGCGGCTGAAGGATTCAAGGGGTCATTGCAGTTTGCTGCATCACGTCCTATATATGTGCATGATGATGATGCGCGACCAGGCACAGAGCGCTTAGTCGTCTCCAGAGTTGAAGTGGAGCGTCAGGCTTTTGTTTATTTTCATTGCTTGAGAATAACATCTCTAAAAATAACAACAGTGGTTGAATTTGACTTTTATCTTAAGTTAGAGGTCCCTTATTATTCCAACAATCAAATGAAAAACAGCCTCAAAATAGAATCATTCAATACTTTCCACATGCTTGTTGTTGGACTTCTTCCCTTGCAGGAGTTATTGTTAAATCTCCTGCAGGATCAATGCAGCATAAATAACATTTACTACCGCTGTTGCCAGCTAGCCAGAGCATACGGCTAACTCCACGCCGCCGCCTGCCAAACAGACGGGCCTGGCCCGGTCCAGGAAAGAGAAGGTGATATTTCCACTGTGAAATCAGATCCAGGGGAGGGGATGCCGTGGCCTAGTAACAGCTGAGCATCACACGGACAACAGCAGACACAACAGCCGACCCCATCTGCCATCTCTGATCAGTCAGGGCAGCAGCGTGCCTATACGTGGAAAAGGCCCGTCTCCACCGCAGAGGCTGGAGAGGGGCTCTCTGGGCGCCGTCGATCTGCGTGGAGACCTTGACCGCGGTTCACTCTGGTGATTTCACAACGGCGCTTGCGAATACTTCCGCCTGGGCTTTGAAATACGATCGATACCCCGAAATGCGTGGTATTAAATCACATTGACAGCAGCAGGACACCTGCTGTTCTCCAGCTTTAACAAGTTGGAAATTCTTGCTCGCTGGCTTTTTAGAGCGGCGGGGCCGTCAAAACGTGTGCTGCGGTGCAGCTCATTAAAATGTGAATCAGAAGGAGTTTAGATTCGAGTCGCACATGCTTGTGTTTGGCAAACAGAATGTCAAAGGTTACATCGGGGGTCCTGCAAACGTCCGGCAGAAGGAGACACCACATGTGGCTTTAATTCAAACATGTAAAAACTCTCTGAGAATGATTGTTTGCCCCGCAGCAGATCCAACGTTAGAAATTAGCAAAACCCATTTTGAGGAGGGAGACGGGACAAGTTGGCTTGCAGACATCTAGCATTTGAATCATATAAAAAATAAAAAGTATGGATGTAACAAATACGATGAGGTCTAGATGCAATAAAAAGACACAAAGTCCATGCCATTAATGTGCAGGACCAGTGAGGCAGGGAAGAGGAGTGTGGGAACGGGAGGAGAGGTGGTGAGGACAGGACGGACGCTGAGCAGCAGCAGAGCTGATGTGGGCGGCCGGGCGGGAGACAGACAGACGGACAATCTTTCTGACATGGAAGAATGCTGAGGCTTTCTAGCAGCTGAGGCTTATCCAACGACACACAAAGGCCCGCTTGTGGCCCCCGCTGGCGTGGCGTAGCCTGGCGTTGTAGCATTGCGGTTATTTAGCCTGTGATTCACCACCTCACAGATAGCTGAAGCTACGATACGCGGGGCTCAACGGGCTGACTGACATCACACGGACGAAGCCACAGAAGGAGCCGGTACAGGACAGATGAACCGCTCAGAGAGCAGAGGATTAAAAATGCAGTGGTGACCTTAAGGGTTTTCAGTTGCTGGCCAGTAAAGGTGTTTGATTGCAATCCACAGAAAAACCAATAGCCAATATTACTCAGCTATGGCTATTTTTGTTGATAATTACTTTAATATATGTGTGTGTGTGTGTGTGTGTGTGTGTGGGGTGATAGAGACTCTTAACAGATGCGGATCACGTTGTGGTTCAGACATGAAGTCTTCCCAACCACCTTCAACTAAGAACACAGCCTGGGGGAGCCATAATATTATGTCTGCAGTAGATGTAGCTGAGCTCTGGGGGGGTAAGTCAAATACACTGGAAAGCGTTTAGAACATCGGGGGGGGGGGGGTTCTTCTTGTAAGAGCCAGCTGAATAGAGGAGATTCTCTTCCTGATAGAAAACCAACACCGTCAGACACATGTTTTCAATTCCTCTTAGCCAAGGGGTGAATCAAGAAGCTCCAAAGCCAGTTCTGACCCACCAAAGAAGAAGAAATGGTGACCACTATGGTAATAGAGAGAAAATGAAGAGTAGAGGAATGGGATGGACTGGCATGATGGGATGGACTTCATCTGAGAGACAGCGGTGAGGTTATTTTATGTCTCGTGAAGAAGCTCAATTATAAGTTCTACAATTCCCTCTGCAGTCCCCCGTCTCAGGTATGAACCAACCCACATTCTATTCGTGGAAAACGTGTCACTAACTGGGTCAAGATCACAACTAGAACATCACAGAGCTGCTCCGTCTGTGGTAACGCAGCGATACGGACCGCTGCAAACATTGGCTGTGATAAATGCAGATGTGTAATTAAGAAATGAGATGCTTAACCGTGTTTGTTTTGGATTACATTTTGGACCACAGATGCCAGAGCTTTACCGAACTACTCTACAAGCTGAATACATTTAGAAACGTTGGTCTTGTACCGCCATGTGTATGGGGGGGGGGGGGGGGGGGGGGGCTTCGGCACGTAAACAGCATTTTCATATGTATCTGAATTAGTGTGTATTGAAAATGTCAAGGCTTAAAGACAAGATTACATCATAATTCCGGTATCGTGCATTTTGGGCGAAAAATAAAAATAAAGAGAGCGAGAGAGAGAGAGAGGTCAAGACATCTCTGGGATCACACAAGGTCCACCGGTCGGGGCAGGGAGCAGGACAAACAAACTGAAAGCAGTAGTGTTTATGGAAGAGGCCTGCCTCTGGCTTTAGGTGAGGGAGAAGCTGTGGGGGGGGGGGGGGGGGGGGGTAACGATCTGTAACCCAGAGGCACTAAAGACAGACGATCAAGTGGAGGTGAAAGTCTGGCAATGGTTAAAAGACAAGCACGGTCTGTCACGCATGCTGCGTGGCCATGTGTTTGGTGGGGATTCATACAGAACGAGCAGAAAGCTCAATGCCCTCTCTGTCCCCGAACAAAAAACGAATATCAGAACTCAATTTTGACACAAGAGTGCCAAAGACAGACGGCTAAAAGTTAAGACTATGTGTGCATACAAGCAGAAATACTGCCCATCATTTTTTTTTATTATAACAACTAGGGGTGAGATTCAATCTACAGCTGTGAGAGGATCTGTGAGTTTATAAGGTTAATCATTAACCCTGTGTGGAGAGCAGCAACCATTACAAAAGACACTCTTCATTACAAAAGACACTCTTTGAAGGATCTAAGTCACTCACGTATATGAGCCCAGAGTAGTAGCGGTCCTTCAGGTTGTGCAGCACCGAGGCCTCGTTCAGACAGGTGAGCTCGGCCATGTCCTCCACCTTGCTGAACTTGGGCGGGTTCATCTTCTGGATGTCATCCTTGTTGACCACCGCCTTCTTGCCGTTCTCGGCCAGCTCCAGCAGCACCTCGTCGCCGCGCTCCTCCCGGATGCTGGCCGCCTCGAAGCCATTGCGCTCCGAGGGTATCCACACCAGCTTCTTGGCCGTCCAGTCGGCCTGCGTGGCTGGGTTGTAAACCACAGCCCGGTCCACGAACAGGTACCGCTCCGGGTCCTCTTGCCCACTCCGTTGAGACATCTTACCTGGGCTTTACCAGAGCAACGTGGCCACCTGGAACAGACAGGTAGACATCACAGGTAGGATATGAAACATCAGAAACACCTCATGCGCCCTTTAATACTCTTTGTGCATTTATGATTTTCTTTTGTAACTACACTCTATTATACATATTTAACAACTGTATTACAAACAGATCATTCTGTGTGATAGACGGGATGGATATATATTTATATAATAAAACTCCTAGTGTAATAAAGTAGCAAACACAGTGCATCCAGTTCAGAGCAGTGACAGACGGTGGCACAAGTTCAAAGTTAGACTGCACTATAGGTGTGAGTGTAGGTCTGATAGTCCAATGCGCATACTGCGTAGGCTTCACCGCTCTCGCAGCAGATGCAACGGGAGGGAGCGACGTCGCGAACGGCACCTCACCACGTCCTCTTCCAGAGATCTTGCGGTATAGAAAATAAACCACCGTAGTTCAGATAGGCTAGAACCTGCGCGTGTCTGTGCAGACGGGAGCTTATATAACGGATAAAGTGACAACGCACACAATGAACAGAAACCCCGCAGTGTGTGGGTTAAGTCGCTCCTGTGGTCCGGCTTACCAATATTAGGCTTAATATCTGCGGTGTTTTAAGCTAAACCTGCGCAACGGATATAGCGTTAGCAAACTAATGTGACGTTAGCCAAACTAGTGACGTTAACCGGAATGCGCACGATACGGTAAATTATGTAATAACGGTGAATAACGTCAGCTAAAAGTCCAGTTATCACCGGGAGAACGGCTGTTACGATAAACAAGAACAATTAACTTCAGTCATTTAAAAATATATATATTAATACTATCTGCAGCAATGCTTAACACAACTAAAAGTGTGACGTTACTCATTAAGCTATAGCTTAACACAGCTAAATATCACTTATTTCATCTATTAGAGTTTCAGTGTTACCTCTTTATCTAACTCAGCAAGGTTCCTCACATTTAAAAGAGTCTTAACTCACTAATTAATGTTTCCTAAATACTCACTGCCGTTATAGTCAAAACTTAGTTTCCAGGGAAACCTCCATCCTGAAGCCTGCTCCGCTCACACACCCCCCCACCGCAGCTTCATAACAGTTAATGTACCTGGTGTGTGTCTGTGTGTGTGTCGTTAAGTCAGCGAAGCAGCAGTCCGATCCTGTTCACCAAGCAGTCAGATCTCTCTCCCCCACGGACGACGACGACGATGCGACCCCCGTGTGCGACTAGCTGCTTCCACACAACTGAATGAAACGCGGGCATGTAACAGGGGCTCCGGTATGCGCCACATGCACAGTGCGCTGCCTCCACACTGAGCTACTGCCTCCACACTGGGGCCCCTCCTCACCGGAGCGGACTCGGACCGTTGCTTGCTCCCGCCTACTTCGGACTGTGCTCACATAGAGACGGACCGAGCAGATCAATCCGCCACACAGTGACAGCTTCAGAGATGACTCACAGGAGCAGAAATATGGATCTTGTGTGTGCGTGTGTCACGGTCTCTTTTAACTCATGAATTAAAACACGTTGATGACGAATTGCACGAGGACATTGTGCTTCAGTAAAATCTATCCCAAAAATATCTATGCATTGCACACACCCACTGGATGCAGCCCAGAGACAATTGGGCTTTCACTTTGCGGTCTCTCTCCTCTCTCCCGTCATTGGCTGAGAGAAACCAACCCTCCGATCTGTAAACCAATGACATGCACACAATGATGATCGATATTGCAACTGTTGCTTACCTGCATTACAAGCAACTTAAAAAATAAGTACCTCACACGTTTTCATTCTTAACAAAATGTCATTTAAGAACAATGTCAGAAAGACACAAGAGCAGCAAAAAAAAGAGAAAAAGTCTGGCAATCATACACCACCACCACAAACAAAAGCTTTGGTTTTTACACTGGTATTTTATTACAAATGGGAAAATCTCATAGAGGGGCAGGGAAAGCAAGTTTTACATCCAAAAACAAGAAAGGCATTGTATTGTTATGTACAATCAGTTTATGGAGGAGGCTTCAGTGTCCTCCTCTCCAGGCTGCTCCACCTCTCTTCTTCATCCCCCCTCCACCCCCTCCACCTCCTCCTCCTCCTCCACCACCTCCTCCTCCTCCTCCACCTCTCCCTCTTCCTCTCCCTCCTTCTCTCGCTCCTCCTCCTCCTCCTACCCCTCCTCTCACTTTCTTCCTCACACCGCTTGCTTGTTCTGTGTCATCCTGGTCTCCATCTCCTCCTCTGGGCCTTTTCTTTTTCTCACCTTGCTCCTTCATTTCCTGAGGAAGACAGTTGTTTTTCAATATACAATCCAGATATGACATCCATCTTTCAGTGGTACTCAAGTTATTTGGACAGTAATGCACAGATTTCTGTTCATACGGTATGTTCTTAACAAGCGTTCGTTAGCTAAAGAGGGTTTTTGCGATAATGTTTGTGGTGCCATTTGAAACACATTCAGAAAAGTGACGACTCACCAGCCTGGCAAACCTCTGGGCCTCGCTCACCCTCTCCACCAACATCATCACCTCATCCTCCTGGGTAGGGAAGGCAGGAAGCTTCTTCCCAATCAGGCTTTCGATCCGCTGGAAAAGCTCCACGTCATATCTGAGGGAACAGAACGTGTCAGTTTGATACAGTTCTTTTGCAAAGCATTAGAAAACAACAGCGGAGAACACGTTCTTACTGAGTGACAAAAGTGATGGATTTCCCAGACCGCCCTGCTCTGGCTGTTCGTCCGACTCTATGGATGTAGTCCTATGGAGGGGAGACACATCCACAGATCCGATCAAAATCCACTCAAACTCATGAAACCATCAAACAAACTGGCAGCGCTGAACACCAGCGCCTACGCACCTTGGAGTGGGTGGGGATGTCGTAGTTGATGACGCAGTCGACATGAGGAATGTCCAGTCCTCTGGACGCCACGTCTGTCGCCAGCAGCACCGACCGAGACTTGGACTTGAACTTGTTCAGCGCTCCAAGACGTTTGTTCTGAGCAACAGAGGGAGGAAGATCCAGAGAGTCAATTTGGTGTGAGAGTATAAATGTGCACCATATGTACCAGCATGCATACACTCTGTGCTTTCATGTCAGATTTGGTAAAGTTTGTAAAGTTGCATTACTGCACGGCACTAAACCAGAAGAGGGCGCTGTTCCACTAGCCTAAATAGAGCCAATGCTACTCCACATTCACACAATGGCTGTAAAAAGGATTGAGTGTTTGTCCTCGCTGCTTCAGACATGGCTCATCAGCTTATGGTAGACATGATGATCTGTTGATGATGACTTTTTATCCCATAAAAAAACTATTCTTGATTCATCGTCTATAGAACGTCAGCTTGAACAAAACAAACTAACATGTTTGATAAGCCATCAAAATAGTTTCATTTTCTATCGACTAATCGATTCATCAATTAAACATTGTAAAAGATTTGTACTGTATGCTGCGGGCACTGCAGAGGACAGCTCTGCAGTCTGCACTAGTGTTGGTAACTGCTTACTGACATTATGAACGATTGTGTTTGGAAGAAGAAAAGATTCGGTATCAGCAACATGTTTCATCAAATAACAGCGAGAAGCAGAGCATGCAAAAAAGGTACTTGTGCAATACCGTCCTTCTGTTGTCAAACCATTGCATTACATCATCATCGATGTCAACGAGGACAAACGTTTGCATGGATTTGTCTGAGTTATGAGAAAAGGCCGTGTGTGTTTGAAGGTCTACCTGACTCATCTGGCCATGAAGAGGGATGGCAGTGATGCCGAGGTTCCTTAACAACAGCGCCACCCGCTGGGCATTATTACATGTGCTGCAGAAAATCATGAATGCGTTGCCGGCCAACTCGTTCAGGATGGACACCAGGTAACAGTCCTGGAACAGAACACGAACACGAACACGAACACACACACACGAACACGAACACACACACACGAACACGAACACGAACACACACACACGAACACGAACACACGAACACGAACACACGAACACACGAACACACACACACACACACACACACACACACACACACACGAACACACGAACACACACACACACACACACACACACACACACACACACACACACACACACACACACACACACACACACACACACACACACAACGTGAGTGTGAGATTCAGCGGATGCCCAGCTTGCAGCTTCAGACATTTAAAACATGAAAGCAGAACGTGCCGTACCTTGAACTTCGATGGTATGAAGACGTAATACTGCTGTAGTTTGTCTACGGTAGAGTACTTGGTGGACACCATACACTTCACGGGATCTTTCAGAGCTGCTCTCTGTAGCTTCTGGACCTGTAGCCAAATGAAAGAATGTCAGTGAAAGAGAAAAGCGAAGTCGGCTCCACAAGTGGTGTCAGCTCATTAGTATTCAGCACGATAAACACTACAGGTCACATGCTGCTCAGTGTTCATCAGAGTTTATTTCTACCTTTTTGGTCATGGTGGCAGAGAACAAGTAGGTGCGCCGCTCTCTGGGAATCACCTTTAAGATTTTATCCACCTGGCAACATAGAGAAAACAGACTTTAAGGAACTTTAAATACCGCCTCGGTGTTGAATGGATGTTTGACAGATTTAATGTAATTCCCTCCAGGCGTTCCTGAGATATTGCATTCACGAGAATGGTAGGACGGACAGGAAACATACTGCATAATTACAATGTCTCATAGTGTCACACATTTAATTAATTTTTTTGTTAAATTAGGTGATTATGTTCCTTCATACTAAAGCTAAATGCAGAGGGAAACTGTTGCACCGACATGAATAACTCACCTCAGTCTCGAAGTCCATGTTGAGGATTCTGTCGGCTTCGTCCATGACCAGGAACTTCAGCGCTCGTAGGGAGAAGCCCTTTGTGTTCTCCATGTGGTCTATCAACCGACCAGGTGTGGCTGTAACACATTTGGTTCACTTCATCACACTGATGCTAAAACAAAACAATCGGTTTCAATTGTGATGTGATGTCGCTTAAGACTGTTTGATTTTTGGTCTTACCAATAACTATGTGTGGTTTTTTAGCCAACACCAGTGACTGGGACATCATGTCGATTCCTCCGACTATGACGGCTGCAACAGAAAGAAGCGTTAGGAACAGAACCACAGAAAGCGATCTGCCTCGTTGCAAAACCAGTCATTAACCGCCAATGGACACTCACCACACTTAACACCGATGCTGGAGCCCAGGGCCTCAAACTGCTCGGCGATCTGAAAGGCCAGCTCCCTGGTGGGGGTGAGGACGAGGGTGTGGAGCCTCTGGGGCGAACCCAGCAGGGACTGCAGGATGGGCAGAGCGAAGGCACCTGTCTTTCCGGAACCAGTCTCAGCCAGGCCGATGATATCTTTCCCTGCAGGTGCAGACAGATGTTATAGAAGTTATGTGTATTGAGAAGAAAGCAACCTAAGCACAATTTAGTGCTATACTAGGTACTGTTGCTCTTATGCAACAGATCTGAATGCTTCTTCCACCACTGGTTTTGAGAGTAAGAACGTTTGACTGACACACACACACACACACACACACACACACACACACACACACACACACACACACACACACACACACACACACACACACACACACACACACACACACACACACACACACACACACACACACCCCCTGATGGAGACATTAGACAGAAAGAGGCTTCTGGGATCACTCACCTTGCAGGGCTACAGGTATAGCTTCTACCTGGATCTTTGTTGGAATCTTCCATCCCAGCTGATCACACGCCTCACAGAGAACCTCGGTAACACCCTGGTGGATGGAGAAGACACAGACTATTAGACGTTGCCGACACTGTTTTGCTACCAAATCACAACGTGGTCAGAAAACAGGTATTTAAAATACAAGTTCAGCTGCTACTAGCTTAGTTTAGCTAGCTCAATGCTGCTGCTTTGTTGATAAAATGGCGTCGCTTCCTCGCTCTCTGTGAGATGAACCTACCAACTCCTTGAAGGTCTTCACTGCCTCCGTGTTTTCGCCGCTGTCAAGAGGGCCGTCAACATCCTCGTTACTCGAAATTTGGAGTGTTTCGTCTGTGTTTGGCTTCACGCTTTCTACAACGTCGTCCGCCATGCTGTTAGTCCCAACGTGTCGTCAGCTCCGGAATGCGCAGATGCGAAAAAATCGAGCTAAAGCCGCACTGGATGATGGGATTTGTTGTTCTTACACGCACACACTGGAGGCGCCACAAAATCATTATGAATATTAAATTACTGACTGGTGGAATTTAGGGAAATCTTTCAGAGATATACAGCATCCAGACAAGAATTGCTAAAATGTGTGTATGATTGTGTTATCCATGTGATGCATATATTGTCTCCTATATCACATCACACTGAAGGATGAGGTAAAAAGTATTTATTTCGCTGCAGATCAAATCTTTTCAGACATGTATTTTGTCAGTGGTTGACAAACGTTCCACACCTTTATTTTGATGTCCAACATGTTTCGGAGATAAAATAACAATCATACAAAATGCTTTTTCTGGTCATGGCAGAACACAAACAGTTGGCCGGAAGAAAATGCCAGTTGTAAGAAAAAAAAGGGACTGAAAATGGAGGACAAAAAGCACAGGTAGTCTCCGGCAGACAATGTTTTCATAGCAGAGAATAGTGTTCTTTTTATGAGTCGGGTCTTAATAGCAACCAATTAAAAAGAAAAATTACAATTTCATGTATAATCAGATTTCTTATCAAACGAATTCACATAATCCTTGATACAACAAATACAAATCAAATGAAGATGGAGACCAGTGCTGAGTGTAGCAGACTTTCCTTGGTTTACTAAAAATAAACTAATCTAGCGGACTGCCTTGAAGACAGCTACCTCTAGCACTCTGCACAGAAAACAAATACACCTTTGAACCCCACTGAACATCTGCCCCAAATACCCTCCCAAGTCTCAGAGGAGTCCCTCCATCTCCCTCATAAAGGCTTCATACATCTGGTCTTTAGTCTTCATGTTGGACTGAGACACAGCACCCATCTGGACGTGCTGGACAAAGCCCATCGAAGCAGCCGTTGCCTGCTGTTTCTGCCCATGTCCACCTCCCATGCCGTCATCTCCCCTCCTTCCTCCGCGACCTCCTTTCTCGTGATGCCCAGCTGCTGACCCGTGCATCCCTCCGCTCTTGTCCCTGCGCACCCTCAGCGCCGTGGGCACGAAGCGGGTGACCTCTGTCTTCGGATTGATAATCTGAGGTTTGGCGGAGATGGTGGCTCCGCCGGAGCCGGCACCCGCGGCCAGGCTGCCTCCGGCTGCTGCAACCGAGGTGATGTTGGGTCGCTTTTCGATGGTGGCCGCGTGGTGGTGCCCGGGGGCATTGGATCCCGTGGGGGCGCCAGCTGTACCTGGGGGGGGAGGCATCTGCATGACGCCCGGTCGCATGGGCATAGACATGGGCATGGAAGGGGGCGGCATGTTGCCCTGTGAACCATCCGGGTTGGATCCTGAGCCTTTTTGTCGCTGGACAATGTTGGGAGGAGCACTGAGCACGTTGGCGTTGAGAGGTGGAGGAAAGAGAGAGAGTGGTGGGGCAAGTGGACGCGGGGGCCCTCCAGCTCTTGGGGGAGGAGGCGGGATACCTGCAAAAAGACACAAAGTGTATTTTAATTAGAAATGTTTGACTTTCCTCCTCGCCACTCCACAGATTTGAAACATAAAGTATGCTTACACAGTATATGTAATGATGCATAGAAGTATATTTCTACTGCCAGCTGTGATGGCATATAAAATAACTAAAATATTTTCTTGTGTCACGTTTATTCAGCATGTGTTCATGCACACACAAGAACATACAGAGCATATACACACACTCAGTTTACATTTGGATTGAAAGTACTACACAAATGTGCATGCACCCCACACACACACACACACAGATGTGTGCCTTTATACACATGTGCCTACCTGGTGGTGCAGGGAGTGGGAGTCTGGGAGGGGGTCCTCGTGGCGGGGGGCCCGGTGGGAGGCCAGGAGGGGGGCCTGGTGGGGGGCCCGGGGGCCGACCTGGCGGAGGTCCAGGAGGCAGAAGACGAGGCATCGGACCCCTCATGCCTCCAGGCATACCAGGAGGCCTCAGGAACGGAGGAGCACCTAAAGACAGAATATATCATCTAAAACAGGGTTTCCCAAAACTTCTTTTCGCGGGGCCACTTAAAAAAAAATGACAAACCGTTGTGACCCAATTCACTATTAGGCCTTATCTTGATATCGTAAGAGCAGCCAAATTTGTGCGTAAACAAACAGTTCTGACCATTTGTACTGCCATTTACCCATCCTGTTATAATATCTTGAAAAGGTAAACCAAGCATTTTGAAGAGATGTGTGTTTGATAAATGAAAACTTTGTTTTATGTATTTGTTATTGAAAACCTATACACTTGATAAATACTTTATAAATGAGACAAAATGAATGCATTTTAGCGGAGTTGTCGTTCTTTTCATTTTGTCTCATCAGTAAAACAAACAGAACGTACACTAGCCTTTAATATTAGATTCAATGTTATAGGAAGGCTACAATTATCAGAACAATACAAACATTCTATCCATCCATCAAATCCATCCAACCAGTCAAGTTGCAGAGACCTTGAGGTGTGGGCGATATGACCTGAAATGTTATCTCACTATTGAGTTTTTCTTGCGGTGAGGGTATTATGTGACGGTATTACAAAATGATAAAGGTTACTCCACTCAAAACATGATTCTAACTCGTTTCACTCTATTGTCAATCTAAGGAAACATATCTTAAAATATTGGAGTGATGAAATGAAAGTGAGGTACAGAATTACATGCGTTTTGCCCCATAATGTATGTGAATCATTGAGGGTTAGCAGCCTAGGAACATTATTTTTTACAATTAACACTTAAAATGATGAAGACACTTGCAAATGACAAAGTAGTACTTTGGTGATTCAGCGGGCGGCTCATCTAGAGATTCAGCATGTGTCGCCTTCTTTTTGGTGTGAGACGCACGGTACAGAAACAATAGGACAGTGAAAATGATCTGTTGAGGTCGCCGTCTGTGTGGACACCACACGCGTACGAGCTGCAGCAGTTCACCGGCTGCAGCTCGCAGGCTGTGAGATTCATAAAGAAAAGTAAAGGCCATAGACAGTATAAACCACATGTATGTACGTTTATCAAAATACATGTCTCGGCCAAATGTGACGTTGCTGAAACAAATCCTAATCAGTTCATCCTTGAGTCCAAGTGGACTTTGTACCAAATTTGTAAAAAGCATTCCTGAGGTATTGCATTCCCGAGAATGGGACGGACATCCCAAAAACATAATCCGAGCATCGATGCATAAAAAAATAGGTTAAGAGATTTATTCTAGTATGGAGTTCAGAGCTGGAGCATAGTTTTCCGTTGCAACTAACCTGGTGGTGGACCTGGAGGCGGGCCAGAGGGTGGACCAGGAGGCCTCATGGGGGGAGCTGGGGGTGGACCCAGTGGTGGAGGCCCAGTCATTGGTGGACCTTGCAGGTGTGGAGGCCCTTGCTGTCCCACGGGTCCAGCAGGAGGGGGTAGACGCGGATTAGCCATGAGGTGGGGCGGGTTTTCCCCGGGTGGTCCCCTGTCCTCGATGTCTGAGCCGCCCGATTCATCCGTGTATTCCTCCTCTACCTCTTCTTCTTCTTCGTCTTCAGGAACTGACTGACCTGGAGACAAAAAATTTAAAGAATACAGCACCGTGTCATCAGAAATAGAAATTAAAGTATGCTAGCTTAGCACGTATGGAGCAAAGACACTGGTATACTACAGTACCTGCCATCCTCAACATCATAGCCTGCAGCGGGGTAATGGCCTTGGTCTTCTTCACCACCCTCTTCTTCTTCTTCTTTCCTTCACGGAGTGCCTCTGGAGGCATGTCAGCGAATCGTACACTGCGACCTAAAGTAATTAAACGTAGTTAAAAGTAATTAATCAAAAGGATGAATAAGTTGAGAACTTAAAGCAATTTCCAAACACTCACCAGCATGTCTTTCATTTCTGTCTCTGTCCTCCTCCCTCTCCCTCTCATCATCAGGCCGGTCCACACTCATCCTCAGGTCTCCGTCTCCTCCTTCCTCTCTCTCGTCTTCGCTGTCCTCCTCGGAGTCGCTTTCGTCGTCGTCCACGTCATCCCGATCTCTGTCACTCTCACTGCCGCTGTCCCGATCTCTTCCCAACTCCATCGGAGAGTCCTTTTCTAAACCAGGAATGGAAGGCTCTGTTCAGGAAAAAGAATTAAATAAAAATGAGTAAGGGGAACCAGCAGAAACGTGAGCTACAACAAAATACAGAAAGCAACGTTTTATATATATTTAAAGGAAAATTTGCATTCAGAAATGTAGACATTAAGGGTTTGTGCGTTACCTGTGTCTGTGCCATAAGCTCGTCGAGCAGGAATGCCGTACAGTGCCAGAACCTGTGGGGGTGGGGGCCCGGGTGGGGGTCCAGGGGGCTTCTTCCCTGGAGGTAAGCGTGGCACACCTGGCACTGTTGCCAAAATCGGTCCAGAAGATGCCGACAGAGGTCCTTTACTGAGAGATGCATAAAACAGAATTCCCACAAAAAAAACAACATTACCTCAGTGGCAGAGCAATACTCAGCAGTATTACTTAAACCCATTGGTTTGTGGACTGCTGTTTTGAAGCCTTGAGTTCGTCGATTTAGCCGTCGCCATCTTGGATTAGCGCCATCACCGTGTTGTTGGTTTTTTTGCAACCAACGAACGGAAGTTAGCAAATTTGGAATGCAGAAGGGTGACGTAGAGACGCGTATACAGCTCTGATAGCAGCAGCGACCTGTCAATCACAGTAAGTTCGCCCTAAAGCACACTCCTATTTATGGTCTATTTTACTCTAAATGGGACCATCATTTACGAAAAGAACTTCATGCTGTATTAAAGAAGACTTGAAAGTAGCGATTGAGACCATAAACTCATGTTCACAATGTTTACTACGTGTAAAGAATCATGTGAGAAGTAGAGTCATTTTGTCATAGACTTCTATACAATCGGACTTCTTTTTGCAACAAGTTTTAAGACGGTTCCGCATTGGCTTCACTCGGCAGAACCAGAGGTTTGCCGCCTGGTATGCACATGTTAATAATTACCCAAAAGAGACGTTTTTCTTCAGTATGGAGGGGGGCTGAGCTCCTGGTAGTGGGATGTCCTGGATGTGGATATTGGAGGGTGCATGGGGCATATCTGGTAAAGGGATACTGTCAACCTCCACTGACTCTGCATTCTGAAAAAGAGGACACAGAACACATTATAGTAAACAGAGTCACCACAACGCCTAAGCATTGTAAAGAAACTAGAATATGAAGTGTCGGGGCTCAACAACCTGTGTACAAATTCCCGCAAATAAAACAAGAGACACAAACTTGCTGGCTCCCAATGAGTCAAGATTAATACAAATCTATATTCACAACTATGGATCTGTATGCCTGCAACCACAATACCTTCCCTATTGCGGCATCTCAGTCCAACCTACTACAGGCCCTCTCATTCAAACATAAATGTACCCAAGTCCTTGACTTGTAATTCAGCATATACAAAAACATGTTTATGAATCCAAATATACATAAACACACCTTGACTGAATCAAAATAGAGAGCCAGCTGCCCTCGCTTGGTCTCATAGTCCAACTCAAGTTTGCGTAGCTCCTTGTAGGTGTCGGGATTCTCTCTCTCATAGAGACGGACAATGCGCTCAAATGTCTCGCGTAGCTTCTTCCTCTTGTCCCGCAGCACTTTCTCATTAAGCAAGGGCTGCTGGACTGGGTTGAACTCTGTTGAAGGCGTTACAGAAAAGCTTCACATTTTAACAAAAGAAGCCGCTTTAGGTTGAAATAGTCCAAAAAGCCTTAAATAAAAAATATGAACATCTTAGAAAAATAACTAACTTTATATTTAGGGGCAGTAACCCTATGTACAGACACACAAAAGGCAGAAACAGACACATTCAACCCCCTCACCCATCTCATCCAGCTTCTCCATGTCTCTAATGATCTGTCTGGGGTCCTTCATCTTCAGCACAGCAGCTCTCACCATCATCCTCTGCTTCTTGTTCTATCACAGTTATTAACAAATGAAGCCACATGTTATTAACACAATAGCAACACTGTGAGAGAGTACATTGAAAAGTGAACATGTTTAAAGACCACTCGTACCTTTTTTAACTCCCTTTTCCTGGCCTCCTTTCCTGTAAGAGAGGTGGAAAACAAAAGGTACACTAGTTATTGTTCTGGCACTTGAAAACAATGAGTTGATCATTCTTCAGGTGTTATCCAGCAGGCCCGTACGGAGGAACCCGCTGCTGGTTATGGTCGGTACTTACTGGCCTGGTCGGTGGGGTTCATGAACTTCCCACTCTTGGTGGAGGAGGTTGAACGTCTCCCCATCTTGCCGGTGCTTCTCCTTCACCCTGCAAAGTTATGACATGTAAAAAATTAAATTAACCATCTGTGTCCGCCGAGGGAATATACACATCTTCACCTCGTATTTTACATTTCACAATCAATTCAAAGATGTCTCTGGCAGATGTTTCACAGCATCTTTGAGAGGATGGTCCGTTCTATTTACCTTCGTTTACTACTACTAACTAATGACATGCTTGTTGCCTAAACATACATTACATTTATAAGTATTAGTAGTAAAACTGTAGCTAAATGTAAATATAACATTAGGAAATATAAACATTGTAACGTTGCGCTATGTTGAATAATGTTAATAGTGATGGTTAGCGAACGTTAGTTAAACAACGTAGCTAACTATAAATAGCTATCGTACAAGCGAAGACAATCTAACGTCTCTCTCTGTGTGTTAGATACAACGTATTCAAACACAGCGGGTGTTTTAAGTGGCTATCGAACATTATAAAGCTGGTCAACTTATGTATATAATAGATATCTAACATCTATATCTTCTCATAGCGGCCCATGCAGCATTTTGCTGGCAAATGCTAACGTTCGGCTAACTGTTGACGTTAGCTCGCACTTGTAGCTAGGGCCGCGTTAGCAACGACAGCAGCGAAGGAGGAGCGAAATTAGAATTTTACCTTTTATTCCAGAAAAGTCCGTAGAGCGTTAACGCCCACACGCGCACCTCTGCGTACCAAAAACTAAAGTAAAACGTGTTGTGTAACGTTACGCTGTGAAAGAGAAATCCAAAACCTTCAGGAATGAATGCATGCACGGACTGCTTTAGCCGGTCGCCATGTTTACTGCGCGAGCAAGAGCGGAAGAGGCTCATTTGACGTCATCAAAAAGGTCGCCGTGGTTTTATTTTTCTTCAGATAATTATACATTTTATATGAATATACTAAAACTCGTATTACCATGTCTCTATACATGAAACAACAAAATAGAACACATAAAATTAATGTAAAAAATATAGAACTGTGCGAGAGAGATGTAAACATAAAACAATTATACACCTTTTAGTATGTGTCCGGTCACTTGAGAAGTCTTCAAATATATAGTTTTTATTAGTTGCTATCTTAGAAACAGAGTCAAAGAGTTTAACACAAAATAGTATTTTTTCAGTTAATTTTATTTGGGGAAAAATTCCACATTTACAAGAAGAAGAGATGGGCGGACTCCAAACTACGTTTTCAATCAAAAACTATATCAATATGACTATGATTAAAAAAAATATGACTATGATTAAAAAAAACAACCTTCCAAAAACAGAAAAGAACAGAAAGCAAAAAAAACAAACTAGAAATACCTGAAAATAAACTTTAGTCCAACGGTGCGACGCTCAGTCATACAGATGCTTCAAAGAACAACATTAGTATTTCATTCATTGTTCCAGATTACAGCATTGGAATTCTCAATCGAATCAGTGATGAATCATTGGTGTATACTGGGGAGATGCTGGATATTTTGCTGACATAACAATGGATCGAAGATGTGGCCTTTGAGAGCATAAAGCCATTCACACAGCAGACCAGATGTTTTAAAAGAGATACAGCGAACACACCAGAATCCAAAGGATGGAACATATACGGGAACTGTTTTAAGATAGGAAAACACAATATCTATAGGATGGTATGGATTTTGTACTCACTGAGAAACTTTAGAACATGTTTTCTGATTCTGATTCTGATTCTGAGGATGCTGAGAGAACTCAAACAGAACCTTTAATAAATTAAGTTGAGATATGATTTTACGTTATCTTTTACAAAGTTCTGGAGATAAGTGTTATCTATTTTTGTTTCAATATTTTTAGGAAAAAAACTTGATAGAGAGAGAAAATATAACTTTTCTTACTTTCTTGTTCTCATTATCTTTTATTTTCTCTGATATTATTAATGACGGTCCTTGTCCCCATCCACACTCCACACCAGCTGGGGCGGTAGTGCACCACAACGTTGTTTGCCAACCTTCATGAACATGAAGAAGAAGACTTCTAGCTGCAACCAGAGGACCTGCTCCCTCCTGGCCAGCAGAGAGAATGCGGGTTTGAGCCACTTCCGCTTTGGCTTCACTTTTCAGACCCGACCAAATGCTTCGTCTGCCTCTCACAGACAGCCTGGTGGTGTTATCTTGTATTCTTATTTTGTACAGCCTGTGGGTGTTATGCGTGTTTTCGTGTAGGAACGTGAACTCTTTCACGGTGCGTTTTCGGTTGATTAAAGTTAATTGTAACACTGTGGTGTGTTGTCTAAGATGTCTTGTTCAGCCTACGGTTGTTCCAGAAGACATTCTAAGGGGTCGGACGTTAATTTTTTCCGGTAAGTAGCGTTACGTTGTGTTTTAATCCCGTTGTTCACAAGCTAAAATTAGCATCCCAATTTATTTTAATTTGTAGCGTGAAATACAGATGCAGATTTCTAACCTAGCTAGCTCGCTAGCTTTAGCGTTTTTTTTTTTTTTTTGACGTTTGTGAATGAACATTTCTTCTGCTGATAACATCTGCGGCAGAGGACACGCAGCAAAGGCCCGTTGCTGCCCTCTGCAGGTCAGTTGTAGAACAACAGTAGAATCTGAGCATATCTCTGCTGGTGTAACTTCCTCTACTCGCCCAAACATTCCCAAAGGTTCTGTAGTGAAGACTGACACATGATTAGCTATTCACTTTCCATCTGTTATAATATATTAGAATGTCTGAAACAGTTAACTTTTTTTTCCTTCTTCAAACAGATTTCCTTTAGGTGATAATGCAAGGCTGAAGCAGTGGTTGCTGAATGTGAGGAGGAGGAACTGGATCCCATCTAAAAGTTCACGTCTGTGCAGTACGCACTTCAAGGAGGATCAGTTCTTCATAGACAAGGAGGTAGACGGATACATTTTAGTGCACTAATTAATTACACAGTGAATTCTCTAAATGTGCCGATACTTAGCTGTGAAAGTTGGTGAAATACCAGACCTAACGTGGAGGTGACTTATCAGTAAAAACATATCTGAATGTGTGGATATCACCCAGATGATGTCCGTGATCCTGATGGCACCCTTTTCAGTTTTACCAACGTCTACACAAGTTTCATTACAACTGCCAACATTTTGGCAAGTATAATGTGATTATGATTTCAATGCTCCTGTGTGTAAATACTTTTTTTTATAAATGGTTACAGAATGTGTGGTTTTCTCTTTTATTTAGTTCATCATCTTCTTTTGGTTATAAAGTCTATAATGTTTGACTATGAGGAAAACCACCTTTTAAAATCTGAATTTTAAAGGTCCAGTGTGTAGGATTTAGGGGGATCTATTGGCAGAAATATAATATAATATTCAGAATTGGGTTTTTTATTGAGTGTATAATCACTTTAAAGTAAGAATTGTGTTATATAGTATACAAATAAAGACAATATATGTTCGTTATTTGTTTTAGGAGATTAACATGGAGGCTTTTGAGAACTGCCAGTTGAATATCTAAGGGGCCAGACTGGCATTTATGAGCAAAAGTTGAAATGTGTTTTCTTAGCATACAATGAGCCCTTCATATCTTCGTAGGGAGCGGGTCTCTTCACAGAGCGCTTCATGTTGCACCGCCATGTCTCTACAGTGGCCCAGAAAGGACAAACCAAACTCCAGAGATACCCTTTCGTGTTTTTACATTACGTAAAGGCCACCGTAGTCCTCTGGCACGTTTGGAAAGAGCGTTTCCTTTGGTTGCAATTTGCTTCCTCACCACTAGATGTCACTAAATCCTACACACTGCTCCTTTAAATCACAAAATACACAATACAAAAAAGAAGAAAAAACCCTATGTAGCACAACTTACCTGCTGATGTCTTCTGCATTTATCTTTAGGGCAAGAGGAAGCTGAAGGACACTGCTGTGCCCACCATTTTCGTCTTTCAAAACCATTGGTTGATAGAGGATGTAACGAACACGACCACACAGACCAGCCTGCTACGGTTGACTACCAACATTGACAATGGACCGTATCACAACATTGCCAATGCGGAGCAAGCGCCTATTGAGGAGGAGGACGACGTAGTTGACTGCGATGTTGTTGACGATGTCGTTGACGATGTCGTCGACGGCGTCTTCGACGATGTCCTTGATGATGACATCGTTCGGGTTATTGTGGGTGGCGATGTCGATGAGGTCGTTTCCGATGACAATACCGAGTGTGAGACGAGCATAACTTCACAATCCGCTTTGCACGATCACAGCTACCGGAGTCTGAAACAAGAGCAGATCTACGTGGGCACTGATCACAACTACATAGTTTCTGGCTCTCCCAGGACACTGAAACGCAAAGTGGACGCGGTACAAGATCAGCTCGTCTTGGCTCACAAAAAGCTGAAGTTAAAGTGTCAGGAGACGAGGCGAATGAAGTCAAGACTCTTGTCCATGAAAAATCTGACAAAGGATCTTAAAAAAAAATTGAATGCAGTTGAAAAAACTCTGGCAGCGGTTCATAAGTAATGGAGGTAAGGCACAAACAAGTCCAGGAGCTCAAAGCTTTGAGGAAGAAGCTGATCTGAAGTCTGTTTATGTTAAAAGTCTCTTATAGAGATGCACCAAACTGCAACTTCCTTGGCTGATTCCGATTGTCTGTTAAAACACTTTAATTGACTGCAAGGCTCTGGACTGTTTTTAAAAAAAAAAAAAATGTTCTCTACCACTGTCTCCTAAACCTACTTTCATTTTGGACTTCACAATGTTTTCAGTGAACTAACTTAACTGGTAACCAGAGGAATGAGCTTACCCGTCTTAGTCTTACCCAGGTGGGACTCTAGACATGTAACAGCTGAGTGCTGTATTAACAGAGTAAGGTTTGTGCACGTAGAGTCCTGCTCATAGCGGCAGCTGTGTCTCAGACTGCACCTGTCGCCACACCCTGCTTCCTCAGGTCCTGCTTCCTCGGGTCCTGCTTCCTCTCGTCCTCAGCCCGTGACTTGGACAGTCTGCCACCTCCTTGTGAGCCTTCGTCTCACGGCAGCCTTGACCCAGGGTGAGGACAAACAGTTATTATTATAACCCCTGTTCTGGAAGGTCTATGACGTCGAGCTTGACATCTCGGCACATCGGGCCAAACAACCTCGCTCACAGAGTCAGGACTGGTGACATCATCTGTGATGTCAACCCTCAACTCAAAGACAGTCATTACCAAAACAAAGTCTAATCAAATGAAATAATCCGATCATGCTTAATTTGATTAGTAGTGATCAAACATTGCAGCAGGTGGAGTTAAGTGAAGCTTCAATGATGCACACCACCCCCACTCATAAGCAACAGACAGTTTAATGAACCAAGACTTCAGGAGAGCACTGTTGTGGTTTTAGGTCCAGGACGGCAGGACAAGCAGCCGGACATAAACATCCTGTTTAACAGGAGAAACGATGAGACAGTCGCTCTCGTTTAATGTTAACAAAACACTTGATTATTTTGCTGTCGCGATATCCCGTCGATACTAAATAGATCCCAAAATGTAGCTGTTACAGTGAAATATCTACACTAAGGTGACCACACAATACACTAGGAATTACAAATAGACAATTTTAAATAGCAAATATCTAAGCGAAAAACACATTTCTCATATGGCAAATCTAAACTCCGCTGTAAGTTAGTGGCCTGCACATTTAGGGGATTGATGATCTCCTATAATCGATCAGTTCAACATCTTCGGACGGTCAGTTTGTTTGAGTTCCTTGTACGACGACCTGAGAGCCTTTGTAGGCAGGGATCAGGGAGGGAGGAGGGTTGGAACAAGGTTTTCAAAGTAATGGTCAAATATTACAGGTGGAGTTAAACGGGAGCTTCCATGGTTCCAGTCACTCTCTCTCATAAACAGCAGACAGTTTAATCAGCAAAACGTAGTTTCAGGATTTTCAAGAGGGTTCCTCTGAGTCCGTTAGAGAGCAGGTTCTTTGAGGCATCTGGTTGTCTTGTCCCTCGCTGCAAAAGCCAAATGTGACACTAGGTGGCAGGAACGCCATTCTTTAACAGCCCAGCAGACACTCAGCAATAACACAATAACAGCTGTCAAGTGCTTATCCCCAACTTCAAATAATGCGCTCATATATATATTGCATTCTGAACACTTTCCAACTATCTACCTTTCAAAATAAAACGTTAAGGCAGTCTCTGTTCTCTGTACCGGGCTGATTCTGACCAAGATGTTTGCAGAATGTATAAAGACCTTTATTTGAACTCTTGTCGGATTAAATATTGAAAAGGCTCCAGGCTTTAATGGTAATCATCTTGACTCTGTGCATGTTCTACACATCTGCAATGCTCTGAACTCTTATCAAACATCAAGCAGATCTTCAGAAGCTCATTCTCTGCATAATTCAAACCAATTCTGTGACGTCAGCGGGATTATTCCGAGCAGTTCTCACTTCATGCTTCACGTAAACCGCCAGACGACACACAGTATTTACAGTCGAGGAATTATTGAGCACAGCGCGTCAATTATGACCAAATAAAACCAACTGCATGCAACGATGTTCTCATCACTGTTCAGAAAGACGGCTCAACCGTATAGGTTTAGATTGGTTTAACACAAGCACGTGAACAGCTGTTATTTATTATTGAGTGTCTGCTGTACAGTAAGAAGAGGTCTGGGTGAAAAGTGGCTTTTGGAATAATAAGGATGCCGATCTGTCAGATATTATGAAACCGTCTGAATTCCAACAATGTTCTGACTGCTAGTATACCTTCAAGTACACTAACATGTTTGGGACTCAGCAGATTTTAACCCCGTAGGAACGATCAACAACGCTCACATAATTATAAAGTTCTGATGGTGTATTCATATAAAATAGGAGCTGGAAGAGAGACGAGAGCACATGACTCACAGTGAACGTGTCATGGTTTCAGTTCATTTGTCCAAAAATATAAATGTTTGATTATTTAACAAAATCTTAAGAAATAAAGCAGTCAGAGTGACAAAGTTGGAAGTTCGAGGAGTGGACATTTCTGAGAGAAGCTTCCACTTCGTGTTTGAAGATCTGGGATAAAGACTTGAGTGTCAGCAGATTGTTTGTTCTGTTCAGTGAGACTAACGCCATGTACGATAAATGCACTCTGCTGTCTAATCTGGCCCAGTCTACAGGAAATAGGCAACATTTCCGTGTGTGGAGAAGTCAAACAGGTTTGACGCCACATTCTAAGAAATGAGTCAAACAAGATTAGAAAAATGTTGGCATTGAGTTCTACCTCTAATTAAATCAGATTTATCCATCACAATACCTTCACAATAAAATGTCACAGCTGTCAGTTTGTCGTAGCTTATCCCTCAACATACTAACAGCACATAAAAGCAGTCCTTGAAAAAGGATTGTATAACATTTTGTATTAAAGATAATAAAAGTTAAATCGGTGCATCTGACTCAATAATCTAATAATCACAAGAGACACGAATCCTTTACAAGTGTTTTCAGCGCTTTATTGTTTTTAGATCATTTCAAAGCAAAATAAAAAAAGTAGCAAAGTATAAACTGTTACAATGCAGTTTCATAACTGCGTACACTGCTCTTCTCAACATCCTCTGACATCAAATAATATCTGAGAAGATAATGGTGTTTTTACATGGATCGGGAACTGTGTTTAAAAACTCAGGTATGACAACATGAAATAGTTAAAAATACAATACATAGATCTCTCTCAAGGTTTTCTGTTGCATTTGTTTACCTCTGTGTCATCTGAGCCCATTCAAACGGCCAATACTCTCTGACTTCATTGTTTAAGACGCTCGATGATGGCGAACGTGTCTGAGAGACCGTCTCGTTGTGCTCATGTTTTAGGCCTCTGATTCATTGGTCTCGGGTAAACATAGGTGCCCATCTGTCCACAGGTGCCCTGATGGGACACCAGCCAGCCGCCGTAAGTGTGGCCCTCCATCATCGTCTCCACTCGCTCTTCTTCATCACTGGACGCCGCCCCATTGTCTTCCTCCGAGCTATTCTTCCCAGAGCCGTTCCCTCCCGGGCCGGACATCTCGTACTCCTTCGTCCTCGCGTCGCACAGGCTGCAGACCCTCAACCGCTTGGTGGGGTGAATGTGGCCGATCACCGCTCGCTGCGTAGAGCACCCGTTGCACACCACAAAGCCGCATTTTCGGCAGTGGTGGCGGCGATTGGTCTTGGTGAAATTGTCGAAGCAGCGCATGCACTTGAAGGCCGCCTGGTCTGGGATCCACGCCACAGCAAAGGTGGAGCCAGGTTGGCTGCCGCCGCCCTGCAGCAGGTTCGAGCGGCACTCCTCGATGTGCTCCATCCAGGCCCGCTTCTCCTCGTACGACGGGGCGGACACGAAGAACGACTTGCACGGCGTGCGCATCAGCCAGTGGTTCATCAACCCCTCAGTGTCCTCCATGTCCTCGAGCATGACGTCCTCTGAAATGACAGTCAAGATGGCATATTGAGAGCATTGCAAAAAACACTGAGGATACTATGGTCTGGTCTACCTGCGAACTTCCCATTTCTGCACAACAAGACTGTAGGTATAAATTAGAGTTGATTGCAGTCATATGTTCTGACTTTGGCCCTTGTTGTTTTCAACGTTACAGATCATTTTATTCTACAGGCTTCGCTGCATGAATGCAATGAAGGTGAACAGAATTCTATTTTGAGGTGTTCGAAGCATTAAAACATGACTTTGAACAAACTCAAAAGTATCTGGCATCTCCAGAAATGCTGTCTTTTTTCTTTCTTTTTTTATGTGTGTTTGTTTTTAGGTTTATCTATAGAATTATTTGCTCAACTGAGAGTAGTTTAGGTGGTATGTGGACAGGCAAACATAGGTGCAAAGCAATAAATACATGGTCACTCTAGCTTGCGTGGAGTTATGAATACAGATACTGGTTTGATCTTTTCTCTTCAGTCTGATTGGATGAAGTGTTCAGCCACAGGAGAAGTTGCTCACCTAGAGGGATGACCTTCGGGTTTTTGTGCCAGCGGCCGTGCAGGATGATGCTGCCGTACACCAGCACGTCGTTGAAGAGGAAGAAAACCTTGGGCTGGGGCTTCCGGCGACCCTGCTTCACCAGGCGGCCCTGTCCCATCAGAACCCGACCCGGCTTGGACAGGGACGGCCCCGCTGGACCAAATGAATTCACCACCGCCTGGATGCGACGGCGGTTCTCGTTGTTGAACGTAAACAGGTCCATCGCGGCCACCGAATAACCTGTGTTGGCACCGGGATCATGCTTAAATAAGGTGTAGGCGGCGGGCTGGGTGGAGTCAGGCTCGCTTCCTGGTGACGCCACGGGACTTTTGATCCAAGACAAACCCGTTAGACAAGAAATAAGGGAGATTGCGTGGCGTGTTGTTGTACATTTAGAATTTATTTTTAGATATACAAGTTGTTGAAAACACAGCAATATTATAGCCTCGAGCAAACTCTCAATAAACATAATTAAGTATTTCATGCTTATGTTCACCGTGTTATACGACGTAGGCCTACAGCTGATTAGCTGATTAGTTTTGCAGGTATTTGGACATAAATCAAAGTATTACAATTAAAATGTAATAAATGAAAAGCCAGAGGATCAAAATCAAAGTTAAAAAAAAGAAGAAGTTCTGATCTTTAAATAATAATAAAAAAAATATGAATCTTTTGAGCAGTTGTGAAATTTTGAGGTACAACTTGGATGAAATTGGCAGAACAAAGCAGCAATCTACAATACAAATGTGTCACAATAGACTGAATTTCTTACACTATATGTATATATATATATATATATATATATATATATATATATATACAGGACTGTCTCAGAAAATTAGAATATTGTGATAATCCCCATACGTGTGATTTAGTTTACTGAACCAAGCTGAGTGTTTTTCAAGGCTCAGGAAACCCTTGCAGGTGTTTCGAGTTAATTAGACGATTCAAGTGATTAGTTGAATACCCTACTAGTATACTTTTTCATGATATTCTAATATTTAGAGATAGGATATTTGAGTTTTCTTAAGCTGTAAGCCATAATCAGCAATATTAAAAGAATAAAAGGCTTGCAATATTTCAGTTGATTTGTAATGAATCCAGAATGCATGACATTTTTGTTTTTTTAATTGCATTACACAAAAAAAAGAACTTTATCACAATATTCTAATTTTCTGAGACAGTCCTGTATATATATATATATATTTTAAAGTAATACTGACTACGCAAGAGTTCACGTTTCAAAACCCGACATGGTATTGTGAGACTGGTTGAGCAACTCGGCCAAAAGAAACACACTTTGGTGCCAGCAGGTGTTAGTCACTCACAATGTCACCTGTGTCACAGACGCTTCTATGGCAGTACACAGGTACTAAATATGCAAATCAGCCAGTAATAAACCGCATGCTTACATCACCAGGTCAAAGACACTTTGTCAATCAGCAGTGCTACTATTATACAATGTGCGGTGAACAAAACATACGCATGGGGAAAATACAAGGGGATCTCCAGAGGGTGGGGGTTAGAGGTTTTGACATGTTGTTCCTTTCCGATGAGGAAATACATTTAAAGCTGCCAATGTATCATGTTTACTGACACAAAACTTCATTTGGACTAAATAATGCTCGCCAGTTTATTATTTAGTATGATAAAACATTACTTAGGCTAAAATAAAAAGCAATAATTTTGTGTTCAGCACGCATCAAGTATGGGCTTTGTGTCATTTAGACTTTTATGCTAATAAAGTAACTAAGCTCCCCAATCTCCTTTGTTTCTTTTCTGTTATCTTAGGTAGTTTCATCTGCGACGGAGTTGTCTGATTAAATACTCCAGTGATCCAAAATAGATTTACATCACAAGAAGCGGTCAGGCAAGAAAGATCAAAATGTGCAGCTGAGGCTTGAGATCTGTGTCATGTTTCAAGGAAATGAATGAGCAAGACTTAGCAACAACTTTTAGTAACTGGTTTATATGTGGAGCCATTGTGAGAACAAAGTGCATTTACTCTGAATTCAAGGAGGTATTCATCAACTGAAATAGCATCATTTACTTGATCACAGACGGTGGGGTTTTGCTGTGTGTAGGTCAGAGAAATAAGCTTTGAAGAAAAAAATCGTTTGAAATTATCTTGTCCAAGCAAAAAGTAAAAAAACATATGAGCTCAAATCTCTGAAGACAGTGGAGATGGTTGTGGATTTCTGGAAGAACCTGCCCCTGTCACCCTGTGTGACTCCCTGGTCGACGCTGCGGAGTCCTTCCTCTTCCTCATCCACCATAACCCAGGACCTCAAGTGGGAGCAGAACATCAGCTCCATCACAAAGAAGGCTCAGCAGAGGGTTTACTTCCTGAGGCAACTGAAGAAGTTCAAACCCGTCTGTGATGTCATGCCCACGTTCAACAGGGACGTCCAGCGGTCACAACTTGTCAAAGCAGTTCTATTCAGCTCATGAACGTCAAGTTTATCTATCCAGGGTCACAGGCTATAAAAGAGCACACACACACACACACAGAAGGGTTTTATTCATTCTTTATTTAGTTTCATCACACTACTCTATGGTAACAGCAATTATAGAATTACAGAGAGAATTCTGTGGGTTTAAGCTGGATGGAAAAATAAATCCCCAGATATTACTCCCTTTGCTCTCACTCTCCCACATCTGTTTGCATTTTTATCCCCAAACCTCTCATTTTTTTAAGTTGTGTAAAAACTTTGACACTCTGGCGCATTTACTTCAAATCCTATAAAAATATACTGTAATAAAGAGCTTTGTTTTATCATATACTGTTGTGCAGCTCTTACCTGAAGTCAGACAGATGACAGCCAGGGAGCAGAGAACCAAGATGGCCAAAGTCCTCATCTCTCAGCTTCTTTCTTCAGCGTCAGCAGTATCAGGCAGCAAGTAGACTTCAGCAGCTGTCTCTCTCTCTCTCTCTTTCTTTCTCTTACACATATATGCATATATATATACACGCTGGATTTATAGATGCGGCCCTCTGTGTGTGATTGGTTAGGGAATCATATATCACACACCCATGCGGGTGCAGAGATACACACCTCCACAAGAATGATGCAAAAACAAATTTTAAGTTTAATTTTTGCATAAATTGAGATAAAGGTGAACACATAGAGGGAAAAAAAGTCTGCTCCCAAAAGGCAGGTATTTGTTTTAAAGCAAAAGTGACGAGAAAGCAAATGTGGCGGTGACTCTCAAATGTCAAATATGAAAAATATTTGACTCCTTGTTTAGGCCGTTTGAGCTGCTGCTGAGAAACCAGATTTCTTCTTGTACATCGTGAAATGTTTTCGTGTATAAAGATGAAAGAAAATAATTGAGGAAGAAACGCTCAAACACTATAACAGAGGTGTAAAATGCAGTGAAATTGCGTCACCGACTACTTGCTCTCAGTAACATTTGATGAAATGTTAGGGATGCCATGCCAGCTGGCGGCCTGGAGAGGTCCCAGTTTTACAGCACACCCACACGCTTTCACATGCAGGTCACTAAGTGCATACAGCAGAGAAAAACATGTAACACAAACTGAAACAGGATGAAACCGCCGTCCTACATTATGTGACATGATTTTAATCCGAGGGCCCTCTCTTTTTATTGCAAACTGTGGTGATTTCCTACAGAAGGAAAGCAACATTTAGAAACAAACCCACAGTGTTTGGAGATTTGTGGAGGGGTAATCTGAAATGCGGAAAGTACTTTTTTTTTTCTTCTCCAAAAACAAGTAGGTGGTTTGCCAATAAAGCGGTGGGAAAAGCTTCATACAGTGGAGTTGGACATGTTAATGAAAACTTAACTCGCCTCAAGAGAAGTGTTTTTGTAAACTTTCACCATTTAAAAAAACAAAAAACATCTAATTCTTCTCTATTTTATTTGTTAATTAAAAAGGGACCATTGCTGGTAATGTTGAAGCTGAATGCAGCATCTGATGCACTAGAAACAGCTTAAGAACCGTCTTAATCTGTGATGTGAAAGCTTCCCTCCAGATTCTGTTCTCCTCTGCTCTTCTTGTTGCTTTTCCTGACTGGATATTTAGATTCTGGACTGGTCCTGAGAGTATTCTATGGGGTGTAATTTGACTGTCTGGGTCAATGTCGGTGCCTTGACAGAGGAGGATTCAACCTCAGGACGACTTGAATTGTACTGATCGGAGGCCTTCTGGCGACACGACAAAACAAACACCCAGTCCGTCTGTCTTTTTCAGGCCATGCTGTGCCATGCAGACGTCTGCTGCCTTCTGTGTGTCTATCTGCAGCAGCGAGGATGCTGATGCATTCCTCCTGAGATTACGAGAAGCCAGATCTTCACCACACATGTTTAAATAGCCGTGTTAGCTGGTTTGAACAAAAAATAGCAAATGTTTTCTCATATGTGCAAGTGAATGCTCAAGTTACATTTCTGAGACAGTATGAACACCATCACTTAACTCAATAACATAATAGCTAACCAACGATAAGAAATGTATTGTCATCTGAAGAGCTGACTTTACGTTACGATAATAGCTAGCTGTATTAGCTTGCTGTAGCACTAGCTAGTTAGCTCAAATTCTCTGCTGTAGGCATCCGTGGGGATGTGTGTGTTTTGTAACATTTATGTTGCAGATAAAGTAGAAGCAACGTAAATTGAAAATAAGTTAATCTTATGCATAAATTCCAAGTTTGTATTGATCAAAATGACAAGATCCAAACGGAAGAGAACGTTTGTTTTGCATGTTGTTCTATGATGTGTTTACTTGAGCGTAGGCCTGCTTCATGTGTACATATTGTACACATTTATTCCACAAATATAGTTACTAGTTACTTTGCAGGTTAAGATTTTTCATTAAAAACATGAACAGTTTATGAGATCAAATACATCGTTTTTACCCCTTTTTAGGTGAGCAGGTGTGCAGTTTCAGATGTCTTTGTGTTCTTCCACCAAAGGGACATTTCTTCACGAAACTTCTCAGATTGCCTAATAATTAATAAAAGTCAATCATTTGTACAGATTTCCAAACTCCAAAATCATCTCATGAACTAAACAATGGTTTATAAAGCAGAAAACCATCTGAACACCCTTTCCCTCGTTTTTCCCCAAGCACGTAGAGAACTACGGTGGCCTTCAGGTACAAGTAACAGTGTGAAAGCCACTGTTTTGTTTGTCCTTTCTGGGCTACTGTAGAAACATGGCGGACTCTGTGAAGAGAACCCGCTCCCTATATGAAGAGCTCATTGTACTGTAAGCTACAAAAACACGATTCTTGGTTTCAGGTGACTTTGCAGCAATGAAAACATAGTTGTGAATATTCAACTTCTGCTGATAAATGCCACAGTCTGGCCCTGTAAATATTTCCACTGGCAGTTCTTAAAAGCCTCTCCGTCAATCTCCTAAAACAAATAAGGAAAATATATCGTCTTTACTTGTATACTCATTCAACACTATTCTCGGTCTAAAAACACACAGAGCTGTAAAATTTGCCATTTCATCTCGAGCAGTCACACAAATTGGACCAACACTATCACTCTAACATCTGCCATGTGTTGCAAACACTGACACTCAACGCCAAACGTTCTCCCACACCCATGTGGCAAAGAAATTGCACAAACAGGATTAAGATAAACCCCAATAAAGGGGATTTCATTTATTTATTCAAAGCAATGGAAAACAATAAATCACTGACAGCAGTGCTGGCCTGGATAAATAGTTGGATAATGTGAGAAACGGTTAGTGGATAGAGAGCGAAACACTTCAGTCGTGCATAAAGCGCATGAATCTCATAAATGCTGTGAAGGTGTGATAATAGCGGATAAAGGTTATCCTGAGATTACACAAGAGATGGGCCGTGCATTACGCCTGTAATTGACACTGGATGCCTCTGTGTTTACAGAACGTGTTTTTCTTCTAGGATCCATTCCACATCCACAAGAGGCCACAAAAACAACACATGAACTATAGAAAAGTCGTGATATGGTGGGGGGGGGGGGGGGGGGGGAAGGAATGCGCATTCATTCCCAGATGATAATGATGATTCTGCTTTTCGACAGACAGATACTTTCTGTTTAGTACCGACGAGTCACGGCTGGTCTCGGATGGGGTGGACTTCGGGCGCCGAAGTATCTCAGGTAGGCCTGCTGAAAGCCGTGGCGAAAGGCGTAGAAGCGGCAGGGAGAGTAGTCCTCACAGGTCTCCGCACGCCTCTCCGCTGGAGACTTTATCTTCCTGGACGAGATGGAAGGAGATACATTACAAAGGCAGACAGAGATAGTTAGAGGGGAACAATGGTGAGAAGAAGGAAGAGGATTGTAATCAGAAACAGCTTGTGTCTTTTCTTTGTTGCCTTTCCTCTTAAATTCTTAGATTCTAGCATTTAGCTTCAGTCTCTGTCACGTAGACTTTTAGTAGTGTAATTAAGTTTGTGCATGCCTGTCTCTGTGGTTTTTACATATGTAGGGGGCACAAGGGTAATGTGCTGCGCATGCATGTCTGTGGTTGTGTCTTCTACCTCATGAAGTTGTAATGGCTGTAGCCGTGCCCTCTGCCTGGGTTCAATACGTTGCCTCTCTGTGGCGTGATGAACGAGTTGGCTTGGTTCGGAGGCACAAACAGATCTGGAAGCACAAAACGTTTACTAGACAAAAAGTCTCGATTTTTGAATCGGGTATAAGGCATGCCCATCGTGCAACTGATCTGAGTCCGGCGAGATAAAGGGGCAGGGGTATGTTAGCCAGGGTTAAATACATTACGCTGTATAGCAGGCGGCGTCTTGTCGGTTAGAACTTGCATGCATGTTTTTCCATGAACGAGAGACAACATTTAATCACCTTCAACGGATTCTGTGCTTTCAAGAGAGTCTACGGGAAAAACATGGAGTCGGGTTAATCATAAATGATGATGATGATAATGATGATGATGATGATGATGATGATGATGATGATGATGATGATGAATGGGATGTATTATGTGTTTTGAATGAATAGTGGCTGCTGAGCGACAGAGGAGCTGAGGACGTCGGGGAGGACCCGTACCGTAGCAGACGCAGAAAGAGACCGCGGCACAGAGTGCCAGAAACTGAAGAAGGCTCCTCATCCTGGGGGGGGGGGCTTGCGTAATCCGCTCTGTGGCGCTGGACAAAGAGGAGAAAAGTGTTTCAGTGAGTCACGCCGGCACCGCAGTTAAGACTGACACAGGAGAAAGAGGGAGAAAGTGGCTCAGATTTCAAAACTGCGGGTAAACAGGAGAGAACCACAAGCAGGGATAGGAGGCTGAAAGGGGCAACGTTTCTAAATCTGGGCCCGTGGTGTTGTGCATACATACGTCTATACATGCTGGCAAGTTGCTGCAGTGCACAAACCAAAGTTATACATATATATATATATATATATATATTCATAGGACCAGATCCTCACTGAGATAAACAACAGAGGACTTTTCGGTGCATTCACTGGACTCAAGTCAGAGCCGGTCCACAAACACCCACTCAGTAGCTGGAGCCCCACTTTGTAGGGAACAACCAGAGAATAGCTGTGTAGCTGACAACTAATAGAGTCCTCATAAACTTAATGCAGGGTGATAAGTGGAAGTTATACAGAGGCAGGTATTCTGGGTGGCTCTGCACACACACACACACATCTGCACTCAGTCACGTCGTGTGTGACACCTGAACAAACAGTAATGCCAGATGTGTGTAACATCCCAACACACACACACACACACACACACACACACCCCGTCTCTATTCGCATGCCTGCAGTGCAGAAAAGCTTTCATCCCCATCTTCTGTTTGTGGGATTTGGACGGGATTCTGTTTCAGCAGCCCTCCCTTTTTTTTCTCAGTCAATAGCAGCTTTCATTATACATACGCACACGCACACGCACAACTCACTGACACATTCTCACACACACACACACACGCAGCACTCATAACATCAGCCCCTCAGGCATATCTTGGCTTACAGTTGTACCCAGACTCACAGTGGGCACAGAAACAGAGAGCCTCGGGCCCAAAGTTCACAAAGACTGGCATCTAGACGAGTGTGTGTGTGTGTGTGTGTGCGTGTGTGTGTGTGTGTGTGTGTCAGGTGCTGACAGAGTCAAAACAGTGAGTTTTATGTCGGTCTTAGCAGGGGTCCTGGTGGGTTAATTTTCCCCACTGAATGTGCCCACCTCACTGGAAAAAGCCACAGGCATGTTGTTGGGCACGCACAGAACCAACCTGAGGCTGCAGATGAAGTACTCTGCACTTACAGACGAGTACTGTAGCACTATTGTACTGTGAGGATTACATGTTGCAGCAATATACCAACAAAAGAAAAAAGAACAACTACAAAAATGCATCAGCTAATAGATCAAATGAGCAGTTTTGCCAAAGTTGAAAAAAAGATGTAAACTACCTCTATACTGTTCACGCCGTTCAGATTATTTGTTTTAACGTACTCACCGTGAAAGAGAAGTATGAAGTCTTGGAAATGTCTCTGTGTCTGTATTTTCCTCCCGAGAAATATTCCCCCAAATTCCTGACAGCATGTCTTTTATACTCACCTCTCCCCCCCCCCCCCACCCCTTCATTTCTACCCACCACCTCCCCCTTAGCCCTCGCCCTCTCTCTCTCTCTCTCTCTCTCCTCCCTTCTCACACTATCAGCCCTCTTTTTCCACCGTTTAATCAGCCCGGGGTATTAGCTCACTCCCTCGCGGCCTCCACCGAAAAACACAGACAGGGGGAGGGGGGGAGGGAGGGAGAAAAAACAAGCAGGGGGGTAAACAGAGAGGGTGCGGGACGGCTGGCACGGGGGACATCTATCCTGCTTCATCGCAGGTATGTGATAGTATTCACTGTTGTTTGCCAGCATGGGCAGCGTGATACGAAAATACCATCCGCGCAGACACAACATGGACCGAGTTGTTGGGCCCCACACGTCTCACCTGTCTCACCTGGACAGCAACACTTAGTTCTGGTATGATGTCGTCTTTCATGAGCATATTGACCATTGTTTAAAGGCAGAACTTTGAGGGTTGTACTATCCCTTTAACATCACCGTATCACTGCTGGTGTTCTAGCAACACAACGGCTGACTCAGCAGTACACCTACGTTTAAAATCACACGGGACAAACATCCATGTGGTGCGCATCACATTTGGCTGAGGCGGTACATCTGTGAATAGCTTGTGTGAAAGCAGACCCTCGCCAAAAAGCAAACAAACCAGAATAGGAGGACGGGCTATGGCACGAATCAGCTGGTTCCCAGACAGACAGATAAACATTAAGGCAGACGCAAAGATGGAGATCAACCCCCGGGCGACAGATAAGAGGAGAGATTCAGAGAGAAAGCACATGTTCGGTGCAGCCGTGGGTGTTTTTTTGGCCGCTGCAGGCCGCAGACACATTCGGTGATGTGGTCATGTTGGGCCCTCCAGCGCAGATATTAGATGTCAAACACAAAGCAGAGGGAGGGAGATGAATGAGGGGGACTGTTTTGGACTTTCTCAAAGACTTCAGTTAAGTCGTTTTTTAAATCGTTCCTAAACTTAGAGACAGGCAAAGAGGAGAGGGGCGAATGAGAAAAGGTGGAGCGGGTGATTGCATGGAAAGAAATAGTCAAACAGAGATTTTCTTTTTCACCCTTCTCCTCCCAGCGCTCTCTCTTGTTTATGCCCGCTCTAAAGCCATATTCCTGCTGTTCTCCTCGTGTGCATCTCCCTCTGTTTTTGTTTTTACCTTCACGCTACTTCGGTACTTTTTCCCTTTTCTCACTACCTCTCATGCAGTCAGTATCCTGCTCAGACCAGACACACCCCTCGGCCTTTTCCATGTCTACACGCTGCAACAAAACGAATGCACGTTAGACGGCCGTGATCTTGTTTTCTTTTCTTTTCTTTTTTGCAGACAGTGAAGTTTGATAAATGAAAAACAGAGATGGAAGTGTAAAAAACAGGATGAGATACGCCCGGCGGAGCTGAGCATGAATGTTGTGACTAACGGGGAGCATCTGAGCAGAACATCTGAAGGGAAAAGTTCAGTACAGGAGCAGGAAGAGATAATTGGCCAATTCAAGTGAGGCAGACGCAAAGTGACCTTGGAGGGGGGGATGACTGGATCAGACTGTACGGAGGCTGGACAATAGTCTGTGGTCGAGGGGGCAGGACGTGGATGGAAGAAGGAGGAATGGAAGGAAAGAACAAGCATTTGGCGGGACAATTAATGCAGGAGGAGGGAAAAATAGTGAAAAGTGCTGGAATTTCGTAATGGGGGCATGACCACAAATGTGTAAACTATCCACATAATGTCTGCAAAAACACATTTTCTTACCTGTCTGGGCCAGCCCGTAATTCAGTGGTTAAGCAGGTGCACCGGTGGTTACCAAGTCAGAACACAGACAAGCACGAATTCAACAACAACTCCCAAAACAAAGTTCAGCCCTAAACTGGCAAGGCCAGATCTTTTTCCCGCCGCTATTTTTACATATTTATGTTTTATTAATGGTCCGAGCTGTGATTCACTTGATAAAAATTCAATTTGGAAAACAGCAGAGACGTCGAGGAGTGAGTGAGTCATAGAAAACATCATGTGATGTAAGCTCCGTCTGTGGGATGAAGGACAGACATTACTCAGGACTGTCCTCCTCTCTGATGGCCCCGTTGTCCTGCGGCTGTGAATTTTGCCGTGTGAATGTCAACATGTGGGTGTTGCATGAAGCTGGCATCCTGAAGCACACACGGATCTTCATCCGTTTGTTTCCTTTTGTTTGTTTTTATGTTATTTTGTACAAATAAATAGTTTTATTGTCACTGTTTTTGGGAATGATCTTTTTTACCTTCAATTCTTCCTTCTGGCGTCTCTGCAGGCCTCATCGCCTATCGACAGACTCCAGGGCCAGTGTTGGCGTCATCACTTGTTTTCTCAGGCTCAACCTCTCCTGTGCACCGACTCCCAGCCAAACCTCCACACCTACACGTCCGTGCTGAAGAATCATGGAGGACAAAACGAGTAAAATATTATCATTTGGCATTGGATGCATCGTGGCTGAAGTGAAAAACATAAAAAAGTATGCTTGCTCACCAAAACTGACCTTTTAAAGTCAGAGTTGCTGTATAGGATTGCATGGGGATGCATGATGGTTCCTTTGGAAATGTTTCTTCATGAAAAGCTGCATATATAGTTCAAGGAATAGTTCAACATTTGATGAGCTTTCTTGCCTGCAGAAGGTCAATACCATGTGCAGTGAATACTAAGCTGGAGCCAGCCGCCGGTTAGGGACTGTACACACATTAACTATTAATACATAAATATTTTGTTCCCTGTGAACAGATCTAGTCCGGCTGTCCACCCTTGTTTGCAGTCGTTACGCTAAGCTAAGCTAACCGGCAGTGTTTTCATATTTACCACACTGTGCTTAACTCCGCACGAAAATAAATAAGCATATTTCTCAAAATGTTCCTTTAAATGTATTTGATCCATGCGCCTTAGCAACTTGCAATAACTCTGTCCTAAAATGAGCCGTTATTTTCCTATGTTCCTTAAACGCAACAGTGCAGTGCTAACCATGTGCACGTCGCTAATGATGAAGAACATCTTCTGCCCCGACGGTGATTTAATTATTGTAGTTCCTGCTGTTACATGACTGAGTAGAAATCTAGTTGGACCGCTAATTCCTCTGCTTGAATCAATGTTTAGAGGTGGATTTCAGATCTTGACTCACAACGTTTGCAGACTCTTATCGCCCCAGAGTGTCTTGTTCGCTTCAAACACATTTCTTTCGAGCTGATTGGTGGTGGGGATAGGTGAACTGTCTCACCTCTTTCCCGCCACCTCCTGTAATCTCTCGCTGCTGTAGCCAGCCTGTTATTACGGAGAGATCACAGAAGCACATATAATTCCAATTAGGAAATAGTTTGCCTCAGAACGAGGGAAACGGCATCAGGTTGAGTCCTGCATAATTTGGGGGTTTAATGTTCAGCGAGGGATCGCTCTCTATTCATCTGGAGCCCACGCAGACAACACACACACACACACACACACACACACACACACACACACACACACACACACACACACACACACACACACACACACAGAGCGCTGCAGGGACGACATTGATGATTGTAGGCCAACCAGGAAGTCAGTGACGCACTGGTTCCCTCGACAGAAAGTCGATAGGATTTTTTTACATTTTGAATTATAGCAGAAAATAAGTGATAAATAAGTTTATGATACTTTGACACGTTTTCTTCAGCAAGAAAATCCTCACAAATGAGCACCACGTTAATGACTACTGAAGAATTAGTGAATCGCTAGTAAACACAACAAGGCTGTGAAGGCCGACTAGTCGACGTCATGACGTTTTGTAGTCTAATTTAGCCACTTGTTAGCAACCGCCTATTTCAAGACACGTAAAAGCTTCAACATTCACGGGAAGGGTATTTGCTGACATACTCTATAGCATAGAACAAAACCGCCAAATCTCTTCCACTTCTGCTGATAACCACAGACCTTATTTCAGGCATCCAACCAAAAACCCATTGACATCGAGACGAGGACGCCGGACGTGCTAAAATGCTAACTAATTTGCATGTTTTACGACTCACTTCTGCGTAACTCTTTTATTTAGATTTATAGTTGTTGTTTTTTTTACTTTATTTAGGTCTCGTTATAAACCTGCAACAACCAAATTTGCTTGGCTTTGTGCTGTTAACTTTTAAGCACAGTCTAAATGATTTAAATCTCTCTTCAATGCATCAATAATGTGGGTCAATTCAGGAGACGCTGCACATCTGTGTATGTGTGTGTATGTGTGAGAGAGAGTAAGTGCGTAGGTGTGTGTGTGTGTGTGTGTTTACGTGTTTCTGTTGCTGAGTAGCTCAGTATAATCTGCCTCTATTTCTCAGAAGAGCACCATCCAACTTTTTTCGTTTTATGTGGCGTTTACTTTGGTGCCCCACCGCTCTCCTGTGGTGCCAACTCTAACAAACTGACCTGCAGGGCATGCGACCAGCACCCACCTACTCCTTTCAGGAATCTCACACACACACACACACAGACACACACAAAAATGCATTGCATCAGATAGCAATCACAGACAAGCGATCACAGATGGCGGCTCTGTTTATGAAAGTCAGAGGAGTGCAGTAATATGAAAGCATGCTATGGGGGGTTCCTCAAAACAAGGGCCCCACAATGATTGTTATGCACGACCACAAACACACTAACTGCAGCAGTCTGTTCATCTAGAAATAAGAATCAACTGTACACTTTCTTAAATGTCTTATTTCTGTCTACTTTCCTCTCTTTCCTGCCTTTTCAGCAAAGTCTCTCATCCCTTTATCAGTCTGTCTTTCTTATCATCTTATCACCCCCCCCCCCCCTCTCTCTCCATCCCTCCATTTAAAGAGACACCAAACTGTGCCGTTCTGCATCCTCTCTCCTCTTGGCTCTGTGTCCCTGCTAATTATACGAAGCCAAAAGTCTCGGACTCGACATGTCTTTGGGATTCTAAACATAAACTTTACAGCTGGACTTCAAGCTGACTGAGCTTAAGTATGTAAATAGATTCAGGCTCTGTAAACCGGTCACAGCAGCGTTTCAAACTCAATGGATTATTCGCATCAAGGTCAACTTGGGTGAACTCTTGACTGTAGCGAGCCGTCTTTGTAAGTGCAGACCTTTGAGGGAACGGAGGGCCGGAGGACTCAAAATGCTATCGTAGCTTATTAGCCATGTTGCTCTACTTTTATTTATCCTCCTCTGTCGGAGTATAAAGAACTCCACAAAGGAGGAATGGTTTACAGACAGTTACCCCCAACCAATGTGTTTAAGTTGCAATCGCGATAATTGCTCCTCATCCAATGGTGGGCCGTGGGATCCAATGAGGTTAAGGGAGAGGTGGGAGATACCAAGTTCAGTGCGCCCGTCACCATACAGCAGTATAGAAAGAAAAAATACATATTTTAAATAATACAAAATGCAACTTTTTAAAGCTGTATGTCACTATATTGCCAAAAATATTATTCGACGTTCCTCCACCATATTCGCCCCGAACAATCAGGGCTCTACTTTCTGATGTGACCAGGCTTTCCCACTGCCATACTTAAAGGCTGCTAGCATGTCTGTCCCAGACCATTTGTAATTCCGCTCTTTTCTGTCGCATTGTCGATATTCAGCGACAAAAAGTCCAGCTTGTCATCCACACTTTGACGGCATCTCATCTCTTTGTGTGTGCCTCTTTCCCATCTCTCCCTCTATCCACCATTCCCTCTGTACTTTGTTCCTCTCTCTCTCCCTTCGCAGTTGTCAAAAGCGGTCAGCTTTAATCACAAGCATGAAGCCACCAACGCGACGGGCCAAGCAGAGAACCAACGTGTCGTCTGCGACTGAGTGGTGACACGCAGGCAAGACAGTGCACGGAGCGACAGGGAGCGATTGCACCCAACAACCCCTTCAGCTTCTCTCAGACTCACATTCTCTCGGCTGTCGTCTGATTTTAGGATGGCGCTGAACGAAACCCTACAGGAGCTGTGTCCCCGAATGACCAAGGCAGGACTTGTGATGATGGAGTTATCACATGCCATAATCTGAAGTGATGAGTAGCCATTTCCCCTGGAGAGGTATAGACGAGATCAGGGGACCAAAGACAGTTTCTAGTTTTCATTTTCTGACACATTTCGGAACATATGAACTTGAGCTAAACTGAGTATAAGTCTTGTGATGTTGATTTGAATGAATGAACTGTTGAGTGTTCACACAACTCGCCAAACAAAGTTGGAAAGAAACACAGAACTTATCTTCTGAGCGGAGTTAAATCTCTCCAGAGGCCATTCTTTTTCTGTAATTTGAAGAAAACGTGCATGCTGGTAACTTGAGCCAACTCACAGTTGTTTTCTCAGATACTAATGAAAACAAGGCTACCCATAGTCTGTCCCTGTCCCCACGCACTTATACATTTATTCTTTTGGCACAAGTCGAGCAGCTAATGTGGCTATTGCAGCATTATTGACAGAATCTTCAATTCATCTCATGTTAAACTGCAAACCTCATCACATTTAAAAGAGCTGGTTTAATCTATTTTATTTCACTTTAAGATATAGTTGCACATGTTAAAGGCAGCAGGGAAACATATATGTTTGTTTTAGCCATGCCAGTGACATGTCTCTAAACATCAACATGCTAGCATTATCACAGTCCGCATGCTGATATTAGCATTTAGCTCAAGTACAGCCTCACAAAGCCACTTCCATATTTCTCCTCCCTCAGTATTGTGACGTTAAACCAGATTGTAAAGTTAAGTTGCCGAGTTTGTTTAAAAGTGCGTCTGCCCCCTTGTGGCCAAAGACAGAAGCTATATAATACAGTAAAAACATAAATCACGGGCGGTGGGCCATAAACCTGAACCATTGAGGGGTCTGCACAGTGGAATGTAACATGTCATGGTCTGCACCAATGTGTTATTGGTGTATTATAACTAAAGCAATTACACATCAGCTCAGGCCTGAGCAGAGGAGCCTCTATCCTCTGCAGCTAAAGCCCACATGATATTATTATGCAGAGGATTAGGAGTCCACACACCGAGAGCACTAACCGCAGAACCGCACACTAAGCTGACTTCATGACTAGTGTGCATGGAGTGTGTGTGTGTGTGTGTGTGTGTGTGTGTGTGTATGTAATGCTGAGCTGTGGGTGTGAAACCATAGTAACCTGGCCTCTTCCACCCTCTCCGGCCACAGTGACACACTGCAAACTAAAGAAGAGGTGTTTTTTTTCACCTGAAGGATGGCTGCACCCTCTGCTGAGTGACACTCACCTGCCCCCTGCAGGAGGAAAAGAGTGATTGCCAGTAATAAGTCGGTGGAAAAGAGCTTCAACAAACCCTGTTGTTTACCACATTGACTGATGAGTGCACACGTATATGTATTTGCGTCTACTTATTTAGAAGATTATGGCCCTTACCAATCGATCGAGTTCACACTTTATGAGGGCCACTCCTGTATTTGGATTTGTGGCCTTCTCTTGTTTGTCCGCCCCTCCCCCTTGCCATGTGCTCCTCATCCGCCTCCAAAACAGACCAGCTGGTTCAAGTTAAAATCAAATGGATTTATTATGCCACAAAACGCAAAAACAGTGACAAACCGAATCACACTATTAATAATCTAATGTTCCACGGAGCAGAGAGCAAACGAGTCCCATCCAACAGTCTGACGGATTTCGGTTAGCTATGAAAATGGAAGCCGTGAGCTCTGAAGATTCTCCAGTGAAACCCAGGCCAAATCCCAATGTCCCCCCTAAACCCTCAAACCCTGAACCCTCAAGGACTTACTGATGTCACCTGGTAAGTGGTTGAGTGTGAGAGACTGTGAGGGCTTGAGATGGTGTAAATATGAACGGGACAGCACTTTGCTGCAAGCGGAAATGGTTCATAAAGGGCTCAAAATGTCTGCGAGAGACCCCTCAAACACTCGATGATTTGACAGCGGGACAGCCCTAAACCCTCACGTTTAAACTTCTATAAGTAAATATACTGTAACATATAACATCCACCACTAGGGGTGCTATTAAACATACTTAGGAATGCTTTTAAACTTGAATTCCTCTCACTAGGAGCTGTTACCAATACTGTAATTCTTCACTTAAAACGTCATATCCTGTCTCCTCCTCTCCACTCTGCTCTGCTCCTTTCCTTTCCTCTGCCCTCCTTCCCTTTCCCCTCCCCCCTCCTCCTGCCAAAGCAAATTAAATACCAAACGTTACAGTAAGATAGACACCAGTCTCCTTTTTTCTGACATGTTTTGGCCTCTCCACTCATTTTAAAACGGACAACATATACTTCAGTTCCCACAGTTAGCTAAATGAAAGCATCTCCTCACGAAATCCTCTGTTGAGGCCATTCCTCGGAGTCTTTCCATGTCTCTGTTTTATGCGATTAAGCTCAATGAGAGCCTCTCTGTTATCCTGCCTCTCTCTGGAGCCCTACTGACCCCTCGCTGACTGCCTGAGAGCCGCCAGCTAGGACTGGTAATGAGACGTTAGCCCTGACAGCGGTAACGTCGAGGAGGCTGAAGAGTGCTATTCCCTCTTTTCTCTCCTCCCTTCGAGCGCCGTCTGAACATTTTCCTCCCTTCAGCCTTGCAGGGAGCTGCAGCATCTCCTCTTCATTCCTCTCGTCTCTTCCTGGCGAATTCTCTCTTTCCCTCCCAGCTCATAACGTCTCTTCTGTCTCACTATGGTTTTCTGGTTCTCATCTTTGTTGGCTGCCGCGTGGCTGCACATTATAACAGTGGGTGAGGGACTAAAGTGAAGCTCCCAGACTCTACAGGCCTGCAGCAGGGCTTTAAGTGAAGAGGAGGCTGTTAGAGTGCACTGTGGTTTATTGGGAAACAAACACATACTGAGGCAGAGGTTTGTCTGAACCATTTAACAAACTGTACGAATGTAAAACGACATGTCCCCGTGGACGCATTGATCTCAAATCATTGCTGCCGTTTTAATAAAGAGACATAGCACGGAATGGAAGGCCAGATGTGAAAGGTTTTGGCATCAATGTTTTAGAACATCACATTTTTGGAGCCATATTTTTCAGTTTGGCTGTTTTGTATCTTTTTGGTAATTTTACGGGTTTTTTTTGTCCGTTTGTATTCATTTTTTGTCCTTGTGGTTCTTTTGTGTCTATTTGCAGCCACAAAGTGTCTCTTTTTTCATATAATAATAATTACAAAAGATTATTGGAAACTCTTAACTCTTAAAACTCTTAAGGCAGCTTTAGTCCGCTGTTCTGATTTAAACTGATTCATTAGTTTTACTGCATTTTAACGTAATGTTACAGCAGCCTTAGTACGTTGTGCAAAAATGAACAAACACAGATATTGGGTTGGACTGAGTTGGCACACACTCAGCACTAAAAGGCTCTTCAGATCATATCTCATCGGGGCTTTCTACTCGACAGAGTTGAGTCAGTGTGCTTGGTGAGGTCACGGGGGTTTGTTCTGTTTTAAAATGCTCGGCGTGGCGTCGACGTTGTCATCCAGCAGCGTCTCACAACATATAAGATCTATAATGTGTATTCCTCGGCTTCCTGGGTTTTAACGGCTGCCTGAAAGCGGCAATCACGGCATCGCACTGTTACAGACTCACTGTTAAGTATTAATGAGTACATTACTACACTGTGGGCTGGAAATGGGATGCTTAGCTAGCCAAGGGCGTATCCTGCCTTGTGCACACACACACACACACACACACACACACACAGACAGACACAGACGCACACACACAGACACACACACACGTCACTGTACTATGAAGTGGAACAGATTGGGAATTTATGACCTGAACCCGAAGACATAAACATGTAAATAAGCATTAATCCTGTTCATTAGCGGTACATCCAGTTATGTGGCAAAAACAGGCGCTGTGAGCCATCCAAACATGTGTGTGTGTGTGTGATGTGCATGTGTATTTGTGTGTGAGAGAAAAAAAACCCACCCACAATGCACCAAAATGGAGTGTTTTTTGAAAATAAAGTTCAAACAGATGTTTCCGTTAAAAGCTCTCAGGATGTTTGTGGCAGTAAAATAAGGTAAACATATACAGCATTGACAGATCTGTAATGGAACATCAGTTCTTCATCTTTATACATACATTCACACAGAACATATGTGGCTGTTGGAAATAAAAAAAATAAAAAACATTCATAAATAAGCTTTTCCTTTTCATGTATCATTTCAATGCAGAGATGAATGCAGCATTTATTAGGTCTGCATTCAGGCTCGGAGCAAACCCAGGAAACACGTGCACGAGGTACAAATGAAAGGGAGCAGAGAAGTCAAATCACATGACGTCTACTCCGAGGACTAATTCCCTCACCGGTGCATGCGGAGCCCGAGAGGGACGCCTCGGAGCGCTCGCTACGCTGAATAACCTTTTGCTTCCTTTATCTTCTCCTCAACCAGCTTTCTTCAATCCTTTATGGCTTCTTTCAAGAAGTCACACACGCAAAGAAATCCATCCTGTATCCGTCCTGCATGCCAACACACACACACACACACACACACACACACACACACACACAAACACATTAAATAGGATGAGCACTATTTTCTACCTGCAATCATGCACTGCTACTGCAGCATATACATGAGTGTGTGTTATGTGTGTGCACGTGCATGTGTAGCGTGTATTTCTGTTTCTGGGCTGCCTCAGATTCTATTAATTGCTATTAATGCTGTTCCCATTGCTTTCAAGCCCTTGCGAACGTCATCATGTGTCACGACGACGTCAGCCTCTCTGATTTGGTGATATCCAATTAGTCTGCCTCACCGATCCAATCTAATAAGTGGCCTCCTTTAATGCCAATGGAAGCCTTAAAGCCCCGATTACAGCTTCCCTTGTCTTTCTAACCCTCTCTCCGTCACTCTGCACCCACTCCGAGCGGTCGGCTCGACTACTTTCACAACGCGAACATCCCAATGTGTGAAAGAGTGTTTCGGGTCGGTTTTGATCTCCGAACACATTTTGGCCCTCTCTTTGAGCCTCACATGCAGTACGATGCAGATGTTCCTCAGAATTATGAATACACTGCAAGCTCATGTTTTAGCAAATTGTTTCGCAGTTTGGAATTTGATGACGTCAAAAGATCCGCAGTAATCTGCAGTCTGTCGTACTGAGCTACTTGGCTTTCCTACAGCACTTTAAATAAAAGGCTATGTGTCGTTATAACTTGTCTTGCTTCTGCCTTAATTTAAGCTCTGATTTATGTCCATTGTGAACAACTGATTTGTTGCGACGCTTAAAAGACCATTTAAAGAGCACTTGACTCCCTAATGTAGCATCGTGCATCCAAAACACTGTCAGACTCATGATGGACATTTTAATAAAGAGGCTCAAAATCCATGCAGCAGAATGGAGGTATTAGGCGTTTCTATTTCACGCACGCGTCTTCTTTATCAAAACCTACATTACCCACAATGCAACGCGACCGCCGAGGGTTTGTTTGAAGATTCAGGTGTGTTACAGGCCATACACTGGAGTGAGTTGAAAGCGCGAAAAAGGAAAAAGTTCTAACTCTCCGCATCTATCATTTCTGATTCATCAAACATCAAAGCCAAGGTCACGTCTGCACCCCGCGCACCCTGTGTCTCTATATGTCTTGACGTTTGTGTGATCCTGTGTTCAATTTCAGCCAATATATTTCTTTCCTCTCACCGAGATTGAAAGCAATCATCCTTCATGTCAGACGTCACATCAGTTTGGCCCATGCATACGGGAAATCTTTACATCTTTTTGCAGAACGTGTCATGGTGGGGATTGGTTTTTGATGCAATGTTTTGATAAACATTGTACCAGCAGTTGAAGCGCGAATTTTCCCATGAAAAAAAATCTCGGTCCGTCCTTACTTTTCTGATTCATATATCATGAAAGCCAAATGTCAGGGTTCAATAAATAGTATTCAGCATGTACAGCGCAACATGAATCTCAATGTTTATTCTCCTGTTTTACATTCGGACTACAATGGCCGCAGGATAGCCAAGTTGTCCGCTGCCTCTTTCCTTTCCTTCTGCACAATGTTTTCATTCCTGCCTCAAATTGAAATATGGCATATTAATAATTGCACACCCACATACGTGCTGCTGCTGCTGCTGCTGCACATGAAGCTCACAGCTCGCCTCAGTCTGTGAGGCGAGAAATAACAGGATTTTTCGCTGTGACGCTTTCCGTGATACGTTCTGCATTTCTGCAGCGTATTCGCAAAAAGACTCGCCTCGGAGTTGCAGAAGAAAAGGGGGGGATAGTTTGGCAAAGTGCCAGTCCGGGACAAACACTTGTGCTGTACGCACAATGCATGGGCACACAGGAGGATCAAAAGGTTTTTTCTTTGGATAAGCGTGCACGACAACAAGGTTCAGAGACAATTGTGTCTCAACATGACACAAAGTCACACAAAATCACACAAAAACGACTGCAGCGGTTGCAGAAATTCTCCCTGAGATAACTTTATAAATGTCTTCTATATGATTTTCACCCAACAGATACTCTTTGTACTGTATAGACAAAGACAGAAAAAATGTAAAACGACATTCTTCTCAACGTATTCTGGGCTCTGCAAAGGAGGGAGACGGGACTCAAACAGTTCCTGAAAAGGTTTTTGAGGAAGGCCTCATGACGACAATCGACGTAAGCCCATGAAATGAGATTCAGGTCAATCGGCCTTTCAGAGAAGTCTTCCAAGTGTCCAATTAGTTCAACACGCCGGCTTCTTAAAGTCTTACGCAAGGCCGACACACAGAGGAAAATTCACAGCTTCCCTGGAAAGATTCCAAAAAACACAAATAGATATTTGCAGAAACAATGGAAAGGACAACTCGCCATTAAAAATGTGTCTTTATTGAAAGCAACGCACCTCAGTCAATATGCTGACAACGTACAGGAAACACCAGCCTGTTCTTCTGTACGGCTTATTAACCAGCAGAGAAAACATTAAGGAAATTGGAAAACATATTCATCAAATAGAAAAATAATATATTTACTGCAGGCAAATCCATGTATAAAAGAAATGTGCTGGTTGCCACGAAAGTAAGAGATTTAGGCAAAAACTGAAAAGGATTTTGCACTTCAAAGCTTGAAGAAGCGTGGCAGATAGGAAATGGAAATGCATAACGTGTTTGCATGAATGAGTAAAATCATTAGTTGCATTTGAAGTGAATTTCTGTAAGCCATGCCTGGGAATTTCAATCGGAAGTGAGAGAGAGAGAGAGGCCCGTGAATACTGACTGAGCTGGAATGAAAATGACTTATGTAAAATAAAAAGCAGGTTTTTTTTTTAAGATTCTAATATCCAATATTGATGCAACAGAAACAGCAGTGATTTCTTCATGAATAATGTATGCGGCTCCGTCTGAAAGCAGTTACAAAGCAGCGTAATCAAGAGGTATAAAAGATGTGGCAGATGACATTGATCAGGAAAACGACTAGGTACACGACACAAAAAATATAAAGTGGAATAAACAGAAGATTGTTACATCAAGGCCGTAACAAATGAAAAACAACTTCACTGAAGTGGCGGATCAAACAGAGGGAGAAACCTTTCAAGAGCAGGTTTTAAGAAGAGATTGCAAACAGGATGATACTTACAGACTCTTTGAGGCCAATCAAGCGGTTTTTTTTGGGTCGGTGTTCTGCAACTCTGAAACAGTGTTGGTACAGTCTGGAGGATCATGAGGATCCTGAATTAAACCATCACGCAGTTAACGAGAGGAGCTCGACTCTCGTCTCATGTGGTTGAAAGCCTTGCTGCGGTATTTTGAACTGACTGGAGTCACAGAGGTGTCTTGTGTGAAACAGGTGATGGATCAGCCGCCACTGAATCCCAAACAAAATGTGTTTTCGGGGGGTGAAAAATGGAAAAAGAACTCTGTTACAGACAGCACATACGCAAGAGCAAAGAGTAGCCCACGAATCTGTGATACATGTAACCGATTATGTACTGCATGTACATGTGACTACAAGTAAGTGTGTGTGTGTGTGTGTGTCACTTACACAATAATTCCCAACCAGCTGGTGGCCTGCTCATGCTGGTGCTAGGGGATAGGCCTACATGGAAGAAAAAAATACATTATATAAACTATATATATATATATATATATATATATATATATATATATATATGGAGAGAGAGAGAGAGAGAGAGAGAGATTGAAATTGAGTAAGCTCGCTGAGAAATTGAAACAGTTGGCAAAAGTAATTGATAAATGGTTAAAATATTAGCTTAACAGAAAACAAACAGTTGAATGAGTTAGCTAAAATCATCAAAATGCTTGAAACATTAGCTACAAGTAATGGATACATGGTTGAAAACATGTCACGCTTCTGCCAGTAGGAAGACAAAAGTCACTTGAATAATGCAACCTCGGACAGCTCAACTGTGTGAACTATTGAAATGAATTGAAATGAACATACTTGAGACAAGAACTGCGTTGTTTGAGGGCTACTTGAGAACCTGACGGGGCCGTGGGCACAGACGCACTGACTTAGTGTCTGCGTTGCCCCGTCAGCATGCGCTGGGATGAGGTCCCATGTTTAACCTGTACATCTGCTGTATATGTCGCTCTCTGAACGAGCCCTTACATCAACACCAACACTGGAACCGTCTGACCTCATATTTACCCGCACACCAGACAGTCTGAGACATGTCAGGATACGTGTGGTTCACGCACAAGACTGTTATTAAAGGTGTTTCATTAAACATACATTTAAAGTGATATTTTAACACCCATGAAGGCTTGAAAGGTGGCTGTAGTTTCCGTCTTCAAAGAGGTTCCTTTCATGTCAGAAAACCTTCTTGAATCACCCCTTACAGCATAAATCTACTTCCGTGCTGTATTTTCTCCAATACTGTAGATGTTATTATTATTTAGCCATACAAAGCTGAAGGGGATACAGCGTATGTGTTTCACCCCTTAGCGGGTGCGGAGCGGATCAAAGCACAATGAAGGGTTGACTGGAAGCGGAGTGAATGTTAATGTGTCTGGTGTCTCTTCCCTGACACCCTAGATTCGATCTTTAAAAAAAAAGAGACGATTTCAAACGGTTTGCGCTAATGGGTCACGTTCTCCTATTTTTGGGGACGATGGCTCGGCATTTACACAGATAAATGTGTCTCGGACACAAAGCAAGTCCAAAGCCACACTAGAGACTGTGGTTCAGTCCTGTCTCGACCCTTTTTGGTAAAAAAAATAAAATATAATGTCTATAAAAAGTGCATTCATTGAGCTGAGAATAGTCGCTCGTGGGCTCTTTGAGCTTCTTGCGGAGTGGAAAGCAAACCTCCATACATCCAACACATGTAGGTTACTGTATGCCTGCACTGTATACGGTGGTACTCAGGCCAAAAGGGCTAGGACGTAAAAAGAGTATGGTTTCCTCTGAACACTCACACACACACTGGAATTCATGAGCTTCATGAAAGAACAGGTTTCTTTGTTGAAGTCGTATTTAGCTGATGTTTGACATGCTGTAAAATGCTGCCTGTTGAAGCTGAACACAAGCACAGGACTCCCTGCGTCGTATTGCTGCCCCAGTGGTACTTTTCAATACTAAGTCCCTTCGTTAATCTAATTCGTGGCCGAGGTATTAGCCTGATCCAGCAGACGTACGATGAGTGGGCTCCGAGGTTGACTTATTGACCTACTGTGTCAACATGTTAACATCTCACCGTGTAGCTTTAGTTCAGTCCGGTTCATTGTTTTTTTCACTGAGGAGCCTTGCTAACAGTCTGCCGGCGTACTTTAAAGAGGCCACGAGGCATACAAGCTTAGCTGAGTCAACTGTACTTACAGCAGCGTTTCTGGAACAGAACAGCACACTGGCAAGTATCGTAGATTTGTGATGTGATAACACTGATGAAACAGGCCTGGTCCACACTGCTGATCGCCCCAACCCGCAGACTGATGCAGAGTTTACATTACATAGTGCGGAAAAGTCTGTGTCGTTTAAAGAGGCCAGCTCCATTCCTATCTTCAGCCCACAAACTCCTAAGTAAATAGGCTTAGCCTTTGCCCGGTCCTGCTTTAGGACCATGTTGGCCTCCAAACCTTAGCCGATTAATGTGCAGCATATGATGGACCCCAATCCCAGACCACTATACGAAATGATAGATTATAGCAAAAAGGACATCCATCTTTGAACAGTACGTTAATCCAGACAACTCTAATCGCCATTTCTTGGCCCTTGCTTCCATTTTCACATGAGTTAATCAATTGACTGTAAAAAGCTACAGACTGCATAGATATTAAATAATGGTGGTTAGTAACTACCATTAAAGATGTGGTTGCAATAATGAGCATTGTGCTATCACCCTTTGGATTTCAGGGAGGTCGTTTTGTTACAATCTTGGCAGTTGGCCGGTCCGCCAACGTCTACTCGATTGATTGTCATTTTGTACAAACATTCATGTTCCCCAGAGGAAGAATCATCTTGACTTTGGTGATCCTCCAGCTTTTCAACGACTAAATGTTAGCCAACATGCTAAACAAACATGGTCAACATGGTTAACGTCATACCTGCTAAACATCAGCATATTAGCATTGCCATTGAGAGCATGTTAGCATGCTGACGTTAGCATAAAGCACCGCTGTGACTACAACAGCCTCACAGAGCCGCTCGCCTCATCTAGTCCCAATTTATTCATCTTTTAGCAACGATGTTTCAAGATAGAGCGCAAATAGAATGGAAGTCAATTAGTTAACGAATATAAGAAGTGAAGAACAAAAGAATGACACAAGGAACAAAGGCCTTCTTCTTTCCCTGTGTCTGTGTGAGTTGGTGGTAAAGTTTGTCAGTCTGTAAACGTCTCTTGGGTTTTAAATAATTCCTGGTTGGATCATTTGAAGAACAACAACGTCTGCTTACGTACCTTCCCGTCAGCGCTGTGTGGTTGCGTCATGGCTTTTTCTCAGGAGCCTTCTTGTCGCGCTTCCAAACAAGCTAATCCGGCATCCTCCCTGTAAATCAACATTTTCCACACGCAGAGGCCAAATCATTACGAGAGAACTTTCATTCATTATATCACACCAGGTTAGATGTACTCTGCTGATCAGGCACGGTATATTCTAACATAGTCCTAGATCTTGAATCCTTAGTAGTTTTACCTTTCCTAAAATACTGAAGTATACTAGAAGAATTCAGTAACTATGTAGAGGCATGAAGTCGAAGGCAACCGGACCAGCTATTCGTTCAGTTTGAAGACAATTCTTCAGGATCAAACAGCTGCATTTGATTTAGCACAAATGTGATGTGTGACATCATGATGGGGGGAGAGAGGGAGGTCACCTACACTTGATGTTGATTAACAACACTTTAACATGAAGAGAGGTCAGGCAGCTTGGCTCTTCAGCTCACAGCTAAAACCTGCTTATTGCAGTGATTCATCAAAACACTTTTTGAGTTCTGTAAGTGCTCAGAATGTCCTTGAATACACCGACATGCAATTTGCATTACAGAAAGAACACAACTGCTTGTTTTAAGCTCCCCTTTTCAATCAAATTCAAAGTCACAAGAGACTATATTTTTGCATATTACAAATGTAATCTAATAAGAGCTTGACGTCTGTTTAGTTGTGGCTCTACACGTGAAAGCAGCATCTCACATTGACCTCACAACAAAGCTCATCACAGGCGTGCTGGGGTTTAGAGGGATAAGCCCGATCAGATCCTACCAGATGGATCTTTGACGCTGTCTCCCCATGAGGGTGCACCGCCTCCCAGGTAGGGAGGGCAGCGGAGGGTGACATGATGGGAACAAGGACAGGGGGGGGGGGGGGGTGTGGCCATGTGACTGGAAAGAGGAGGATGTGGGGATTAGAGATGGAGATATAAAAGCGCAACACGGAAAACACGCTTCACATATTCACATAAGAAGAAAACAAGCAATCTCTCTGAGCAGAGATCGGCGGTGGCCTCTCGGGATATCTGTGACAACAGGTGAGAACAGCCTTAATCGACTTATGAAGGACGTTTGTTACTTTAATCATAACAGCTTTTATAATGTTGCCATGGTAATAGAAACTACTTGTGCACTGCTTCAAGGTAAAATGTCGGCACTGAACTCATAGACAATGCAAGAATTCAGATCCACTTAAGAGTTTGATGATAAGTTTGTGCATTGTTAGCTAAAACTGTAAACCGCTGCCAGGAAGAGGAACGACTGAAAGCTCTGATGTGTTATACGTGACGTGTGTAGGCTGAAGTACAGTAGGAGTTCAGAAAAGAAGGACTCTTGAAAGGCATTTAGTAGAAACTTAAAAAGGAGAGGACAGGTGTGTGTATTGTCCGATGCCCGGTGTAAGGTGACTTTAGGGGCGCAGCAGCAGATGGCTGATAACATGCTGGGCAGCGGCTCCACAGACTTTGTGACCCTCACTACAGGGCCCCCTAGATCTGCTGCGGCAGGGGGCACATGTGGTCGAGTGACATAACGTGCCATGGCAGGGTGTTCTCCGCCTCTGTCAAATGGCCCTACCAGGATTACCAGTGTCAGATGTCACAGGAAGAGGGGGGGTGGGGGGAGAGAACAAGAGCTCAGACAGGATACCTCTTAAGATCGTGATGGAGATGAGGACAGGACAGGACAGGACAGGACAGGACAGACGGGGACGTAAGCAGGTCCATTTGCGGAAAACAACGCCGTGACACGTGTTGTGATGCAGCCTCACCGGGTCAGCAAGAGAAAACAATTCACAGATGATGTCGCTGGAATAGTTTGTAATTCAGTAATCAGTATCCTGGTATATCTTAAGTATCAAACATCAGCCGTTGAATTTTTTTGAAAAAAGTCAGAGGTCCCATTGCACATGGCGTCCCTGTTGTTCAAGAAGGGCAATTAGTCCGCTGCGGATCAGAGTGGGATTAAAGCTAATCTGGTTGTTTAAACTAATCTGCATGATCTCTTCTGATTGGCATTGAGGGCTGGAAGGAAACAGGATTAACAGAGGGCAGCAGAGGGAGAGGGAGAGAGAGAGAGAGAGAGAGAGAGAGAGAGGGAGAGAGAAGGGCAGAGGATAAAAGAGGAGGGGACAGAGGAAGCCACAGGAGTCAACTGTGATCTCCCCGTCTGATGTCACATGTCGCCTTTCTTTTAGAGATCCTCAGCAGAAATGAACGCCGCCCCTCCTGCAGGAAGCGCCCTGGCCCCCGGTTCAACGGCCGGCCCCACCACACCCAAGAAGGGACCACCCAAGTTCAAGCAGAGGCAGACCCGTACATTCAAGAGCAAAGCCCCGAAGCCAGGCCAGAAGGGGTAAATAAAAAAAACATTCATTACATTTTATACATATATTTATTTGTATTCAATGCAAACAATCAAAGTCAGGCAGCTCACCTCTTTTGTTTTCTCTCCTCGCAGCTTTGGCGACGATATCCCCGGCATGGAGGGCCTCGGCACAGACATCACAGTGGTGTGCCCATGGGAAGCCTTCGGCGACATGGAGCTCAGCGACTTGGCCAAATACGGCATCATCTAAACCGGCTGCCTCCCGCCTTCCTCGCCTGCATGCACCCCTCCTCCGTCCGGCCCTCTCCGCCCTGCCTTCTCTCCGTCCCAGCTCGGCACGCCAGGATAAGACTGCCAGCGAACCCCCTAATGCCCTCTCGTCTATCTACCTCATGCCTCACTCCACTAAGTGGAAGGAGAACATAAATCATGATATTATTTTTATATGATTATACGATATTTTTTTATAGTATATATATATATATATACTTGGAATGAGAAGACGAGAAAAATAAAAAAACCCACATACCGTATTCCCTTCATCCATCTATGATAGTCTTCTCCCGACGTCTCCCCCCTCCTCATTCGGACTCCCCCCCCCCCCAACCCACGGCAATGGACGCTTCTAGCTGTCTATTAAAATGTAAATATTTTGTTCTCAGCGTTGAACCTTGTCTCCCATCCTACCTTTTGTATGTCCTCCCACTTTTGTTTTGCATTGTATTTTCTACTCCATGTGCACAACTGTAACTGTACTGTGAACACCAAGGGGATGCAAGGAGAGCTACAATGCACTTTCACGTGATCACGGAGGATCCACTCCCTTTTATCCCATCCGTCTCTCTCTCTCTCTCCTTGCTGCTATCTGAACCCACGCCCCTCCTTAGAGAAAACAAAGGCATATACTGTATGTTATGTGTTGCGCAATACCACAGAAGATGTACTGTGAACTGCTACGTCCTGATAGCCGCAGTAAAATGTGTATATTTATAGTACTCATGCTGTCCGTCTTGTTTTTATGGAACACCTATAGATGAAAGACGACAGCCATGGAATTCATCTCAAGCAATAAATATGTCAAACAAAGGGAAACAAAAAACAATCATGATTTAATATCTCTAATAAGGATCTAGGATGAGCTACAACATGAAAGTATACTCCCCTACGTTTCCCCGCAGTCCTCTAATTCAAATTGATGACGTTTCCTTCTGCCTCTTAACTCCAATGCTGTCGGAGCACATCTAATAATAATTACCGCTCATTTTAAGGCTTCCTGAAATCCACACACTCCCACGTGGCTCTTTGTAGGACAAGTAAAACAAATCATGGCATTAACAAGAGACAGTGTTCTTTCTCATCACGCGGGGAAAATAAATCATCTGGTATAGTAAGTATAAGATCCAGCTCACACCACTAACAATATTCAAACAGTATTCTAGACATTATATAGAACAATATAATTATTTTCTACTTTTGAATATACCCTACATGTTGTACATGAACTATAATTAAGAGTCTACAGCCATGCTAGCAGATCTGTGAGGCTGTAGCAGAGCTTTGAGCTAAATGCTAACACGAGGACGCTTCAGTCAGCATGTTCACCATCTTGATTTAGCGTGTTAGCATGCTAACATTAGCTGACTAGCATTAAAAACAGCCCGCAGCTGAGGCTGATGGGGAATGTCGTTACTTTTGCAGACATAGAGTGAATGATTTCTAAAACCCTGAAATGAGTCACTCGTCTCGAAGTCAAAGAGTTTTTTTGAAGGGGTTTTTTGGTTTGATAGCTGAAATAAGCTCTGAGGTCAACACAAGCTTAAGAGGTTTTAACATAAAACATGTCAGTCATCGCCCCTCAAGAGAATTAACTTTAAAAAGGCGGTCGCTAACAAGTGGCTAAATGAGACTACAACACGTCATCCTGCCTGTAGTCCACCTTCACAGCCGTGTTGTGTTTACTCGCACTCGTGTGACCGTGGGTGTTGTTTCTTCATAGCCTAACTTTAGCTTTTTTTGCATTCACGCTTCATCATGTTAGTGCTTTTCATTTGTGAAGATGATCTTGCTGAACAAGACGTGCGATAATCCAAAATCCAATGAAAGACTCCCAGCGTCCTTTTGCCGAGGGAACCAGTACGATGATAACTTCCTGGTTGGCCTCGAAAAACTACGTCATGAAGCAAAGGAACTGGGCAAATTGAAATTTTGACCTGTTTGTGTGAGATGAAAAAGTTAAAGGGTCACCTAAGTTATTACAGTTCATCCTGAGGTGGAAATGATTGTGTCTAACATATGTCACGGCAATCCATCCCATTGTTGAGAAAATTACAGTAGGCTGGACAAAACAACAAACATCCCTTCGGAAAAGTCAGGGATCACTAAAGTCAGTAAGATTCGTTGAAGGTTTGTACAAAATTCGTCAGCAACTCATACAATAGTTGTTAAGAGTCGTGGCCCAACAGTCCAACATTGCTATTTACAAAAGATCAAAAAGAGAAATAAGCTCTGAAACTGTACAACTACTACATGGCTTCTGCCACAACGCCCTTCAACGCCGTTATCCCTCAACCACCTTTCCCAGACACTCGGGTTGCTACGGTTTCTCTTTCAAAACAGCGACCTGCTGTCAGCACTGAGCGACAGATAATCCATACGCAAATGTTTCACTTGTGTGAATCGTGTGGGATGCCTAAAAACACATGACGTCATGTTTGAATTCCCCTGGTGTTAGGTGTCACACCGGGGAGACTTTGGGTTTTGGAGTATTCAGGAGATAGACTTTGAGTGATCTTGTCCCACACGATACACACTTTTATAGATGTACCGTACGTGCATACACACTGCTCCTGCAGCAAACAAGCTCGCCGGTTAGAAAGACAGGCGTGTGTTTTTGCAGAGTGACTTTACAGTTGAAGAGTGACTTACTGTTCAAGCGAACACACCCTGTAAACTCTTTACTTGTACGGGCATGAGTCGAGGTGTTACGTACGGACTTGTAAAAGACAACAGTTTGAAAGCACTCTTCCCCCCCCGCGGCTAACTCGCCATTTCCAAATGTTGTTGCTGTGATTTGCCAGTAACTAAGGTGACCGGCCGGTTCTGCTCTGTCTCCCGATGAGACTGGGGATGAGTCAGTTGGACTCCCTCACAACCCCATTTCTGTTTCACATGAAAATCTTGCGCACGCGCACTCCACATAAAGTGCGCACATTATCGAGATCCGGGATGCAAATTCTTATGGGAAATGGATTCGTAACGTAGGGAGGAGCGAACTCTCTCCCTCCCTGTGGGAGCTTGTGTGTGTCATCCCCCTCCAGGTGTGTGAGCCCCACCTATAGTGTGAGGGAGGGACACAGGGAGACAGGAGGGCTCTGATAGGAAGGTGAGAGTAGGGGTGCAGGTTTCTCTGCTCTTACCCAACCTGTTGATGCAAAGAGAAAAGCAATCTTCTCTCCATCGCGCCCCACACGTCCTCATCTTGCCCTCTTCCTGTTTCCCGGGGGCTGGCGGAGGTATGGCATCAGCAGAGGAGGCGCATTAAAGCCGCCCGTTTAGCGCAACGCTTCCAACCGAACTCAAAAATCAAGACTTTCGCGGTGGAAGCGTTTACTCTCACGTCCCAAAGCGGAAAGGGTAAGTTCACCTTTTTCTTTTCTTCGTAAAGATGGCCTCTTTCTTTGTGGTTTAATTTTAATAGTTTAAGTCATAGCCACCAAAGATGTATTCGAGTAAACATCTATTTTTCCTTAAATAAAAGAATACCATTTCTTGAATTCTTGTGCACTCTGTGTTATGATCAATAACAGCTATTATCATTGGCTAAAGAAATCATCATGAAAATGGCATTAATAGGCTTATCAAGACCTCCAAGCCTTTATATTTAGAAGTAATCTCCTTAAGTGGTGTAATTTCCAGCCATTGTTTTACAAATCTTGAACTACACAAATGAAGGCCAGTGTGGGGGCAAAGTGGAGGTCCGGGGTCATATTCACTGAGTGATAATCCTGCTAAAGGTCGTCTTTGATCCTCAAACAAAGGCTCAGTCACAGGCTGGAGGAAGCAGCAATCAGCTATCAGGAGTGAATATCTCTCACCTCCAATCTGAACTGCATGTAAACCTTGTGTGTGTGTGTGTGTGTGTGTGTGTGTGTATCCCCGTCTGTCTGTGGCAGCTTTATGAGCTGATGCAGCGGAATAGTTACCTTTCATGTCTCACCTCCATGTTTCAGACGTCCCCCCCCCCCCCCCCCCCCCCCCTTCCATTCTCAGCGTTGAACACTCCTCTGCCTTGTTCTGGCATGTTTATGCGCTGCCTCCTCCAGCGCTCATGCTGTCAAACCGCTTTCCCCTTTTTCCCTGTTCTCCACGCAGTGACCTCTTGTGTTAGCCTGTCATCCATTTCACCCCGCTTGCTTTCAATGCCCTCAGTCGCCCTCAGTCAATGTTAACGTGCTCAAGGAAAACGTGTACTTCAGTTTGGTGTTGTTGACATTCTTTGTGCTTCTTGTCTCAGGAGAAAAGATCTTCTTTATCGAAGGACAATTTAAAAGGAAGGACTGGATCCCCAAGTGGATTACTGACTAAACATGAAAATGGCCTTTTTATCCGAGATGCACAAACCCCTTTTCCCCCTGGTTCTCCTCTTCTACGTCCCTCTCACTTGTCTATGCCAGACAACCAACGACAATTCAACCAACACCACAACCACATCCTCTCCCTCCTCGAGTGTTACGCCCTGGAAGGGCGTGCTAGGCTGCGGCAGAGAACTGAACCCCATCTACAGGTACCTGTGTGACCGCCGGGCAGCGTGGGGTATCGTGCTGGAGACCCTGGCCTCTTCGGGCTTCCTGTTCAGCATGTGCCTCCTCCTTGCCCTGCTGCTCTGGTCCGTGTGGATCTGCGTTTCATCAAGGAACCAGCGCAGCAGCATCGGCGGCACGGTGGCCTGCATGTCCATGTACTTGTTGGCCACAGCGGGGATCTTTGCCATCACCTTCTCCTTCATCATCCGCCTCACCCCTCAGACCTGCCCCACCAGGCTCTTCCTCTTCAGCGTGCTCTTCGCCCTGGCCTTCTCCTGCCTGCTGGCTCGCTGCCTTTCTCTGCTGGGCTTCGCGGCGGCCCGCGGCTGGGGGGAGCCCGCCCTGGCCCTGGGGCTCTTCACTGTGCAGGTCATCATCTCTACCCAGTGGATGATCGTAGTGCTGGTCCGGGACAAGAAGCCCTGCGAGTACAGCCATGAGGAATTTGTCATGCTGCAGATCTACGTGCTGTGCCTGCTGGTGGTCAGCTTGATCCTCTCCCTGCACTACCTGTACCGCTCCTGCTTCACGTACAGCTACAGCTACACGGGGGCCGCCCGCCAGCAGGGCCGAGCGCGGGCCACGCTGCTCTTCCTCACGCTGCTGCTCTCCGCCTGCATCTGGGTGGTGTGGATCACGATGCTCGTCAGGGGAAACCCTGAGGTGGAACGTCGGCCGCGGTGGGATGACCCGGTGCTCTGCATCGCCCTGGTGGCGAACGGCTGGGTGTTGCTGATGGGCCACGGGCTGTCCCAGATCGCCATCTTCTGCAGGGGGGAGGCCAAGTCCAAGGATATCCCACTGAGCTTTGCAGGCTGGACCAGCCCCAGTGCCGACATGCCAGGACTGGCCAGCCAGAAGGAAGGGCAAGAAAACGGGAGCTTTGAGAGCGATAGTGAGAAGAGCAGAGGTGAGAAGCTTTCCTCATTGGCCAAACTGACAGGCGCTTGACTGAAAGGTTGCGAATCGTGCAAAGGGGCGAAGCTAGACGAGGGGTGTAAAAATGATTAATGCTGCAACTAACAATTATATTCTCAATCGATTAAGCAATTCATTTCGATTCGGTACATAAAATGTCAGAAAATAGGATAATAAATTCCCCATCACAAGGTGACATCTTCACATTGCTTGTTCGGTCCGAACCAATAGTAAAAAAACAAAAGATATTTAAAGGTGCAATAAACAGGATTAAGAGCATTAATGTAGCAGCTAACAAATATTATTTATGTACAGATATAGTGGAGTAATGTCTACCTGAGCAGCGCATAAAGTCACCCTCCTTCTGTGTGTGTGTTGTAATCTGAGCTTCTCCTTGCTTTGTTGACATAGCCGGGACAACCGCGAGTGCTTTTAGTGCATGTGAGCGTTCCCCACTGGTTAGCTCAATGCCACCGCTCTGCACGGCTCTCGTATGATGGTTACAGCTGATAACGCCGTCATTGCACCCACGCTCCGGTTCCCCCCTCAGGTAAACACTGTTAGCTCTGTCAGCTCTGCGGCTGATGTTTACACTGCTAGCTGCTAGCCGCCGGCTCAGGTGTCGCCGTGTCGAGAGCCGTTTGAGAGGCCATTGAAATGCTCCCAATCTCGTATTTAGCACCTTTAATTTCACAGATGATGAATAAAACCAGTAAATATTCAAATTTGAGCCGAAACAGAACACAACAGATCAGTTTTTGAAAATGACCAAAACAATTAACCTCACACAATTTAAATTAACCAATTATCATATAGCAAATGAATTGTTTCAGACCTCAGAACAATAACGCCTCAAGGAATAATGTCACATAATAAATCAAATGAATTGTAGTTACCGGTACAATAATGAGAAACTGGAATGTAGCCTCAGGACTAGAACCCAGCTTGTTTTTCCAGTAACTTTAAAACTAGACTAACTTCTTTCTGAACTGTGGCCACAAGTGACTATTATGGAATAATAACAAATGATAAAACGACTGCACTACAAGAGAAGAGTTATGAAGTAGGCCAACTGACTTTAATATCAGTCACACAACAACATCCATCTGAAGTTTGCTAACGTTAGCAAACATTAGCCGCTATTAGCTAGCGGTCATACCAGTCCAAGTAAGGCTGTAGCAGCAAAAAAAAAAGAACTGAGATTGTTAAATTAAGCACTAGTTTGTTTTTCTGCTTATGCATTTGTAAAGGCAAAAATATGTTATTTCTTTTACTTCAGTCTTGTTTTTTTAAGGCCCTTTTTGTCCACTTCCTGTACAAATAACAGCTAAATTGTCCAAATGAAGACTCTACAAGCGAACGAAAGAGAAAAAACCCACTAACGACACTAAGTGATTCCCACTGTCTGTCGACTCAGCGCTCACAGTGTGCCTTCCGTTATGACGAACAGCACATAATGGACCGATAATGAGCTAACTGGATCGTGTGTCTCCCTTCAGGCAGGAGGACTCAGCAATCTCTGCGATCACCCTACGAGTCTGAATTCTCCGTGACAGTGAGTAACAAAGCATTATAGGATTGACAAATCTGACTTTGCAGACTCTACAATTAAGAGCCGTGACCTTTTCCCCTGCTGGGGGCAATTATAGCCAAGTCACATCGTAAGGTTAATGAACGCTCAGTTCGTCAAGGCTTACGAACTGCACCGCCGCGATGAGTGATTCTATGTTTCTGTGTGTTTCAGGAAATCGACCCCGACAGAGATTACACCATTCCTCGCCCGCAGACCACCAACTACCTGGAACCTTATGATGAATATTGATTAAAATCATTTTTCATGTCTGCTTCTTACGCACCCCGATAGATAACACAAAACTGTAGGTAACTCATGCACTAATCTGTATTTGGCACATGTTTTTACGACCTTCTTTTTTGTGTGCAAATGTAAATAATTTCTGTTTAGTGTTATAAGAGTTGTTATTTCAAATGTGCCAGTATAGGATCTAAAATATTCTGTCCCAAAAATAAAATACAAATAATAAAATAAAAAAAAGAGACTCAGCAGAATGACTCATCTGCTTGATGTTCCCCCTGGAGGCTGGATGGGTGCAGATAGTCCAGCTTTATTCTGAGGGGAAATCCACATCAAATGCTTAGTAGAAGGGAGTCTTCATGACTGTGTAGCTCTGAGATGTAATAGCCCCATGGTGATAGAGGAGGTGTGAAACTGTCACTCTGAAAGTGCCAAACTGCTGAGCGGGGCAGAGGCCTCTGTGAGCAGCAGAGAGGAGGGATGAAAGGAGGAGGAGAGGAGAGAGGAGGGGAGATGAGATGAGACGAGACAACACAGGAGGAGGATGGGACAGGAGACCCTGTCAGCAGCGTGGTAGACTCCTGCCATCACTGATTAACGTCTTCATATTCAGAGTTAAGTCACAGTCGCTGGGTGCTGTCAAGTAAAAACAAGGGATGTGTTCCGCCTGCATAAAAAGATACGAGGCGTATACAAGGTGTGGCTCTCTCCAGCAACACGGTATACTCTCTACTCTAATGACACATGCAGGTGGTCTAAATAAAAGATTGATCTATAAATGATGCGCTTGCCATAAAGCTTTGCGTCTCCCCACTCTCAGACTGCACAGATGGTGCACCAAAAGCTCTAAATGAGATTCAGTGCCATGGTAGCAGGACCGGAGGCTCCACCAACACTCAGGGAGCATGGGTGCAGTGCCACACTTTAACCACCAGGGGGCAGTGTTTAGACGCACCGAGACAAAACCAGTCGGAACTGACTGCTATAGACTTTCACTGTCTGAAAGAAAAGGCCTGTAGGCCAATATTACATGCCTGTAATCCAACGACAGGAATAGCTTCGACTACATTCAGCCTGTTATGTGGCCTGTAGTGACTCTGCCACCCACAAAAAAGGTCAAATCCTCACTTCAATAGATGCAATCTTCAAACATGACCCCCCCCCCCCCCCCCCTCTTATCAGACGGCCTTCAATCTATTCTTCCAATTAGCCCAACTCCAATTACTCAGAGAGCGCGTGCCATCAAACTGCCAATTGGCCTCTTGTGCATTAAAGCAATTAGCAGGGATATGAGGTTTCCCGCCACATCCAGCCCATTAACTCCAGATGCAATTAAAGATTGTTCCAGATTCTCCATACCTCTCCCTTGGCAGCGATGAAAAAGTTGTGAGGTGACGGAAGAGTTTATCGCGCAGTAGATTTTATTTTTTTTGGTCAGTGTTACCCAGCCGAGCGGGCGTTAATCGCAGTTACCTCCATCCATCATATCCGACTCACGCTGGTGAGGAGGAGGAACAACAGTGTGTGCTCAGTGTTTCTCATCAAAAAGTTGCAACATGCCGCTCAGCTCCTCTGCATTTGGAGAGTCTCTCTCCTGATTTGGGTAGACTCATTCCAGACAAAGACTGGAGGTGAAACGATGATCGTTACACATGTGTGGGAGGGAAATGTCAGGATGGTTATAACCAAACCGCGTATACCTGAGCATCACCTCCTTTAAACCAATTATATAAGAGCTATGGAGCGCGATGTTCAAACAGAACAGCACGAGGTAATAAGGAGTCACAGACCAGTATAAAAACCAAACAGTTTATTTATTATATACATTCAATAATAATGAAGAGAATAAACACAAGGATGGCAAAAATAAAACATTGTGAGAAAATACATGTCACTTATTGGAAAAAAAAAAATCACTTGGATAAATGAGCTTTTAAAAGCATGTGACGTTTAACAAAAAAATAATCCACATGCAATTCAAACTCATTCATGAGATCCCTGTACACAAAAACTCCCACTGGGTTGACTCGCGCACAGTGCGGGGGAGGGCGGAGTCGGGGTCAGCGGCTGAGGAGAACCTCGTGTGTGTGCGCGTGTAAGTATGTGTGTGTGTGTGTGTGTGTGTGCTCCAGCAGCCCTAGATTCGCTCCTGTTAGACCCCGCACGGAGTCACCGCAGCTTCTGCTCGATAACGATGACGCCGCCTCGACCGGGCAGCCCGAGGTGGAGACTCCGCTAAACGAGCATCTGCACGTGTTCACCGTCCCGCTCTGTAGCAGCTGCTGCCCGTTCACCAGCCTCACACGCGCGTGAATTTTACATTTCCCTATTTTACAGCAGAATAATCATTAGGCGGGGCGGGGCCGTGTTTTATTGTAAATATGGAAGTAAACCAAGAGAGGGGGGGGGGGGGGGGGGGTTAGGCGTATCAAATTAAACGTCACACATCCCCGACACGTGACCACAGCAGCGGCTACAGAGGCGCAGAGCGGCGATAACCCGGATTATTGAAGCGGGGCCGAAGCGGCTCCCCCGCTTGCCTCTCGCCTCAGCCCGGACTCTCTACCTCTCTCTTCCCCTCGCATCGCATAACATCCGAGTCCTTTCCTCCTCCTGCTATGTAACCCCCCCCCCCCCCCCATTTCCCTCCCTTCCTCCTCCTCCTCCTCCTCCTCATCTTCATCATCATCATCTTCCTCCTCCAGCACTATGATTTGAAATTCATGCACTACAATGAAAAAGGGTTCTCTGACCGACGCCCTTCCTCTCTCACAAAAGCATGCATAGCAACACTTCTGATAATACTTGTAAGGAATAATAAGACAAAAAAAAAAAAAAAAAGAGGTAATGTGCGTCAGAAACACTCATTGGACCTACTGCACACAGTTTTCACAATCATACAAAAACATTACCCCCCCCCCCCCCCGCACTGTCCGTGCCCCCTGAAAAGAAGAAGAAAAGAGAATAGACAGCAGGGGACGTTGTTATCCTGTCAGCTAATGATTAATGGCTCAGCGTCTCACCTTCACCGGCACAATGTCCCTCCACTAACCTCCCACGCATTGTTTCATTGTTCCAAAAAGGTGGCCGCCGCTGGGCCACGGGGCGCGCTCCACATTGTTGTGGATGTCTCCCTCCATGTACTTTGCCAGTTATTCGGCCCTAATGGCAAACGTAACACAAAATATCCGCTCCAGACCTTTTCTGCATATCCCTCATGACTCCATCTGCTCTGATTTCCCTTGTCTGCAGCAAAACGCCTCCGCACTCCACAGCATGTTTTGTGCGTTATCTAAAAAGGAAAAAAGCCGATAAATGAGTGTGTGAACTGAATTCAATTTAACCGGGTTGTTGCTGTTTTTTTCCCCTCTGTTTGTGGGTCAGAATTCCCTAAATTGCTGCTCTATCTTTTGTTTATATTTGTAGACGCTGCTTCAATGGCATTTCCCAGGGTGCTGTTTCAACACTGTGCTGAAAAATACAGCTTCAACCCACAGATTAAAAAAATATATAAAAAAAAAAAAAAGGCACAGAAAATAATGTATCAACCACAAAACTAAGAAATACATCAGGACCCCAAAAGAAAATGTGCTTTCTTCAGAAAATCTTTGGAACCAAAAAAGGCAAATAATATCAATAACAACATAGTGAGAGTATACGGAGATGTGATAAATACAGGACAGAGACGTTAAAACCATCCGGACCGAACAATCCCAGAGAGCATCACGACGGGTTTAAAAATCCAAAAATCATGTGGACATGTGGCGTTAAAAAAAAACCCAACGAGGAATATAAATAGTAAAATGATAAATTCTCATTACTCCATCACAGGACTGCAACCTCTTTGTTTCCAATGTGTTCTAATCTGGGCCGTTCTGTTGGGATCTGCTTGTTCTGATGAGTTTCAAACACACGGAGCAGCTCTGCCTCAAAGCAGAAATATCTCAATTGGCCAGGAGGGATTCCCATTTGGCTGACTGGCACACGATTAGTTTCCCAGCGTGGGTGTTCCTGCTTCAGATCTGTTAAATCTAGTTTTTTCGATGGGTTCTTCGTCCGTCTGACCCGCTCGTTTCGCCGCCACGGCCAGAATGTCTGACGGTTTAGGAGACACCAGAGGATGAGCCTTTAGAAGGGGGGGGGGGGGGCACTGAGTTCTCATAATGGACAAACGTAGCGTAGATGACTCCGCGTCCCATCTTAGTGTTGCAGTTACAGTAATAAATGTGAAGAGAAGACAGTGGACAGTTCGTCCACGTTACATATGATGACATTTCTATGCAGATTCTTATCGGTGGCGGCAAAACAAAGAAAAGAAAAACCGAGGTAATGCAGAAAAAAAAAGTCACTCCATTTTTTTTCCTTGTCATTTCCCCCCCTTTTTTTTTGATTTTTTTTTTTTCAACATTAGTTGTTTTTCTTGTGTTTCCTTTTAAATTCGGCGAAAGTGAAATGTTGTAAAAATGACACAAAAAAAGGCGGGTTTATTTCCCCCCCATGCAGTGTTTGTTGTGGTTTTTCTGTAGACCAGATCTCTCCCGGTTCCCTCAGGCTGAACGTTGTGTATCTTCTGAATCGAGCCGTCCAAGAGTGTCATTATTGTGTAGTGTTTAAAAAGATCAGTACCTTCAATAGCAATTGCCGTGGCATCATTCTGTGCATACCGACACCAAAGGAAAGTGTAAAAAGGAAACCGTGTAGTTGGCGTTGAATGCGAGTGTGTATATAGGGCAGTGTGTATATATAGGTTCAAAGACTTGTTGGAAAAAAGGTGTGCAGGACCACACAGGATCAGCAGTCTCTCTCCTTCCAGGTCCCGTAGTGTTTTAAAAACCGTCCTAAATCGTGCCCCCGTAGTTCAAAGTAGCGGGCTGCAGCTCTCTGATGTGGGACACGCTCCCTGGCAGTTTTGTCGTTGATTTCCCGCGTCAGCGACACACAGAAGCGTACAGAAACAGAGTTCGAGTTGTATGATGTGGCGAATGACCTCCCTCGCCACGAAGAGAAAGACAAAAAAAAAAAGAAAAAAAACAACACACACGAGTCGTCACTATAGTCCGCCTGAAGAGACATGATTGGGGAAGAAGGGTGGGGGGGACGGGGGGAGCTGCTGCCGAACAAAGAGCTTGAAAAAATAGGGTTTTTTTGGAGCGATGTGTGAAATTCCTCGGTGGTGATCTGCGGTTTTAGTAAGGAGCAAACCTACTGTATCCTGCCCGGTATAAACTGGCCTGAAAGAGACAGAAGGGGACAACAGTTACAACTGTGATCGCTGGGAATAGAAATCTAGTTAATCTAGAAAACGGAGTCCACACGTGAACCACAAATCCACTTCCATTGAGACTGCACAAAAAGCCCAATAGTGGATCCAAAGAATAGCCAAAAGCGGGCAGAGCCTCTCAATGACAGAAAGTGCCGAGTGTCTTAAAAACACAACTCAAGTGTGCGGTTCACTCACCATGGCTCCCACTCCGTAGGCTGCAGCGGCCGGAGTTAAACCGTGGTAGGGATCTGTAGTGTACACCCGGCCGTAACTAGCAACACACACACGCAACACACAAGAAATGACACGCGTGTTAAATCATTTTTAAAAACAAAAAGGTTCCCTGTAGAGGTGCACATGTGATGATACAGATGTAACCCCTCAGCACTGAACATGGATGTTGTTACACATCCAGTACGTCTATAACCGGCATTACGTATTAAATCCTGAGGCCTCGGATTCTCTCTTTAGATCGTCCTTCAGCTCTGCTGGTTTCTGACACTACACAGAGCGTCTTGTGTTTGACCTCACCTGTCGCTGTAGGTTGCAGCGGCGGCGGCTGCTCCGGTTACGGCCGTCGGCTGGGCGTAGCGATACGCGGCGGCGGCGGCAGCAGCAGCAGCAGGGTAGCCTCCCTAAAGACACACACACACACACAACAGAACTAATTCATATGGCTGAGAGGAGGAAGACACCTGGGCTAAGGTGTGTCAATGAGTGTCTGTTGGGAGGGAGCGGGGCATATAGAGATAGAATATACTGACATTTCATTATTTTTAAATGTTACGAATGTGCAAATTCTACCTCTTTTTTTTAATCAATTTTATAGATTTTACACCAGGATTACTGTATGTTGCTACTGTTTGTAATATTTTTATGCACAATTCAAATATAAAATTTGAAAATAACACATTTTAAATAATACATTATTTTTTTAAATACTTTTTATTTCCTTGTATTCAGAAAAAAATAACTGATAACATTTCCTTACATATATTGTATGGAATCCCAAAACGGTTTATCATACATATATAAATATATAAATAAATACATAAATATATGTATACACATACATTCACAACTGAATTACAGTACGTGTCAGTATATTGCATTTCTGTATGGTGGCACAGCAGAGCTCTATCAGTGGGACAGAGAGGAAATTGGACTGTCGAGGTTGAGTTAGATTGTATTATTACCACTGAGGGACACGGGGAGGTAAAACAGTGGAAGACAAAATGTCCACACAGCTGAGGCCGTATAAAGAAAAGCTCATCGTCTCGCCGGGAGAGAAGATTCTAGTAACGGTCGCATACGTCAAGAGGACGCCTACAGTCTGAGGTAAAGGAGTCAGAACTTCTAGTGGAGACATTTATGACAAAAAAAACTGCATTTGTTAATATTTGTGTGTTTTTTTTCACGAGGATTCTGGAGACAGAAAAAAAAAAAGAGAGAAGAAGAAGATGGAAAAGAAAAAAAAAGGAGTCACACACACACACAAACACACCCACACAAGCCTATGCTGACTAGAACAATCATCTCCTCGCACTGAGACCGCATGCATGAGCCAAAGTAATGTTTAAAGCTAATGAACAAAAAAAACAACACCGCTGCATTTGGACCCGTTTAGAACAGAGCACACAGCAAAGCACAACAGAAACGCACCCGGCATTCTCAGAGACACCGGCGGAGGGAGGGGAGGGGGGGTAAAGGAACCGGGGGTTATTAGGGGGAGAGATGGAACAAGGCTTGCTGGGTGAGTGGAGGGAAAGGGGGGGGCAGCAGTAGTACTGTACAGCATGTCTGCATGCAGCAGCTGATCGGCGCATGCTTCAGTAATCATCCCGGCAGCGATCGGAGTGCTTCATTCAGGAAGAGACCGTGTTCTCCGCTTCAACTTGAAGGACATCTCACATCCCAACATTGACTGGACCCTTTCTGTGGAATGGTGGCCTCCAATTTTGAAAAGGATTTGCGAGAAAATCTTTAGTTTAGTATGAACCGTCATGGTTGCATCCAATTTCTATTTTTCTTTTTTTTGGGGTTTTATGTTAGAGTTTCTCCAGAACTAGGCGACCAGACAAAAGAGACCAGGTTCTCAAAACTACACACTCGATACAATTTAGTAGTTTAGTAAACAAACAAACAAAGCCCTTCCCACACAGTCGAAAAGAGAGCACATTTCAGTGAGTTAGTAGAAAAGTCAATACAAAAAAATTCAAAGTGGTCATTTTGTTTTTGAACTAACAGACAACATGTTCCAGATCAGATCGGAAGATGATTCATAAGATCAGAGGAGGTGGTAAGACGATGCACACTGTGGGTTTGGTGGTGAGTTGACCCTACCTGAGGCAATCTGGGACTAAGGACTGAGTCCTGAAACACTAGTCTATAGAGAGAACAGAAACAACCGTTGTCAACCTGGATACACACACTCACACACACACACACACACACTCACACACACTGTTTTTCAGACACTCGCACGCTGTTGCATCCGCCCACAGAGCAGCCTCCATAGTGGCGTTTGACACCCTCCATCCTATCATTACGATTTCACGGCTATTTTTAAATTAACGCAAACCCACTTTGACCCCAAGCTGCGTTTGTGTCACAACAATAAAAAATAAAAAACAGCTTTCATCATTCACCTTTATGCAGGCAGCTCTGTGCAGCGCATGACTGAGCGCTCATGCAGAATCACCCCCGGAGGGGAAAAAAAAAAGAGAGAGAGAGAGAGAGAGAACAGGAGAAAGTTGTGAGCGGGGGGGAGAGGGTGTGTTGGTGGGAGGCGAGTTTACTTACATATAAGTCTGCAGCTCCGTAAAACCCATCCTGATACACCACACTGAGAGAAGGAGGAAATGGGCGAGGGGGGGAGAGGTGGTGGAGGAGGAGGGGGTGCAAACGGAGCGGTGCACAGTCCCAAAAACCAGAGTGGATGGAGGTCGAAAACAAAAGATGGTACAGGAAGAGAGGGGGGAGAGAGAGAGAGAGAGAGAGAGAGAGAGAGAGAAAAGTAGTTATTTCACACCCATGCAGCATGCAGAGGAAATACAACTTCCATCTGAGCTCCATAACTGAAACCAGAAGCATTAGACGACGGGCTCGTGGGGCTCCTGCGCTGAGCTCATTGAACTGAAATGAGACCATTAAGCGCTGTTGTTCCCCGGCTACCAGAAAACCAAGGCAGTAAAGGGGGCCGCCAATGGAGCGTTTTATGGCAGTTGTCAGTGGAGCAGATATGGAGAGGGTATTTCCTGCAGCAGCCCCTCCCAGTTTTATGTTGTTTAGCTTCATTTGATTATCATCACAGTGAGCAGCCGCGAGGCAATTAACCAATCAACTCCGCTTTGATCGGAATATCCTAGCAGTCGCAACCCCATTAGCCAATCATCACAGCACAGCATCGACATGCACAGTTGCGCACACTGAGGGGACAAAAAAATATATAACAAAAAAAACTAAAACAGAAACGGCTCACGGTACATTTTAATAATTGGTAGCAAATCTGACTGCTTCTGCGTAATGACTGAGCGTGGTTTGGTGTGTGCCTATGCTAATCTGCTGATGGGGGTATCTGGGAGTTTATTCAAATGAGCATTCAACGGTGCAATCCCATCAGCGCGTCAACTCGCTGCTGGATGGCCTAAGAAGTGACTGACAATGTGCCAGTTGGACCGCTAAAGAGAGTGAAGAGTGAATGACGTGTGAGCACGAGAAGCGTGTTAAGCTGCTCAAATAGGATCCGGAAAAAGTGATTCTGAAAATTGGTATTCATGAGGTGCTCCTGAACAAAACACTCGATCTCGACTCGTTTTTTCTAAAATTGCGTCGCACACCGCAGATCTGGGACGGCTCATAAGCGGCGCATCTGCTCTTACCCAGGATAGGTGGGGATGGCGGGCTGAGGCACGGCAGCGCGCACCGCGCTGTAGACGGGCCGGCCGCGGCCCCGGAGGTGGGCGCCGCGGAACGCCGCCGCCGTGGTGGCCGCCGCCGCCGCTGCTGCCGAGGGGTATGGGAACCCTGGGACTGAAGGACGAGAAAGGAGAGTCAGCAGGCGATCTAGGGAGGAAAGGTAACGACGCAGGGCGGGAAAAAAGAGGACAATGTGAATGGAGGAAACCGGGATGAATTAAGGAGGAAAGAAAGAGTTGAAGGGGAACAGTCCCACTGCAGAGTGAGGAGAAAAGCTAGGCATGTGGTGCGTTAATATAAATGAAAGGTTGGAGAGTGATTAAAGCGCAGAGTAGGCCGTGGAGACAGGTTATAAAATGTGGGTGAGGGAGATAGTAGAGAGGCCTTACCTGCGTAGATCTCAGGTCCGTACATGGCCCCCATCATGGGACTCAATTTCCACCCCGCTGCCGCTGCACAAGAGAGGACGGGGCACTCGATTAATATGGGGCAGATCACGGGCAGATCACGAAGAGCATTCAATCCTACAATGTAAGCCCGCTGCACTTACACGGGGATTTTATATACAAATAAGATAAAAGAACGGCACACGGCTTTATGCTGTCTGGCAAACAGAGGGTGCTAAAGAGAGGGGCCACAGCGGAGGAATAGTAGGGATGATGGACGACCGGGCCAGAGAGAGCGGGTCACCGATGGCAAGACTATATTTGAACCCCCCCCCACATCTATAACACACTATGATGTAGCTGTAAGCAATATGACAACATTATACATAATATGTCTTCATAGGGGAAGTTGTTATTGCAACAAATACTACATGTCCTTATAGCTGCATGCAACGACATCTGTAGTGTGTTATAAACCATCTATTACACGTTTAGTATTCTGCTAAGATGCAAAAGAAAAAGGGGGGGACTGGGGTTAAGCGAACGACACCGCTTTCTCTCAGCTCACATCACGGCTGGTGGGTGGCGACTAAAATAAATTGCCTGGTTGCTGGCCGGCCTTACATAACGAGGTCTGACTCTGCTAGCGGAGCCCGCGGGGAGGGAACGCTGCGGCTGCATTTTCCATCTGCCTCCCCGCGAGTACCTACGCTGTTTTGGATGATGAGGCGGTGTGTGTGTGTGTGTGTGTGTGTGTGTGTGTGTGTGTGTGTGTGTGTGTGTGTGTGTGTGTGTGTGTGTGTGTGTGTGTGTGTGTGTGTGTGTGTGTGTGTGTGTGTGTGTGTGTGTGTGTGTGTGTGTGTGTGTGTGTGTGTGTGTGTGTGGTCGTTACCGTAAGGCAGCGTGCTGAGAGCCTCTCCGTTAGGGTAGGGGCTGACCATTTTCTTGTTGGTCATCACCCTGGCGGTGGCGTTATTCACCTGGGGGAGGGGGGGGACGGAGGAGCAGGCGGTCAGAGACACTTGGGACACAAGTCCACACAGGAAAGCAAAGAAGTGCAACACAGAGTCAAACACAGTGAACTCCATCACAGGGCTGATGTGTGTGTGTGTGTGTGTGTGTGTGTGTGTGTTTTGTTCAACGTGTCGGCCTCCCTTTTTGTGTACTTCTCGGTGCATCTGTGGGAGTGACAACGCTATTATCTGTGTACAGTTACTGGGTCATTAAAAACGTGAATACTGGCGTCAACATGTAGTTTACATCACTCTGTCCTGCACGAATAGTCTGTCACATGAGCTTGTTTTTATTGTGGAAATGCTCACTTCAGCTGGTTTAAATGTCGGCGTCACGTGTAAAATGCCGCGCACGCAAACATGTGACTGAATAAACGTCTAAAACGTGTCATAATTTACCGATGTGATCGAAGAGAACAAACTTAACTCCTGACATGGCTGCTAACTCTTTCAGTGTTCATTACTGGTGTGTAAAAGATGGAGGGGGGGGGGGGCTGTTAGGAGGATTTTTAGTCATCATGCAATTAAAAAAGCCAGTCTACTTTGCCCAGTAGAGATGTGGTGACTCATTGTGGACTCATTGTAAAAGGGGGGACGAGGGCACAGCAAAGGAAAACTGAGCTGTACTGGTTCATGTTCTTTGGCACGCGCAGGTGAAAATATTGTGTATGTGTTTTTGTTTGTTTTTTAGGAGTGCGTGTGTGTGCATGTTCCACGCACGCCGACTGACATTTCCGTCTAATGCTCAGGCTTTCAATCCAAGATGGCTGATAATCTCCTCTCTGAGCTTCAAAAGGCTCACACACACACACACACACACACACACACACACACACACACACACACACACACACACACACACACACACACACACACACACACACACACACACACACACACACACACACACACACACACACACACACACACACACACTCCGGTCCCTTGATCTATCCCCATCTTCCTTTGATGTGTCTTAAGAGAAGGAGATTGTAGCTCTCCGTAATAACCCGCGCCGCTCCCCCAGCGCGATGCTGGAGCTCTACGACCGGCTGTGTGGCGAGCCTGAAGATTAATGACCTTCTGGCTAAATGAGGGGAGAGTGTGCGAGAGACAAAAGAAGAGGAGAGAGAGAGAGCGGCGGAGGAATGGAGAGCGCTACACGCCGCACTCTCCATTCAGGAGACCATTAAGGCCTCGACATCGTCTCTCGCTCTCTGTGAGTCACGCTCTGGATCTGCCGAGCTTTACCTCATTTTCCCCCTCATCGCAAATGGCAAGGTCGCCGGCAAACGATTCTATTAGCCTAAGCTGTCGGACGCGACCGACTGTCCACGGGTGTCTGAGTGGAAACATTTTTGAAATGTAAAGTTAATGAACAACTTGTCACGGCGACATTTTCATCCGGACCTTTTCACGAGAAGTTTTATGTTGACTAGTTAATGCTCATGAAGAGTTAGGCTTATGTTAATGGTGTGTCTGTGTGTGTGTCTGTGTGTGTGTGTGTGTGTGTGCACAGCGTGTTTGTGTCATGTGCAATCACTGAAACTGGGTGACAGGAACACATGCAAATCAACAGAATATGGAGGCAAATCTCAAAGTGTTAATAAACATTCAGTCTTTCTCGTCCCACTTTTGCCCTCCCAGTCCGGCCTGAACAGTAACACCAGGACAAAATGAAGTCACATTTCCATATGAAACCAAACTTGTGGGGTTTACATACCTAAAAGAAAATATAAAAAAATGAATAAATACAAGGGAGAGAAAGAGGGGGGTGCAAAAAACATTTGTTTGACAAATTAATAAGTCATATAACACAGAGATTACACGCAGCCAAATATGGGCGCAACACATGACCAAGAGTGAGTAACAAACCAAAAAAAGTTAAAAAAAAGAATTCAGCCAATCAGCAAGCGTCGGATGCAGCATAGAGACCAATCAAAACAATCGCAGCACTCCCACATCGAACACGTACGAGACAAAGATGGGACAGATACGTTAAAGAGGAAGGGATGCAGGTGAGAAGGAGAGAGACGGAGCCAGTCCATGTACACAAAATAATAAATAAACAGGAGAACATAAAGATGGAGTGAAGAGAAAGAAAAGAAAAAAAATAAATAAAACGTTTACATGAGCAACACAAAAAGATAACCAATAACAATTATCCGTTTAAAAACAAAACATAAATCCCAAGGTGCATCATTCAAATAAAGCAATTAGATTTGGTGACCATTCTCCTGAAAATCTCATTATATGTGGTGGGGTTGAGAAACAGAGCACCAAAGGATGGAGGGAACAGAGAGAGAGAGAGAGAGAGAGAGAGAGAGAGAGAGAGAGAGAGAGAGAGAGAGGGGAGAGAGAGAGAGAGAGAGAGAGAGCAGTCCTCATTCCCAAAAAAAGGAGAGAAAATCAAATAAACATGAGACACTATGCCAGGCATTAGAACTGTGTGTCACAAACTAGGACCAGTACACTACGACTACGACTACTAGTACACAGACAATCCACTACAAGAAAACCAAACCAAAAAGAGAAAAACAACATGGCAGCATAAGAGAGACCCAAAACACAGTACGGTAAACCCCATATCGGTTTTGAAATGCATATGGTCGACACAACACGGATTTGATAAGGGACCACGTCTGAAGCAGTATGGGTTCTAAACTGACTTTCTGGTTTTTTATGGCACCGCGAAAGACGTTGTTTTGCGGGTTTTTAAAAACAAGTGCCTTCCTCTAAAGGGGAGCAGCTCCTACTTTAATAATTACAATGTGGTAATTCCACTGCAGAGGAAAGTCTGCCGTGTGATGTCATCTCCAACGAGACATTAAATGTTTGTGGTCGCTATCTAAGCAATGTTTTTGATATTATTACAGATACCCCTCAACACCTTACCTTTCAAATCATTGATATGATGTGAATGAAAGTGTAACTAGATAATGTGACTGGATGGAAGACGTCTCACTCTGTTGGAGTCAGTCCACTAGTTGTTGTACAGCGGTGCTACAGAGTGAAGCTTCTCTCGCCTCCAGAAATAATTACTTGGCCCGAGCGCAGACACCGTCCTGCAGAGAGCACGCACTCCGGCCGTCACGGTGTTTGTCATTAGTATTATTATTAGGAATTAGTAGTGGACTTCTTTAATCAAATATCATCCTCTGGGGAATATTCCACAGTGTTTTATCCGTTGAGCTCTCTCCAAACTCATACTGCAGCTGCAGAAAAAGCAGCTTTGGTCGCTCGTCAGGAGCACCGGTTTTAACACTCCAGCTTTTGGGATTTGGGAGAGTTATTTGCTAATATTTTGGACTTTCTTAAGACAGGACTAACGTATGAATATTGTAAATGGACGTAAATTCCCTCTCACTGCAGATGCTGGCTAGCCACACTGACTCAAAGCCCGGATAAACTCCCTACCTGAACCTGCGTTAACTCACGTTTCTCAAAAATGCACATTTAAACCAAGTGGCTGATATTTGACAAATGCACACTGAGCTAAAAGCAGGCAGGTCAATAAAATCAAATCAAATAAAAACTTTATTATAGCGTTATTTGCTCTGTGTCAGAGCAACTGTAGGCAGCAAACGAGGAGCAAAGCTTCGTACCATTTCTGTTGATTATTATTTATTTTTTTAAATCGTTTTTAAATCGTTCAAGAAAATGAATTGTACATACATTGAGTCCAAATGGAGAATTAATCAGATGGATTGCGGATAGCCGTGTCATTGCATGAAGGAGGGTGATTACATTCGGTCATTCCCGGTGAGGTGTTAATGACATGGTGGGGGACGGGCATGTGGAGGAAACATGACTGCTGGAATACCCACTCTGTTGAAGGACGCTGTGTGTGTCTGTCTGTGATACTGTGATGTGCGCTGTAACGTTACATAACAGCAGTAGCTTTGTAGGGCGGGGCTTGTCACATTAACATCAGCTGATAGACTAACATTGTACTGTACATACTACTGTATCGAATGCCCATTTCAGGGGGGGTGGGGGGGGGGTTGGGGGGGTGGGGGGGGGGGTGGGGGGGGGGGAGAGGGGATCAGTTCAGTGATAGATGTTTGAACACAACTTACCGTTGCCGTAGAAACAGCGAGTGGTTACCGTGGAGACTGACAACAACACACAGAAGTCGTCAGGGAAACAGAAAAAATATAATAAATAAAGGAACAAATAATCCCAGGAACAAAAGAAACCTAAATGCCCCCCCCCCCCCCCCATCCTCATCCTCCTCCTCCTCCTTCTTGACCCATGTGAAATAAACAGCTGATAGCAGCAGTGTGACAGCTCAGAACAGAGGATGAGAGGAAGAAAAAGGGAGAGAGGATGCTCGCTCAGAGCATCAATACAGCGATCAAACGTTGCCTTACCCACTAAAAACTAGCCTTGTGCAGCGATGATACAAATGAACAGCACCCTCCTTCATAAGAGCAGAAACAGTTAAAAAAAGGTTCAACGCTGTCTGGCTCTGTCGCAGTCAAAAGGACAAGTGGACAAGTATTTTAGCCGTGACTCATTCCTGTGTGGTTCGGTTAGGCCACAAGAGAAGAGCGCACGCCTTTGGAAAGTTGGCCGTGGGTAGAGCGGCTGTAATTTCTAGTTGTCACCACAAAAAACAACAACACACTGAGGGTTGTTTGATAGTCAAACAATAAAAAAAATAAAAATAAAGACGGAGAAAATTGGAAAACAAAACAGATGAAGGCAGACGGAGATGACGGCAAAACAAAGAAGGTTAAAAGTGAGAGAAAACGCTTTCAAATTAAACACAAAAGGGACAGAAAGACAAACTTGACTGGCAACAAGAGAATGAAGTGATCAGAGAGAGAGAGAGAGACAGAGAGAGTGAGTGATCAGCGAGAGAGAGAGAGAGAGAGAGAAAGAGCGAGAGAGAGACAGAAAGAGAGAGAGAGAGGAGCCGACACAAAGAGGGTTGGAAAGGGCAAAGTGCAAAACTCTCTTTCCCCTTTTCTTTCAACCTTTTTTTTCTACATTTTCACTCACGTACAAAGCAAACACACATGGATACTCACACATTTCATTCGTTAAATCGTTTTCAAACCATGCAGTAACAGAAAGCTCCGATTACAAAACGGCACCGGTCACATCCAAAGCCGGGGGGGGGGGGGGGCATTTATAAAACTGGGACACAAGGAGCTGGTAAGCTCTCACCTCGGCCCATCCAACAACTCACAATCTCACCAAGTCAAAACTATGGAAATAATGCTACTGAATACAATCAGCCGACAGGTTCAGCTGTGTCCCGTTGAGGAGTGTGTGTGTGTGTGAGGCATGCAGAACCACAGGCACAACTTCTTCTCACCCTTTTCATGGCACTCATCCATGCACTGATGTTGACACTCTTCACTCAGTAGTAGCCCCCCCTCCCTTTGCATGCAGAGCTGCACCACGTGTGACACACACACACACACACACACACACACACACACACACACACACACACACACACACACACACACACACACACACACACACACACACACACACACACACACACACACACACACACACACACACACACACACACGCGCTTTTCTGCTCTGCTGTGTTCAAATGTCTGACTAAAACTCTGCGCTGCGGAGGAGCAGTCACTTCCTGTAACACTCAAGTCACGCAGATCAACCACAAACACGCAACCTCAGAGCAGGAGTTAGTGAACGGGGGTCTGTAGGCTTTAGCATGGTCTCTCCTCAGTGGCCGTGTGCAAAACTGTGTGCAACCACCGGCGTGTACGCACTGCTGTGCTGTTGTTCTTGCCACAGCCCTCCAACACGGCACACTACAATCTACTGAAGCAAAACAAGGTCAATCTTTTGTACAATGCTGACTGTCTGATGCTGAATAAATAAAAATAAACACATGAAACTATTATGGTTAGAATTAGTTTGAATTCTAATAGCCAGGAGCGGCTTTCTCATACGATTCTCAAAATCTTACCGTACCATTTCGTACCGGTACCGTGGATACCGGGGATCAGGGCTCAAGATTAACCGCGACACAGTGTACCGGGGAACATAGAAAATGTCAACGTTAATGCTACATCGTGAACAACAAATAGGTGCTGGAATCGGCAGGAGCAGAGCTAGTTAACGTTAGCTTTTAGCAGCCGGTGGGCTGCCCAGTCCTGTTTGGCTAAATAACGGCGCTAACCGCTAACGTATGGCGGTCGCATTGAATGACAGTAAGATATGTTCAAGCTTTTATTCAGCAAAAATCTGAACTGGGCAAAGATTAATTATAATGCTATCATGAATGTGCTCAAATGTAATCTTGTAAAGTGTTGTTTTTGGCGGGAAATTTAAGGTAAATCATCAGGGATTAATAATAAACTACAACAATAAACGCTAATAAAGGAATGTGTGTTTACGTCCGTAGGATTTATTGTTTTTGTTTATTTACCATGGTGTCGTATTGGGTAACGAGAAGCATGGAATTTCCCTGGTTTTGGTATGGACTACTACCTTTATGCAACGTGAACTTAAGGATTTCCTGATCGAGGGTTTTGCGGCCGCGCAGTGACCCTAATGCACTTCCCGCCCAGCCAGTCATTGCAGCGCAAGAGTGAAATATGTGACTACGCATGTGACGGAATGGTTTGGAGAGACTCTCTACAGTCGATGACAGCCACAATGTTACTACCCGAGGCAGAGACGTTATGTTAGAGACAGCCCTGAGTGGGTGGAGATGCATGGAGGTGCGTATGTTTGTGAGTGCATACTGAGAGACACACTGTCCGACCTATATATAGGCCTATAGGACTCTATATATATCTATATATATATATATCTATATATATATAGAATGAATGGTGATGAGATGAGGTCACAGAGAAGCAGGAAGAGACAAAGTGAATCGTAGTTGGGCCACTTACATGGATACAGTGGAAGCACACAGGGATCTGACTTCTTCAAAGCGCAGAGTTTTATTCCAGACAAAGAGAAGTAGAGTACAACTTTAAGCACAACAATTCTCTTTCTGGTTCCTACAGGCTACAACACATGCACGCTAACGGGGCAGCTAAGCTACGAGAAGAGCTACTAACCGACTCCCATTGGCATGCACAAAGAATACCAAACGCCAGCACTCCAGTTAAGTTCAGCAAACCTTTTTTTTTTAAATCATTCAATCAAAACGTACTCTAAAGAACTAAGAACTCAAATAATCAGCCTTTATTTCCTCAGTGAGTGGAGCCAGACTAGGAGGCACCCAGGTGCAACGGATTTCATGCCAACCGAACAAGTGAACAGTCCCATCACCAAAACGAGTTCAACCAACGGCCGCAGAGAATAAACATGCAAGAAAAAAAAACACATCCAGCTGTCTGCGGTACTGCCTCAGCTCCACATCTCCACATTAAACTACCAACCATGCAGCCTACGCCAACCCAACTCATGCCGGTGGATAGCAGTGAACCGCACAGTCACACACGGCAATACTGAAGTATTCATGTGTAACCGCTGTATACAGTGGGCCGATATTTCAGAGTTCATTAAATTAATATGCAGATTACCGTCGTTATGTTTCTGCCATATTCATCTCTAAAAAAAAACATAATTCAACAAACTCTGAAATGATACGACCAGTCGAAGCCAGAGTAACATCTGCAGGGAAGGAGAGCAGCCAGACGGCGTTGCCTCTGAAAAGAAAAAGGTCTGGCCCTCTCTCCTCAGGTTGAAAAGAATGTGTAAACACGTATCCACGACTCGTCCTGCGCCAGCCTTTTGTCTCCTTGAGCCCATGCACCACCGACAGACAGACAGACAGAGAGAGACAGAGAGAGAGAGACTCTACGGACTCCTGTAGCCGGCCCGCCATGCAGCCTGATGCACGACTTCGCTACAGCCCGACACCACTACCGGAGCACGACAGAGTACACATGCAGAGTGACAACCCAAAAACAGAGACCGACTGCTCGCTGATTAATACGGCTGACTGGCATCATGCAAAACGTGTGTGTGTGTGGGGGGGGGGGGGGGGGGGAGGAGGGAGAGAGAAACAGAGAATCAGGTTACGGCGATGCCAGTGACAACGCAGGCTGTTGACTGAACAAAAGAGGAGCGACTGATGCAGGGTGAACCGGCTCCATCAGTATCCGCTCAGCTTGCTGATTGGCTGAAGGTGGAGGTGGCGGAGGGAGTGTGCTGTACCGGTGGATGCAGGTGGCAATCTTTCATTCTCCACCACACTGCGGCAGAACTGAGAGTACAGAACTATAAAGGGGGTCCCAGCCAGCCTCATCCATCATGCAGGAACTGACTCACACACACGCGCACACACACACACACACCACAGTAAGCCCATGCAGAAATCCCGGCTTACAGCGACATGGGTCAAAGATCCAATATGGACGACTGGCTGATTGACACCCCAAATTAAAAGAAAAAAGAAAAATGGCTTCCAAAAACTCACATGCTTCATTAAAAAAAAAAAAAAAAAAAAACATGTGTCATTAAATCAATATAAATAACCTGAAAAGAAATAAACGTAACATACATCAGAACTCAAGTGCACAGATCTTCGTAAGAACCCCAGAGAGTGAACATGCATCAGTGTGGCTGTGATTTTTTTTTCCCAGCATGCTGCTGTTGTACCAGGAGGCCAGACGCTTGTCACAACCACTTAGCCACAGCACTGGCAGAGGGGAACACAGAAGGATGTCTACACTAGGGAAGAAAATAAGAGCATCTGACAACAATCTGCCATGCATCATCCTTTTCACTGCGTTCCTCTCGTGCCCTCCGGTGCCAACTACACAAACATCATTCCAATGTTGCGGAAAAAGTTGTAACATCCGCGTGGCTACGAGTTGCGAATCAGTCGAGGGGGAGGGGGAGGAAAGAAAAGGTGAAGAGGCAACAGCTTAATGTGAAAAAAAGAATATGCTGCAGAGGAAAAGTACCCAGCATGCCTTATGTAGTGTTCTTGCTCCCCCCCCCCCCCCTTCCCACCACACAAACAAGTCTTTTGAAATTTCAAAAATGAACATATTGCAGAGAGGACCAGGGAGTGGGATACCAGTGGGCTGCATCAGAGCATATCACTACAGGGAGGATGGGAGCTAGCAGTCAGTGATCAAGCAGAATTATGAGTACAGAGAGAAGACAGAAGAGAAGACGGGAGAGGAAAAGAGAGAGAGAGAGAGGAAAATTACCTCAATCTTACGACCTTCCACCAATGTGCCGTGGAGCTTTTCCCGGGCTTTCTCTGCGTCTGCGCTGGTCTCGAATGTCACAAAGCCGAAACCCTGTGGTACACGGCAGAGGTTAAAGAGGTTGGCGGTGAGTGAGTGTGAGTGAGTGAAGGGCACATCATGAGGGATCGTGGAGCATCTGTGCATCCTTAGACCTCGGGGTGCACTCTTGACATTGTTTAAGAGATAATTGGAGTTTCGTAACAAAGATTCCCCACGTGGCGCGCTGAAACCACGTCACAAAGTGTCGCATTCTCAGAGAAAAGAAGAAAAAAAAAGCATGCAATGTGGGAATTACTGTCAGTAAGGGAAGAATTGTGGCGAATCAGGCGTCGTCTGCGCACTTACCTTTGAGCCCCTCTCATTGAAAATGATCTCTACATCCAGAATCTTCCCATATTGCTGCAAAGAAATTTAAGGGAAGAAATTAGCAAACATATAAAAGCAAAGAAAGCAGTCACCGGATCCTTACAGATCAGTCTTTTAGGATACTGCTAAATCAGAAGCTTCTCACATGGTGTTACAACAGCCTAGCACTAGGTGTCGCTATTACACAAAAAAACAATTTCCCATTAGCTTTCAATTCGTTTCCTTCTATCCTTTTGCCTTGAACACTGCTCTGTGCCCTTATTCCTCTCACTTCGTCCCTCATTTTAAAAACAAACATGGCAGCTAATTGCCCCTTCAAGCACAAAGAGAACACCCAAGAGTTTCTTTCCTTTGTGGTAGTTTTGACTATTTTGTGTCCCCTCGTGGGCCGGCCCCGCCGCGGTGGACCCGGGGTGTCTCGACTGATTTATTGAACCCCGTTAAAAAAAAAAAGAAAAATGAGGCCACGACATTCCCAGTTTCTTACCCCAAACATCTGCCTGAGGTCAGGGTCCCGGAAGCGGAAGGGGATGTTTGAGACGTGGAGGCGTTTGGGGGTCCCTTTGTCATCCAAATCTTCCACAGAGCCTCCGCCTCCCGTGCCACCTGTGCCGCATTGTACACCCGCCTCACCCTGGGGCACCTCGTCTGTCTTTCCCTGTGGGGGGGGGGACAATAGGTTGAGTTAAATGCGATAAAATGGCTTATGATAATTATTTTAAAGCTCTGCTGCATGAAATACACATTATGATCTCAACTGCATCTTAAAGGATACATGGTTACTTGCCAGCAATGTGTTGCTTTGAGCTAAATGCTAATGTCAAACTTGCTAACATGCTTATGTTTAGCAGGTATCATTTGATACCATGTTCCCCGTCTTTGTTTAGCTCGTTAACATGCTAACAATGACTAATTAGCCCTAAACACAAAGTCCAGCCGGGGCTGATGGGAAGGTTTCCTAGGTTTGTTCATGAACAGTTTTGGACAACATTGTGTCTTTAAAATAAAAATGGATGATAGTGGTAGAGCTACATGTTCATCCTTAGAGCTGAAGGCAGCCATGAGCCAGGGTTAATGTCTGCAAATGTATTTAACAAAAGTGTATAAAAATGAATATAATAAATCGTGCAGTTATGCAAGTATGAGGAAAAACAGACAAACTAAAACGCCTCAACATCCCACACTTGTGACAGATAACGATACAAACGTCTTAAAGGCCGTGCTTACGATGTTGCTGTTGGTGGTGGTGGTGGTGGTGGTGGAGGCACCCACGTCTGCACCGGCCCCCACGTCTGCCACGCCCCCGGCAACAAACATGGCCCCGGGGCCGAACTCTGTCCCTGGCAGCCCGTTTTGAGGAGGCGGTGGAGGGGGGAACGCTGAAAAGGGCGGGGCCACCAATCCCTCCTGTCCTCCTGTCGAATCCTGAGAGCCCTGTGGGAGCGGGGGGGAGGGAGGGAGGGAGAGAGAAGAGAGGAGAGGAGAGAAGAAGACAACTTAACATATGTACACTGTAAGCAGCGCTTTGTCGCGTCCTGATGAAGGCAGAATGAGGGGGTTAAAATCCTGCCTATTAATATTCACTCTCCCTCCCTCCCTCCCTCCCTCACCACTCAGTCCCTCCCCCCACTCACTCCCTGCTACCCTCTCCCTCTACCTCCATATCTCTGACAGGCATGAGTTTTCAGTCAGCCGACCATGAAATATTTACAGCAAACACATCTATTATTAAGAGAGAGAAAACTGGATACACAGGTTGAGATAAAGAGATGCTTATGGGATGGATGGACACGCGGGGAGATAAGCAACTACAGCGCCACGCTAACCGTGACGTGTTTACAGCCACAACCGTGACGTGTTTACAGCCACTGCTGCATTGTGCGAACACTTGCTCCTGGATTTATTTCTTTTTTTGGGAAGGGGGGGGGGGATTTCCTTTAAAGCCCATCTATAATTCAGATGAACTGTGTATCAGCGGGGACTTCAGCCTCAGGATCTTTCTCTCTGCACCGTTACAACTCTATCAACAGCAGGATCATCCACAGAGTCTTTATGGCTGCTGCTGCTCAACACACACACCTTTATCTTGTATGTATGTGTGCGTGTGTGTGTGTGTGTTGACTCTGCAATGCTGCTTTGCTTCAATCGTTTCACACACTCAAGGGCATCTTGGAGTAAGTTTCACAAAACACAGCAGATGTACAGCGAGTTACACAATGAGCTGTGAAATAAATAAAGCCTTTTCAAAAAAAGCGAGTGGGTTTGGCGTCAAGGCTGCACCAGGCCAGGCAGCATAACACTCGGCATTCAAACACCATTAACCGCTGGTCTGGTCCCTGCCGTGGGCTGGATCGGGGCCGGGCGACGCTCGGTCTCCAGACGGCCTTTTTAATTAGACGGAGTAACCATCAGATGCCGCAAAGCCAACGAGCTCCCTCCCCGCGCTCTCGTCCTGTAGCCTGACAGCTCACTGTTCTTCTGCAGTGTGTCTACCGCATTATTGGCCGTAAACAGACAGCTGAGGCATTAAAAAAAAAGAAAAAGAAAGGGCCCATCTGCAAGACAGACAGCTTCTGGGGTCCAGCCCAATAGATAGAGAGGGCTGCATAACCCCCCCCCCCCCAAAAAAATAAAAAAGAAACAGGATGGAAAAAATCTGGGAAAGTGAGGCTGAATGCGTGTTAGGGGGAGGAGCGCCCGAAAGCCAATTGTGTTCCCCCATCTGCTACGGTATCTAGTGATAAAAAAAGGAAAATTCATTGGTTAGGCCTTGGCCTAGGAATGATCAAAGCCTCAAGTGTACTTGTTAGGACATGTGAGCTCATAAACATGCAGTAGCCTGTGTTCAGCCACGAAAGGGTGTGTCCTACGGGCATATCCAGGCCCAGGGCTGAGTCACACACACACACACACACACACACACTGAAAATGCTCGGCAGTGGGAAAGAAGAGGGAGTACAAGAAGTAAAATAGGGTGACAACAGAACAAGAAGGTTAAAGCTTCTGATTAGAAATAATCGTGTATGAACAGGAGTGCTCGTCAATGCGTTAAGCCTCACAGCATGAGAGAGAGAGTCAGGGAGAGCCGGTCCCTTGGGGCCAATCTGTGATTTCGGGACGTGTAAATATAATTGACTTGACTTGTCAGCGACCGGGTCTCCCTGAAATGACATATTTCATTAAAACGGAGATGCCAGATCTTAAACACGGATCGTCGTTTGTTTATTCTATCTCATGGTTCCCCTGAAACAACTGGACCAGATGTCACAACACGACGCTCCCACTAGAGATGCACCGATCGATCCAAACCGGCAATCGGTCTCGTATTTCAGATCCGTTTGCCGGCCACATTTACACGCGTGTTCTGCCGCATGATGTTTAAAAAAAAAAAACAGCGATGTAGGAGAGATATAAGAGAGGGAATAACGACCTGTTTCAGCTCTTAGCTGCTGATGTAATAACGTCCTAATTTTGTGAATGGTTTGTATTTTACGTTTATAGATGAAAAAGAAAGTCAATTATAGTTCTTAGACAGATAATCTGAATCACCAGGTCAGCCTTTAAAAAAAAAAAAATTCCAAATCAGACAAGAGAATGGCAATCAGAGCGTCTGGAGCTCGCGCATGATCGGTCATGTGAAGAAGCATTTTAAGTGGTTATCATTTTGAGGCTCCTGCTGCGAAAGGTTTAAAGAACACCGGCACTGTGCTCGTGAGCGTGAGATATTTTCCTCAGCAGGTCAGTTTGAACTAACGAAGCATAAACAATCACGAACTGGATTAATGGACGAACTCATAAACAGGCAGACGAATGGAAGCCGTCAGTGGATTAAGAGCTGAGAACAGCACCTCCTTAAGTCCACACAGGCATTCCTGACCCGCTGACTGAGGAGCAGCACTGCCCTACATGGCAGCATCATATAGTCAAAGAGGAGAGGAGGGATAATGGAAAAAGAAACCGGGGCTGGGGGCTTAACGGGGAGGGGGAAGGGGATTATGGGAAATCATGACACTCTCTATTAAGAGTTATATCTGGTCCGAAACTTTCCAGAGTGAATTTTTTTGACATAATGAGACTCGGCGATACGTTTGAAACAGGCCAGGCTCCGTATGGGAACGACAAGAGATGCGATCGGTCAACAGAGGAGGTCGAGTATCGACTGAAACGTTTCCGATATTACTAAATAACGAGGACCATCTGGAGAAGGAGCTACCCATCCATACGGTACCACTCTCCCCTCATGCGTACGCGTACGCACACGCACACACACACACACACACACACACACACACACACACACACACACACACACACACACACACGCAGCAGTTGAGCTACCTGAGACACCATATGTGTTTCCATGCATGGAGAGGAGGATGAGGAGGGGGGGGGGGGGGTTCCACTGCAAACCTTTTCAAGCGTGCGTTTATGTCTGTCTGCTGACTTTAACCCTCTAACCGCCCGGGTGAAGCGCACAGCAGCCGCCGCAGAGACGCTGGAAGAGCGGCCGAGCGGCGATGCTACTGAAACTCATCAATCATGCAAACAGTCTGTGTGTTGGAGCTCTGCAGCGCCTGTAAAGACAGAAATAGTCTTTATACAGCTTCGTCTCCCTCTGCAACCCGGCTCTTTTCTTCTCCTGTGGTCGGAGAACTAAGTATGCCTGCGTGCCTGCCTCCCCCCGCCCCCCCTTCATGCTCGCCTGCCACGCTTGATGAAAGCCAGAGGGAGAATTTCTTTTTCCCCTTTTAAAACCATCGATACCCGCCCCTGAAGTGCACCGAGACGTCGGTCAAAGCGTAAGCCGCAGCCCATCTCCTTATACGGTGGCCTCTGTTGCAGAAGCTCCCGTCTCTCCTTCCTGACTGTGGGCCAATCAGATTACAGAAAAAGCTGTTCCTGGGAAACACACCAATACTCAGCACAAGAGGACACATGGGTGGCTATCTGGCACGACCGAGGACCTGACGGAAAACTGTATGTTGTCCCTTGTGTTTAATGTAACAACGGGAATGTTAAATGCTTCAAGTCCAACTTTAAACTACAGGCAAACGCGACGCTGTCTGTCAGCGTCAGCAGCTCTGCGGCTGCGCTGGGATCTGTGACAAACAGCTCGCTTGTTTTTGACAGTTGAGTTCATCACCATCATTATCACACTGACTTTCTGCAACAATCTGACTCACCTTGGGCAAAGCAAGAGGATCTAAAAATAAAGAAGCTCCTTTGCACAACTCTTTTCTGGCACACCACCACAGACCAAAACATACGCAGAGATCGAATCATTGGAAATAAACAGATAAGATTGTGTTTTCAGCGGCAGCAGGACTTGCTTGTGTACAGACAAAAGAGCAGCGCCGCTCGAGAGGCGGTCATCGTTTTCTGCCTTTACCAGGCGGCTGCTTTTGTGTCCCAGGACTGCCATTATTGTGCAAAAAGATTATTAAAGCTTTATTAAAAGGTTATTGAAGTTGCAATGATCAGTCGATGGAATGACAGATGAAACCCGTCTGCAACTATTTTCAAACAGGAAGAATCCAGTTTGTCTTTGCCATAAATGACATTAAACTGAATATCTTTGGGTTTTGAACCGTTGGTCTGACAGAACAAGATAGTTGAAGAAGTTCACTTGGGCTGTTAGAAATTATAACCGGCATTTATATATTACTATATCAGCTCATTAATCAATGAAAATAATTATAAGTTGTAGTTAATATAGATGATGACAACCGAAGCAGACTAAATAAATAAATTAAAAAAAAGGTTAATTTCAATAAAAAACTAAAGCAAGCTTAAAAGTGCATCTAAATAAATACAATGTACAAAATAAACAACAATAACCAACCGAAATATAATTATAATGGACTCAAACAGAATACGGTCTCTTTCTGTATCAGGCTTAAAGTCATTTATTGATTTATTTTGGTGAAGCCGTACTGCAGGTAATTCATCCTGACTGGATGCAGACGACCCTCAGCTAAAAACAGGTTGGATTGAAGTATCGACAATGTTTCCACTAAATGATGAAGAAAGACCTCAGTGGATGCTGCAAGACGGGGGGGAAAGGGTGCACCGCTGTCACGACTTCTGCATAAGAAGTTACAATTCAGAAAACAAAAACTGACTCGAGGTGCTGCAGTGCAAGATAGGGTGCAGCGTGTGCAGAGGTACGACGCCGCTTGTCATGCAGGACTAGAATCCTTTAGAGATACTGCATACATCGAGGGCTCCGCTGCACCGCTCGCAATGTGCCCGACCCTGTGTGTGCGCGCGTGCGTGCGTGCGTGCGTGCGTGTGTGTGGTGTAACATGCGGAGCGTTCTCACACCTCGACCCCGCTTGCTCACAGCCTTGGGCAGTGTGCAGTTAGAGCAGCATTAGCGTTGGACAATACCACCATGGCTGTATGGGGCTGGCGGACAGTGAACCCCGAGGTGGAGTAGTTTCACACAGTGCATTAAGCCACCAATACTGAGGCATCTTCATCTGTAACAGGTCAAACTGTGTCCCCGTGTGGCGTGGAAGTCAGTATTATCTGTCACTTTCTAATGGGACAGTTGCTACACACACACACACACAAATACCATAATCCCACAGGGTAATTATCATGAATAAAGCTAAATACGCTGTTGGTTAAACTGAGAGTAGCTGGGTGCTGACACGACACTTGCAGCAAAACACACAGGTAGCTGTCAGTTTGTTATGAGAGTAGCTGTACACACACACACACACACACACACACACACACACACACACACACACTGAACCCTGAGGGCAACAGACTTGGGTGTGGATCCCTTGCAAATTCCTTTAAGGCCCGCGTGGTGTCTTGAGGAGATAATGCGGGAGGTGGGAAAGTTAAGCAGCCTAAACGCTCAAGATGCCACTCGCTGCCTGGAGAAGCCCGCGGTGGCTTGACACCCTCTCCTCACGGGCTCAGCGCTAAGCAGGTGTTTTTTTTTTGGGGGGGATGATGCAACACATCTGGTAAAAGGCCAGTGCACGGAATACGCACACGGTTTCCAACAACCAGTAAAGATGTTTTTGATGAGCTGTAGGGCTGTGTCGAATAGTTCAAAGCTTCATTCAAATGAAGACATTCGCAAAAAAAAAAAAATGTTTGCACGTCTATTCATCGTGTTTAAAGCCGGAGTTATTCCATCTGTAGGAATAGTGGCGGCTGCGAAAGGTGCGTTTCTGACTTACGTGACACAAACATTTCCAAGAACTTTAGAAAGTCCGAAAGTCAAAATGTATCGAGAAAAGAAATCTAAACTTTACAACATGTTTTTAATCCCACGAAATGTTTTGCTGCAATCCATATTCGCTGACGTTTAGCTTTTCATTTACACCGCAGTCATCAAAAGCTCTCCTGCTTGCGCGCTCACAAACTGTATTAACTCGACAATCGAACAGCCCCATAAATCACATTTATATAAACACAATAACACAACATGTACTTCTTTAGGGTGAGGACGTCATCAAATGTGATGACAGACTGTCGGAGCTTCGTTCATAAACCTCAATAGGAGCCTCAACTGAAAACAGGCCGACTTGATGCTTGTGTGTCTGCTGCAGTGATGACGCCGACGAGCCAACTGAACAGATGAGTTTCGAGAATCGGCGCGTCAGCAGGCTCGTTATGGAGCCGGGCCCACCGCTGACCCAGAGAGGGGGGGGGGGGGGGGGGGGGGGAGACACCTCAACCGTTATCAAGCACATTTGAACCATCAACTTTGATACTCCAAAATAAATGCTGTGCACTTCTTGCAACAACCAAAATTTGAATTAATCAAATGAATTGAATATAGCAGCCGGCCTTAAATTCCCCCGTAGGCTAAGGTGAGCCGTCCTAGACACGAGTCACACCGAGGGTCCAGCCGTCCCTCTTATGCACACAGTAAACTACAGAACAGAGATGCGTCACCCAAAATAGAACCATGAAGAGTGTGACTGGCCGTGTGTCACCTTTGAAGAGCGTTGCCATATGGAACTAACGCACTCGCCCCCCTTATAGTTACTACCGCCATCCTCCATTCGGCGTCATTCCCTTTGAAGAGGAATAATGTGTTCAGAGTACAGCAGCTCGACCCTGCAGGGGGGGCGACAACCTACAACCTCTACTTCACCATGATGAACAAATGGAGAAAACTACTCGACAAAGTTACACCACTGTCTATCTTTTGAATCTTAAGTGGAAACACGACAAGCGGCTGCGATTATTGAGAGTGTCCACGTGTAACACAGGGTTGCTGCTGTGTGCATTCAGTTAAAGGAACTATGTGTGTGTCTGTTGTGCCATAAGAGAGAGGCGGGGGGGAAGTGAAGTACTCCCAGCAACAACTGGTTATGTGCATATGTGTGTGTGTGCGCGCAGAAACAACTGTGCCTTGACACCTGTCTCCCTCAATCCAGAGGCAGATGAAGTTTAAACCGCATGGACAGCTTAGATGACAACGTTGAACGGCTCGACGAAGCCTTCGGCCTCCACACGCAGCGCACATGAGCAATACGACATGACACGGTGTGCGTGGTGGCAGCATGCAACGCACCAACTGCACATGCATGTCAACGCAGCTGCTACCTCGCGTCTGCATGCACCTCCCCCGAATACCCCCATACACACACACACACACACACACACACACACACACACACACACACACTCTTAAGGGCCCCAAAGGAACCCAAGACCGGAGAGCAGGACATGCTAGAACAGAGCCAGAGAACAGCTCTCGTCCTCGGGCTGTCTCTCGGCTAAAGTAGCACAGACACGCCCACCGTATGCTAGGAGCAGCCGAGCCCACGTCGACTGTAAACATTACACGCGGCAGTGTTGAGTAGCTATTTTTAAATATAGTCAAATGCTGTCGCTCAGCGGCATGCGACTCTCTGCGTGTTGTGTCCACTCCAGTGACGCATTGTCAAAAGGTTGCACAACTACAGGGTGGTAATGAGCCCGTTAGCATGGTTTCTTTCAAAAAATAATTAGAGATACTTGAGCGCAAAGAGTTAAAAAAAAAAAAAGGAGCTGCAGGGACAAGCCCTGCTGTTACTCTGATGCCCTGCCAACTATCTGACAAAAGGCCTCACCTGGGCCAAGAGATCTCAAACCAAATCCAGGCCACATCAGAACCAGCGCCGGTTACGGTTCTGATCTTGCCGTTTCTCAACGTGTGCACAAAGTTGCTGGAAGAAAGAAGCTCTGCTTCAGAAGCCAACTCACCGGCAGCATTGCTTGGTAGTACAGCCCCATCATCGTCTGCTCTAGAGGAACAACTGCTGACCAGCTCTCGTTCCGTCTCCTCTCCCCTTCCCCGTGTGTCTGTACGTCTCCTCCTGTGCCTCCTCTCCCCTCACTGTGCTCTAAGACCATGAGCCGACGGTGGCTACAGTCCACGTCTGTCTCGCACATTCAAATTCTCCCTCGTTCACTCCCTCTTTCCTCCTCTCTTCCACTTCTCAGGCGGGTGAGCCTCGCTCTGCCCGTCACTCCCTCTGCCTCTCTTTCCTGCGTCTCCCCCCCCCCCCCCCCTCCTCGGCCCTGCTGCTCTGATCCCCCTCGGGCCTTTCTGTCTCTCTCTCTCTCTCTCCTCCTGACAGTCTCTCCCGTCTCTCTCTCTATTCTCTTTGCTCTGCGTCTGTCATTCACACGCTCGCGTTACACGTCCCGCTGCTGCTCCCCCCCCTCGCCTCCTCTTGTTCCCGCCCTCTCTTTGAGAACTTCCCCTCCTTTCTCGGCCCTTCAGTCCCTCCTATCCATCAAAGCATCCATCCTTTTCCATGTAGCCACCTAACCCTTGCTTCTGGATGGAGTCAGAAAGCTGCTGTTGCTGTTCTCCTAGAGCCCCCCCGGAGAGAGAACAGGAAGGAAGGAGATGCTGTCTTCTATCCACGCACTGGCTGCCTGAGAGTACAGAACACGAATGCGACCCCTCACTGCATTGCAGCTCCCTTTTTTTTTTTTGTGGGATGATTTATTTATTGCGTGGCAGCCTGTCAGCTCCAAAAAAAGCAGCGGTGGGAAGGCCGGGCGGTAGACGGCTAGGTAGCTAGCTGCGTGGGATGGCTCCTAGTTTGCCATCTCTCTGCTGCAGCTGCCTTCGCCACACAGATGGAGGTCTCACAGAACTGTGGCAGCGCCAGACTCCAGTATCTAAACCTCAACCTGCACAGGAATCTGGATTTCGCTGCATTGCGCCTTTTTTTTTCTTCTGACTCGGGCTCAGTTTCCCCCACTTCCCACTACTGTACTGTTAGGAGGCGCTTAATTTTTTGCAGAGATGAGAGTGCAGTTCCTTGCACCGCATTTTCATATGGGAGGGACTGAACTCTGCGGGGAGAATAAAAAAAAAATAAAAGCCATGTGATGCCAAGCTTTCAGACATCTGCTGAGGCTGGCTAGAACTAGGTCCAGAGGGATGGAGGGATGCAGGGAGGGCAAGATAAGTGATTGGTGGAGGGAAAACATGGGGCAAAAAAAAGAAGGGAGCTGGGCTGGAGTGGGAGGCGAGGGGACGGAGGGGCGGTGGATGCGGGCGAGAGATAACGGGATAGAGGGATAAATGGATAAAGGGCTGGGTGAAGAAAAAAAAAAAAAGAGAGCCAGGGATGACGGGATTAGGGCTGTAAGTGAGGAGGATGAGAGGATGAATAGGGGATAATCTGAGGATTAAGCACGCAGAGATAAACACGCGGTCGCACACACACACACAAACACATGCACATTGTGTACACAAAGATGTGCTGTGATCATATTCATGCTGCTGCACTTTGGCTGGCGCACACGCACACACACACACACGCACACACACACACACACACACACACACACACACACACACACACACACACACACACACAGGCTCTTTGAAACACAGCATCTACAGATAATCAATGGCTTAGCCTAACTTTTCTATAGGAATAATCCAGAACAATTTCAGGAGCCATGTGAAGTTTATGAGGCAATTAGATTTAAATACAGTTCTGCCATTGCTAAAAAAAAAAAGCTCAGGTGTGAAGCCTCTATGACCTGTTTTTACGCGTGTTTGTTGTTAACCCTGATCTTTCTTGTGACCTAAACAGTGGAAGACTGACATGTACTGCCTCAGGGGTAGGAATGGACACACATACACGCACACACACACACTTACCCGTCAGTGTGCAGCAGCAGGGACCCACAGGAGCCGGTCACCACTTAACACACTCATATTGACACAGGCAGTTCAAACATGCATACATAACACTAGACGGGAGCATTACCAAGACAAATGTACTGCAGCAACGAACAGGCCAATCCGGCGGCTAGGCTAGGCTAGGCTAGGCTAGCCCTGCATTTGCATGATGTGTGTGCTGAAGGGCAGAATCCATTAGCGGGGACGACTCTTAAATCATTTATTAAACAAATGTGCCGGCTTTTGAATTCAACAGAGGATCTAACAAGTGGAGTTCAGGCGCACTGCGGATCACAAGTGTTCTCTGGCCAGGTGATGGTCTTACAAGCAGGCAGGGCCAAGACCGGCTCCAACTGTGCTCCTGGACTACTGTAGTGTGGTTCTGTGCCCTGCAGGCAAGCCGTCTTCAATAACTCGCTTCCAGTTCTGTTTCACCTCTGCTCTACTTCTCTGCCTCATCCGCTCATCTGTTTTATATTTCTACGCCCGTCGTGTCTCTCACAATCCTTATTTTTGTTGTTGTAAGATCAACACCCAAAGAAACAGGAAACTGGGGACATTTAAATCTACATAAACTCAACTTTAAGCCGAATTCTTACAGTGTCCTCTCATCCTCTTTGAGTTTACCCTCTCGCACATTCAGAGAGCTGTATTCCCAAGAAAGGAGATACCGAGGATTGGAGAGCCAAGAGAGGGGGGGGGGGGGACCTGTGAAAATGTTGTGATTTTTTTTGGGGGGAGGGAGGCCAGTGGTGAACAGGCCCGCAGACCAACACTCCCCTCCTGTGGCACTGCCAGAGAGCTGCACATCCCGAACACACACACACACACACACACACACACACACACACACACACACACACACACACACACACACACACACACACACACACACACACACACACACACACACACACAAACAAAGGAGCACGCACGCTCTCATATACGGAGGCCTTTTCCTCGCAAACGCGCTCAGATGGGCTCCGACGCACACGAGCACCGAGCTAGTTTGAGCCGCTCAGCGCGCTCTGCTGCGTGGAGGTAGATAAGAGAAAATAGACAGCCACCCTGCCGCTACGCTGCACACGCTCATTACCGAGAGCAATATGCACGGAGAGATACTCAGGAGGAGAGAGACAGAGACAGAGAGAGAGAGAGAGAGAGAGAGAGAGAGAGAGGACGTGCAGCAAACAGAGTGTGCAGAGCTTCGTTTTAAAGAAGGTGATAGCCTAATTTCTCTTTCTGAGGGTCAAGCCTTTGATAAGAGGAGCTCAATTGCTACCAGAGTTTCCTTTCATCAATTCTTCTAACAGGCATCGTTTATACGCTACCATAGGCTGACAAATAAAAAGAGCAGAACTTCAGAAGTGCCTCGGTAATGGCGTCGTCGTAGTGTAGCAGAGCCTGCTCTAGGACTAGGTGGACGACATCACTGGGTTCCCCCGGTGAGGCAGAACTAAGAGTTGTTTTTTTCTAAAAGCGTTTACTGTATTAGGGCGGTATCTAATGTCATCCGTGTTTTCACATTCATAGCATCTATTGAGATATTCAAATGAAGCTGCAAATGTCTGTCGGCAAATATTGTCAACGTTAAAAACAAATATAAAAAAAAAAAAACATTTGGACTTTTGGACTTTACAACGCCTGTTATTGGAAGTGTTTGGCTCCCACATGTCAGAAACAATCCCACGCAGCCACCGCTGGAAACTAGTCCTTCACATGGTGCAATACTAAAGCGTAGCCTGATCTTTTGTCTGCAACTGTGCAGAAAAATACCGGCATTGAACACGACGACGAGACGCTGGATATCTTCTCTTACATCCGTTGATAAAAAAAACAATAATAACTCAACCATTGTCGTGGCTGGGCGGCTGAAAACTATCTCAAGTGAATCAAGGCTTCCGTATTGCATTATGCATGTCTTAATTCATTGTCAGAGAGGTTTTGCGAGCCATCACTAATCTCTTACCTGACTGTGAGGTGCGTATCCATGGAAACCAGGGTTTAAAGGCTCATTGTTCTGCAAGAGACAACAGGAAGGAAGAGAGCGGTGTGAGTGGATGCAGCACGTCCAAAGCCAGTGACATGTACTCTGAGTCACAACATCAGTAAGTGGAGGAAGAATGAAGAGGTACTATTGTCACAACTGCAATCTAAACGCCCGACTGACCACCGGGGATGGAGAGAAGCACCAGACGCCGCGAGAATATTCAGGTGACAGTCGACGTTAACAGGGTCTTTGTTTTTCCAGTGCCCACGATTATGACAAACTAAAATGCTGAGTAAGCAGGAAGATGACACTTCCCTGAAGGAAAAAGACAGAAGAGTGAACCAAGTTATATCAGCGGCATGACTGGTGAACCGCTACGGCAGAGCGTTCACAGCCAGCCATACTAACCAATCGACATCCACTATCAGAGCCCCCCCGACACACACACACACACACACATCCCTCTTCGACCCTGCCCCAGAAACCAGTGTTGTGGTTAATTGCTCTGTAATTACTTTTAATTAGATTATTTCTGTCTCTCTCCATCTCTTTTTCTCTCTCAACTATTATTTTCCCCCTCCGTGTCATTTTTTGCCCCAGCGAGATCAGCCATTGTTTGCGGCAGAATTAGTAGAGGAGGAGGAGGAGGAGGAGGAGGAGGAGGAGGAGGAGGAGGAGGAGGAGGAGGAGGAGGAGGAGGAGGAGGAGGCAGAAGAAAAGACAAAGAGGGGGAGCAGGAGGAGGACTGGAACAATGAGGGAAAGTTAACCAAACGATGATATTTTGACAGCAGAGAGAGAGAGAGAGAGAGAGAGAGAGAGATGACACCGGCACATACAGCCTGCTGGCTGGCCTCGCAGAGAAAACATGACCGCCTAGCGAGACTCATGCCTCTGCTCTCCTCGAGGGATGAGTCTCACGAGGAGAGACGGGGTGGGAGGAGGGAGGTGGGGGAGAGTACGAGAGAAGGTCTGAGGGGGGTGAAAGACGTGTGTATGTGGTGGGGGATGGGGTGGTAGTCCCGTAGAAGCGGCTGATGTTTTCATTACATTTAATCTGCAGCACTGAGGAGCAGGCAAAGAGTTTCAAACCCACGTGCCGTGCCCCCGCCCCCCCCCACCCCTGCATGCACTCATCCATTCAGCAAACGGCTCGAGTGTGGGGCAATGAGAGGGGCAGATTTGGCTTTTTGAGTGTCAACCAGGTTAACCTCCTGGCCCCGACCTCGAGCTGCCTCCTGAAGGAAATCACTTCCTGATAGCATTCATCCAGCCAAGTGTCTGAGACGGAGGGCCGCGCTCGTCCAAACACACGGACACACGGCTTGTCGAGGCCGATTCCGAAGACCTGGCCCACGCAGTGGAACTCTTTCACAGACTAGGACTTGTAATTCTGTTGTGCAAGTCCAAAAACAGATGTGGTCGATGGTGG